>NW_008795560.1:739857-809441 GCF_000699145.1 Aptenodytes forsteri
CCGCCCATCCTCAACAAGAGGCTTGCTAAGGATATTTTACTGCTCTTTATGTCTGTTGTGGCCCCAAGGACCCTTCCAATCACTTGGAGAACTTTTGGGACTGGGCCATGTTAGAAGGATGTTTTCCTATTATTGACTATTATTATTACCACCAAAACTACTTCTGTTGTTTAGCTTGAAAAGCTAATTCTAACAAATGTGTCCAATCTCTCAATTTAAAGCTGGGCAGAAAAATTAAAGCAGTTTTAATCAAAACGTGTTTTATGAAATTAAATAGATTGTTTCATGGTATTTCAAGTGTTCTTTGAATATTCCTTGTAAGACAGGATTTGCTTGGAAATGTCTATTTTTAGTGTTTTCCCACAATAAAATTTTTTCAACACTTGTGCTTATTTTCATGTTGTGGGGAAAAATACAGCTGTGCCTGCCCCTTCAGCAGAAACTCTGAAGTCAGCCTAGCATGCGATGAACGTACCAAATTCATTGTAAATACTTTTTTTTTTTAGTAATTTATAGCAATTTGACTAGAGCATTTCTGAACAGGCAGCAGCTCTTCTGCTCTTGCAATTTGTCCAAAAAGACAACAACAAGGCTCTACTGCTTGGCTGCCAAGCAGAAAGGTCAAATTACCAACCTCCATTTTGGGGTATCAGTTACAGCCACCTCAGCACTCCCCATCGCCTGCTGCAGTTGTCCATCTTCTAAATATAGCTGCTCTTAGTTGCACGATATTCTCTCCTTGTATACAATGGCAATATGCTTCATCACTCCCCCAAAACCATATCACGGGATACTGGCAGTATTTATCAGCAGAAGTTACAGCCTGTGTGCTATCTTATTTATTGAGTGTTGACAAAGACTTTGACGCTGCTGGTACACTCAAGTAAAGACAGCACTGTTTCAACTGTTTAAGCTTAAAACAAAGTTGGGCCATGTAAGTTAGCCCAAATAAAGCTGGATGAGTGGCTTGATGTAAAATCTCATCAAGTCATTTTGAACAGAAAAATTAGGTTAATAGATACATGCTATATTGAAGATTGTTTTACGTTTATTTCAATCACAGGAGCACAAGCTGACCTGAAATGCCTGATTCAGATAGACAAGGCAAAGAAATGCAAGGCTGGGAAATAAGATCTAGACAAGTCCCCATGGAAGCAAATCAGCTCCCCCATGAGCTTCCCTTCCTTTCAAGTGCGGTGGGTGGTGGGGACAAAACCAACCCTAGAGCTGCATTCTGCCTTGTCCTATTTTTAGACACAAATATGTCATTCATAAGAAACTCCTAGGGTGTCTATTGGTTTGGGAAGTCACAACACAACAGCAGGAGACTGATCCGTCTTCCTTCAGGGAAATCCCAGTGGTGTTTGCCAGCATCCCACAGCCTGGGGCAACCAGGGTCTGAGCAACACTTTCCTTCCCAGTGGCCTCCCTTTCCCTCCTGCTACAGTAACAAATATATAAAGCTTCTGTCCTTAGAGGATCCTTATCTTTGACAAATAACTAGAGGGATCCCTTAGTACCAACAGTTATCTGCAGAGCTCACCCTGCAAGGAAAAACACTAAGCAATTTCATTACCCATCATCTAAGACCAAGGTTGGACTTGGGGGACATACGCAATATGCAAGGGATAAGTGAGAAAGTTTGGCTTGCACAAGGCATTTTTGACATTCCCACATGTCTCAAGTGTCCACAGCTTAAACACAAACAAAACCAGTGTGGATTAAAAGAACTTTGACCCTATATTCTTCTTGCCTTTCATTTCAAAAAAAGAAGCCACGCATGCTCTCAGGCACACGCGCTCACCCAGCACCCTGGCTCAGGCCCTCTTTCCATCTCTTCCAGGGGGATGAAACTCCCCCCTGGAGCCCAGCCAGGCTGCCCAGGGCACGTTGCGCTTGTTTTTGTATCTGCAGTCTCAGCAGAGCAGTGAATAAGCCCTGTCAGGAGTGTTGAACAAACACCACACTTGACTTTTCACTGGGCTCTTATGGGCCCAGAACAAAAGCCTGGATCCCAACCCGCTGAAACTTTGGGACATTCGAGATCTGGATCCAGATCTGAAGCTTGTGATTGGACTTCCATCTCTAGGGTTTCAGTTGGGAGTTCAGTTCATAAACACTTCTGCCATGGCCTTTTCCTGCTTTACTCCACCATGAATCAGGAGTTACTGCTATGAAATTAAGTTAGACTTGACCACAAGTGGTAATAGAACAGAGTTTACTTGTATAACCAGCCATACCTTTTTGCTTTTTAATTTCTGGGTATAATACACAGTTAGGGACAGTGGCTCATATATATGTACATGGTGCACCCAGTCCTGGGATAAAGCACGGCAGTGCAATGGTAGGAGAAGGTGAAATTAAGCAGGACAAAGGCTCAGCAGAAAAACACAAAGTTCTCAAAAGTAGATGTAAAAATTCATCTGCCTCTTCTACCAAGTGATCATCACCAGCACCAGTGCAGCAAGCACACACTGCAGACTCCACTGCCTGTTACAAGCTCTACGCTCATCCACCTCAAAACGTTCTCACTCACGAGATCCTCACCAAAAATTCAGCTCCTGAGCTTTGCTTGTTGCTCAGAGCAGGCAGGAGTCACACGTTTGAGATTTCACCAGGCAAAGTGCTTCTGTGCTGTCAAGGAAATAATAAGCATTTTAACATAAATTAAGAAAAGCTGCCTATGGGCTTGTAATAGTAGAACTCCAAACCTGCACACCCCGGCTCCAAGCATATTGCTTTAAAAACTACTGTAAAGCTTTTCTGCTGCTCAGACACTGTGGAGAATCTGAACTGGAGGATGCTCCCCAGTCTGCCACTAAACCACTGTGAAATGGTGAGCTCAGAGTACCAACGCACTGTCTCCTGGACCATGGGGAGCCCAGAGAGCCTGCTGGTGTTTTGGCAATGGCTTTGGGAGGTGATGCTATGACCCTTCTTTCTCCCCCTGACTTTTTGCTGCTGCTGGTCCTATTCCTGCATTACAAATTCCCCAACCTTTGAGGGCTCCCTGGCAGAAGGTCTAACAAGGACTTTATTCCTTGCTTACCGTTTTCATGGCATGATATCTTTTTAAGGTTAAAATCTGTTAGGTAGATACTTCCTACAGTTAATGTAACCAGCTTGTGACTTTCCTCTAGGATCCGGTACACTCACTGCATGCTTCGGTATGGCTGTTAATTACCACAAGTACAGAGTGTTATTTTCTATTCCCAGAAGGAAAAAGGAAAAGGAGCTGATGGGAGGGGAAGCAATCAGATATAAACCATCATCCAGTTCATATGCAAACTTTTCACCAACCTTCTGCATATTCAGTGCTTTAGGGGTTAATAAAGTCTCTTAGAAAGCAAAAGGTTTCCATCTGTAATTGGATCCTTTGTATGTGCTTTCCACTATAGGAATCAACTTAGCATTGACATCCTCGTAAAAATTTCCATTAGATTGAGGACTGAATGCCCACTAAGGCTCTGTGTGGTTTTGCAATTGATTCACTGAATGAAATCTTATCTAAAATCTTTTTATTTTATGCTATTATGGGCTCAGGGGAAAATAGTGATGTAAAAATTTTCACCGCTTAGTTAATGCACAGTGCCTTTTGGAAATGGCCTTCAGGTTACCTAAAAAGATTGCCATTTCTACTTCCCACTATTTTGTTTCATATTACCAGTAATTGAAAAATGTTTCATTTGTTACAAAGTTACATATTGACACTTTGAATTGAATTCAGAACCTTTATCTTTAATCTTCTTATTAGATAGCTTCAGACAGCAGTTCATGCAATCTAGGGGAGGAAAACAGTTCATCAGCTTGCATTTTTTTCAACAAGACATAGTTTTCACAAGACATATGTAAAACTGTTCCTGTGCTTTAAAGATGTGAAGAGCAGTCTGGCCATGCAGAAGCTACAAATCAGACTTTATATTGCTAGGGTCCCCGTAGTGGTGGTCCTCTCAGTGGCTCTCCAGAGAAAACACAGGGATAGGTCAGAATATCACTTACAAAAATGTCAAATCTTACTTCTTTAAAACGATGCCCAATCAAGAACAGGGAGAACTGAAGGGGAGGAACATTTTGTCTTTGCTTAAGATCTGCAGGCACATATGGATTAGCTACTACATCTTTTCTTTCTTTACATGCTATGAAGAATAATCTCCCAAACCAAATTCAGAAGTTGAAGCCAGAATGAAGGCTGAACTGTGGAATTATCAGAATTCTTTGCAAATATTTTTTATGTCCTCCCAGCCATACAGATTGGACATTCCCATCTATCCACTGCAGCCGCAAAGAGAACCATGTACTTACAGTGCACACAGCCATAACCTCATAAACAACTGCACAAACCCAGGACAGAAGCATGTGTACACTCACCCCCTGCGCACAAGCTCTCAGAGATATGCTAAATGCAAGCACATGGGTTACACATAAATACATGCACTCAGATACAGCACATGGACATATGGCATGCATGTGGTTCATACCCACAAAGTACACATTTGAAACTAACAGGTTTATTTTCCTTTTCTCTTCACTGGTCCTGTCCTGGGAACTTCTAGTGTCCCAGCAGCAGTTGCAGCGTCCCTTACTCCAAGCTGTAAGACATTTGGGCCACTGAGTAACACCATCTGGGTTTAAATGGGGGATCCTCATGGTCTGCTCCTGCGCACATCACGAAGCAGACAGTAATAATAAAGTTTGTCTTTGCTTTCCTGCCTCTCACTTCAGTTGTGGGAGGTCTTTGCAGTGCATAAGAATAAAAATAATGCAATCCCTTGCCCTACTGCTGGAGGCAAGGCAACACAGTGCTGGAGCAGCTGGGAGCAGTCTAAGACTGTGCCAGCCTGGAAAGTACTGCGCATCCCAGGATGCGGAACATGCTCCGTCCCTTGAGCTGGAGGCAGTCGAAGGAAAGAGCAGCCCCGAGCCATGTTTGTGATGTCTGGATGGCCCCTGCCTGCCTAAGCTTCTCCACAGGAGGAATCTCCACTTTCTACGATATATGGTTCTCTACACAACACTTAATTTGGAAATATCAATCCAGTATACCCTAGCGATGTTGTATTGTCAACTTTCCAAGCATTTATTTCAAGCTGAGCTGGCTGGCAAATTTCTAAACTTTTCTTTCTCAGAAAGCCATTTTCCTAATTTTTTTAGATAACTTTAGATTTTTCTTTTAAAAATCTCAGATTTCAAAATTAAAATGTCTATCTTTTACTCTGAGTGTGGTGAGTGCTCTACCCCTTCCTCTGCCTTCCCCTCACCTCTTCAGTGCAAAAACATGAAAGTAGAGGAACAAGATAGCAGGAAAGAAAGAATACAAAACCAACCAAAATCAGAAACAAAACCATAATTTCAAAATCATTTTTCTTATTTTTACATGTTTTCTACTGAAGATGCCAAACCCAGTTCTTTTTCACAAAGCAATTTTTAAAGTAATATTAATGAAAGTAGTCATTTTTCCTAACAACCCACATCTGGCCTGGCTAATCCTGAAGGCACCTGACATTAGACGAGCCACAGGACTATTGGCTCAGCAGTGATATTTGTCATTAGTCCAGGAAGAAACCTCAAACTGGCAGAATTTTCATTCTCTGCATACACGAACACACACAGTGTGACCACAGCCTGGAAACTCCCCAAGATGACAAATAAGCTGAATTCCAGATTTCATTTCAAAGCCAACCTCAGAATTTCCATGGTGCATCGAGCCCTCCAGCCTTACATCCAGAAATCAATGAGGTGACACTGGCATAGAATAAAAATAATGTAGTGACGAAACAGGTCCCTAAAGTACTTAGCAATGACATTTTAAAAACAAAACACCATGAGAAAAAAATGAAGTCAAATGCCCTTCAATCTCCATGAGACTGTAGTGTCAGTCTAATTAAACCCTCGGCCTTCTGCCAAGTTAGAGCTACACCCACTGAAAAAGGATGCCCTGTGACAGACATTATGAGGTGACCTCCTCCATCCCAACATCTGTATAACTGCCCTTAGAACTAATGAATGCACGTGCTGGAAGAATGACGGGATTTCCTACAAGCTCAAATTCACCCCATAAACTGCAAAGCATTGCTAATGTTTCTGTCTGTCCTTCTAAAATCCTGTCCCTGGATCAGAAACGCAGAAGAAATGGGCTAGACCCCTCGACTGAAGTTCCGTGCAGTTCCCTTAATATAAATCTAATGCAGAAATAATGGCAATTTATAACCCAGGCAGCCAGAAAGCAGTGAAATGAAGCAAGCGCCTAGTTTATAGCCTCAACAGTGCTTCTAAGACTGAAATTCAGTTTCTGGCCCCAGAGGGTTGTTTTGGGAGAGCGATACCACCTTGCACACATTCCTCCTATGCACCGCTCCCACCCCCAGCATGCAGACCTGTCAAGGCTCACACTCTGAGCACGAAACTCTTTCCCTCGGCCATGGCCTCTTGCTCATCCACCTGAGCTAACTCATTGTGCGTATTCATGGTCTGCTGCCACTGCTGCCTCCTTTGCTGGGACACCGGTGACAGCACAGCTCGTCACGAGCCGGTCACCCACCAGTTGCAAGGAGGTGCTCAGGAGAGCTGCCATAGAGCAGGGTACTACGCTGCTAAGACTTCTGTCCCAGGCAGCAGCTTCATTCGGCACCCTCCCTCCTGTCACCGGACTCAGCTTTTTTGGGGACACAGCTGTCACACAGCTTGACACCGTTTCCCCTCTATCCCCATCCGTGTCTCTGTACATGTAATACTAATGAGCTTATGACTAAAATGGCTCTCTCTCCCAAAGAACCCCTTGCCAGTAAGGATTAAATGCCCACCTGGTCTTACTGGGCATAATACCAATAGAAAACAACCCTACTTGTTTCTGGCAGAAAAGAATAAGGACTGAGATTTGTCCTTCTCTCACGTATTTACCATTGGACATTCCTATTACTCTGCATTCTCATTTCGCATCCAGACTGCCAATGCCCCACTTTGTGCTAGACACCATTCAAATATCTTGCATAGAAACCTTAGAAAGAATAAACAATAATAAAAATGTGTTAAAACACACCCCTGCTTGCAGTACAGCTCCATAATCACAGACCACCCCTGACACAAAGGTCTTGCAACCCAGTCTGAGAAAAAGGTGAAGAGGCATTTCTCAGGTCACACAGCAAGTCAAGGATGGACTAGAGAAGACTTGCCTCCTCAAGTCAGTCCTACTACAAACACTTGCCCTTCCTGAGGCCAAGCTGCCTCTCCCAGGAGATGAATACACCCAGCTAGCCCATTTTGCAGACAGTTGTAAAAAGGTCAGGCTCCCTGCACCTTTTTGATGAAGAACTGCTCTGACTGCAAGCAAAGACAGGGGAACAAGACAGCAAAGAGAAAACAAGGGGGAAAGCTGGCTGGAGTGGTTGCGCGCACAGATGGGATCATCAGTGGGATCATTCATTGATGGGCACACCAAACGGACTGCTATGCTATGAATATTTTTTAGTACAGACAGATTTTCAAAGCTGTTTTGGAGGCTTGAGCCCCAAGTCTCCTATTTAAAGTGAACCTCCACACCTGGCTTGGCAAAATGATTATGTTTTTCACAGGTAGGTGCTCCTGGCTTCCTTCTCCATGCACCTCTTGGGGAAAGTGAGCACTGGGGGGCTGCAAAAGGAAACAGCAGCCCAGAGCACCCAGCCAGGTCATCTTATTGCCAGGAGCAGGGCATTGGGATGGTGCCCTGTGGCTGACGCCCTGTGGCTGGCAAGGTGGGAACCTGTAGCAGGAAAGCAGCAAAGAGCAGCTAACTTCTGTGCTGGCACCACTTAAGCAAGAAGAGAACGCATGTCCACAGCCCGCATTGCTCGTGATTTACACTGACATGAGTAAGATCAGAACCAGGCCCTTGCGCTTTGTTACAACAGTAAACACAACAGGGAGCTTAGCTCTCCTCCTGAGGGTGTATGCCTTCCCTACCCCTTTGTGGTACCAGCACAATAAATAATGCATTCCTGGAAAAGGAGATCCAAGGAGGTTTCCATAAACAATTCAGGACTTCTCCTTTAAAAACCTCTGAAATATTTTCTTAATGGCTGAGCCATGTAAGTCATTAGGTTTCTGTCAGTGTGCTCAATACATATGTCTGTGCCAGAGACCAGAATCCTGGTGGAATCTGTACTGCAGGACATCTATAAAAGAAAATTACACTTTAAGTGTCCAAAACAATGATCTGTGGGTGGTCCTCTGGTTAGCAGATGGGTTTCTACAGTGCACATATAGCTACTAGTAACAAACACCTCTTTGTTTTTGTCTCAGTAGCCTCTGCATATGAAGAAGCGTTAGTGCACAAAGGATTCACTGCCTACAGATTAGCAGTTCATATATCTTTGCTGCATAGATTGCACAATCCTACCTGTCCAGGTCTGATAGGTCTAATAGCATTTTCACCAAAACAGAGCAACTTGTAGAAGTTTATCAGTGTAAAATAACAAACAAAAATTGACCCACCCTCTGCTCTCACATGTCTTCCAGGCGAAGCCAAACCAGAATAGGGTAGGGTGGAAAAGGTAGTTAAAACACCTTTTCCTTTGATACATGGAGACACCTATACAGCCAGTTGGGTGTTGCCGGCTACTAGTAACAAACACCTCTTTGTTTTTGTCTCAGTAGCCTCTGCATATGAAGAAGCGTTAGTGCACAAAGGATTCACTGCCTACAGATTAGCAGTTCATATATCTTTGCTGCATAGATTGCACAATCCCTACCTGTCAGGTCTGATAGGTCTAATAGCATTTTCACCAAAACAGAGCAACTTGTAGAAGTTTATCAGTGTAAAATAACAAACAAAAATTGACCCACCCTCTGCTCTCACATGTCTTCCAGGCGAAGCCAAACCAGAATAGGGTAGGGTGGAAAAGGTAGTTAAAACACCTTTTCCTTTGATACATGGAGACACCTATACAGCCAGTTGGGTGTTGCCTGCTTGACTTACCAGCTTTGACCACAGATGCAGTGCAGAGCCTCGTCCAGTGTAAAATAACAAACAAAAATTGACCCACCCTCTGCTCTCACATGTCTTCCAGGCGAAGCCAAACCAGAATAGGGTAGGGTGGAAAAGGTAGTTAAAACACCTTTTCCTTTGATACATGGAGACACCTATACAGCCAGTTGGGTGTTGCCTGCTTGACTTACCAGCTTTGACCACAGATGCAGTGCAGAGCCTCGTCAGTCTAAGGTTTCTTTCAAAAAGGCCATGAAATATCACCTTGAACTTCCCAGTTTCAGTTTAATCTGAACAATGTTGCTCTTCCAATTTGGAGTGCGGCCTAAGGAACAGTTCCATAAAGCACACCAAGGTGGAAAAAGCATGAAGGACAGGGACAGGAAAAAGCTGTCAGGAAGGTCAGAAACTTTTTAAACCAGATTTGCACCTGGAGAAATTGCATCGTGGAACCACGCCCTGAGGGTAACCAATGTACCCGTCTTCCCACACCTGTAGGGAATCTGAAGTTTGGCCTCCCTACCTTTTTCATCCAAGTGCTAACTCAAAGCCTGCTCACGAGTGTTATGACTATCAGGAGCAGCCCAGTAATTTAAGAAGACCATATATTAATTGGCTACTGGGATGAGTAGTGATGTATGCGTATGTTAAGTTTAATAGACATTTGGAGAAACTAAAAAGTGGCAGGATATGCCACTTCTCAGTAAACATTTGGGAGCTGTTAAGTGACAAGGTCAGGGTAAGGAAAGGCCTGCAGCCACGGGAGACTGTCAGTTTTAAGGAAGCCACTGTGACTCTTGGTCTCAGGCTCTGAGAGAGAAGACCCACCAGCAGCAAATGCAGTCATAGAAAAAAGTAAAAATTGGGGGTCCCGAGTCCAGAGCCTGCCCCATGAGTGGGAAGAACCAAACTGCACCCTTCAAAAAGGGAAAAAAGGGTACTAAGGCAATAAAGGCTGAGGGGATGCATGCAGCCTGGCCAGAGGGAGCAGATGCACAACTGGCACCACGACCAGGAGCACAGTAATCTGTCACCATCAATTATTTCGCTCCTGATCCCTCTGGCAGACACCTTGGGAACAGGGAAGGAGTTGGGAGCAATTGAGATGTAAAGGTGTACTCTTAGGAGAGATTAGCTGATGTGGTCTAAGGCACACGGAGGCAATGTCTACGCACCAGATGGTCGGACGGCGCAGGGATACCCGCTCCCTCCGAGTGAGCGAGCTCAGGTTTCAGCAACGGGCTGGCCATCACCAGCACTGCGCTCAGCGGGGGCTGATGGATAAACTGAAACCCAGGACAAATCAGCCCCCACTGAGCTCTCTGTTGTGCTAGCTAGACCGCTTACCAGCATCTGCATGGTTAACTGCCTACATTACGCTGCCAGCTCTGCTGTTACTGCCGTACGGACGTGTTTCCAGCAGAAAAAAATCACTAGACAGTGCAAAGGGTAACAAAGAGTTTTGTGCTGAAGCTCTGCTAATCCCCTGAGAAAGCAGTGCTGTTTTATAGCTCTTACCTAATCATGTGATGGCTTGAATAGATCACCTCTGGCCAACTCATAAAGAGCCGATCATCTCCAGATCCAGGAGCTGGCTGTGCCGTATCACTTTTCTGACCATAATTACACATTAAAGAGAATATAATGAAAGATATTTTGCAAGAGTTTAAACAATCAAGCAGATGCCAGGCTTCTGGAGGAAGTGGAGCTGCCTGCCTATGAAGGCTCACACCTGCCAGGGAGAGCCAGGAGGAAGAGAGAAGGCTTTAACCCATACGTGCTTCCAGCTCCGTGGCCAACAAGTGGCCACAGCATCCCCCAAATCCACCGCACGCCTGGATACAGCCCGGACTTTTCTGTATGTGAACAGGGATCACCAGTGATGAGAAGACAGGGCAGAGAAACACCAAGCAGTGTTGTTCTGCATTTCCACAAAGAAATGTTGCCTTTCACAGGGCTTTTGAAAATTCAGCTGAAATGACCAACTGGCCTCTTGAAACTTTCTTTCCTGCCTCCATGGTTCTTCGAAAAGTGAAAATTAACTGATTCTAGTGTAAAGTTCACTGCATGGACTATCAGAGATTACTTTGTCTCTCTTGCCTTTAATCACCAATTAGGCCACGAGGATCATTGTTGGAATGGGACATTTTGGCCAAAAAAGTACTGAAATTATGAATGTTCTAAAACACTCGCTCCAAAGTGAATTAGTTCATAAGCACTTCCAGGGCACACAATGTCTCATCCTGCAGAGCACTTCTTAACTTTCCCTTCTGGGAGTAAGTCCTAGAAGAAGATGTCACCAGTCAGTTCTGAGAAGTGAGGGTGTCATTAGCATGTTGCTTTAATTGTGTTTTAAATATTATATTAAACAATTTTTTGTACATTTCCTAAGAAGAGTCTTCTTTCACGAGGTGTCCCAAGTCTCATGTCAACTTACTGTGGCTCAGATGTGTACATGAAATCCAATTAGCACATTCCAAACTTCATTTCCACTGAAACACAATCAATTGTAACTTATTTTCGAATCACGCTGCTTTCTCTAATTGTTAGCTCCAGCCTCTGCTGAATAGGTGGTTAAGCAAATTATTCCATCTCACATATGAAAATTGTGCTATTTATGCTGGCAGCTTTCATGGTTACTGATGAGGTTTCTTGAGCTAATGAAATAATGAAAACACAAAACAGATTTACCTTTCTTAATAAGGAAAAAGATAATGAACTAAAATTAAAATTGAAACTCTCACTACACACAGAGTTACTGTAATATCGTTTCTGTTTTAAATTAATGCCTGTGCTTTTTTTTATTTTTTACATGCCAGTGACAAAGCATTGTAAGGATGCTTTTACTTTATTGCATTTTTGATAATGGAATTATGGGACATACAGTTTTGGTGACTTTTCTCTTCCGTGTGATTAGGCACACATGAAAAGGCAACACTTTGATTAGACTCTGTGCTGGGCTTCAGGGAGATCCGTCACTGAAGGGGAAAGGGGAGAATGGATGAAGGTAGCTTTTGGTCACCTTTGCACCCTTCTATCCATGCCTTGATGTTGGGCTGGCACCTTCCTAGTGCAAATCTGCTGGGATTTGCATTGCTGGAGTGCTGCAAAGCAACCAGGCTCCTCGCTTGCCCACTGCTCTGCTCTGCTTCCCAGCCTGTGCCGGTGATACAGCTCGTGAGGAAGCTTTGCCAAGGAGAAAACATAACCACATTGTATTTGAAAAGCCCACCCTGTCACCCCAGGGCCAAAGAGTGGAGGAAACCTCAATGTGCTTGTGTCATCTGTCTGGCAAAGACTTCTTGCTTCCTCTAGTTTACACATACTGAGTTTGAAATGGTCTAGTGATATTTTTTTGCTCATTCACTCATGGACCTATGGGGAGGTGGAGGACTGGGCCTGTGGGACTCCAGTTAATGCTGAGCCTGTGCTTGATGCCTCACTGGGTTGAGCCGAGAAGGAGCTGGGTCGCAGCCGCGGGGGCTGTAACAGGAGATAACCCTCTGGCAGCTCTTCAGAGCTGGGAGCCTACAAGTATGCAGTCCCTCTGTTTTTTAAATATGTATTTCCAGAGCTGAGAGCCAGCAGTTTTCAGTGTAGAGAGATCTTGTCTGGGAATATAAAATCTGAGAAATTCAGTATGGGGCATCGGTATTTCTGTCAAATAACCTGGACAGCAGATCCAGGAGATGCTGCATGTGTCCATGCCATGTGGGTCAGAGTTTTGCAGGGTTACCAGCTGGATCCTGAAATTGTTCCTCAAACTCCTCTCAAAGTCAGTGAAGTTTGCTGGAGTAAGGACAACGAAGAGGAGGAACAGCAGAGCCCAGTGCCAAGGGACCTGAGTGCTCCCAGGGGTCCCAGCGCTGGCACATCACGCAGTGCCCCTGATTTGCTGTGTTAGGAAATTGCTGCAAAAGCCCCTCAGGCTCCCCCTCTCTCACTGAGCTCTCAGCACACACATCCCTTCCCCATGCCGCAGCACCCACAGTTTTCTGCTTAAACGTAAAACAATTATACATTTCTGTCAATAAATACCATGCCATAAATTAGCGGGCTTGCTGGCTCTCTGCCTGCCACTGGGGGAGGAAATGGCCCCATAAATATTTGTGCAAGACATCAATAAATTTGAAGTGTTGACTCGAGTACTCAGCTTCCCTATCTGAGACCCGTAGCAGAGCTTCCGGAGTTCACATGTTTCTGCCGCAAGAGGCCAGTGCTGGAGGCTAGCGATATCCCCAAGATGCTGAAACTGGAGATGGGGAGAGAAAACCCTTATAAGCCCCTTTGCAAGGTCCCTTCATGTTACTGATCCAGGTGGAAAAGGTCCTTGCAATTCAGACAGGGAAGGTTTTAGGAAGGAAAGCATTCCTCCGGCCCATTGCTGCTCTTCATTTTTACCGATTCTCTTGATTTATCAATTTGTACCGGTCCTTACTACGAAAACACCGTAGTGCTTCATGTGGCTGGGCAGCCGGACAACCTCCTCCAGCAAAGCTGCTTTAGGCTTTGCACAAGATCCAGGGGAAGATCAGTCAAAGTGATCCTGCCCTGTGCCACAGGATACAGGGACATCAACGTCAGGACCCCCCCGTGTGCTTCTGAGATCAGTGCAATTTAGTCTGGGTTAAAAATGTTATTTTGAACTTGCTCTACTTTCATAATGTTTGAATGGCATCACTTCAAACTGGAGGCTGTTTTGCTGGCAGTGCTGTATTATTCCCTGTCTAGGCACATTTAGAAGCTTTTTGACTTCAGTACTGACTTCTCCAGGTTTGCAATCTTTCTTCTGGGAAGAGTAACTCCATTCTGTAACGCTCACACACTTACATTAGTGCTGGATCACACAATTACATTAGTGCTGGATGCTCTTCTCCAGCTGAACAGTTTTCATCAAGAGCAGAAAATGTGACCCAGTCATTACGTACTTTATTTTTCTTGCTGCTTTGCGTCGATGCATGTATGTACACACACGGACCGATCCAGGGAACATGCCCTGGGAAACAGCTCCGTTCCATCTGCAGGAGATGGTCCAAGTGTTTTACTGACTCTTTCACTTCTTGTAAATCAAATATTTGAGTCTTGCCTAGAAGTGCTCTCTTGCTACTTATGTAAGATGTAAGGGAAAAAAATGAGCCTGAGGATGTAAGGAGAAGAGGTGAGGGTCAGGAGGTTCCCCCAGCTCTGCGTGGGGCTCCTCTCTTCTACCCCAGGAGATGAGCAGCAGCCAACAGCACCATTCAAATGAAGCAACATTGATTGCAAAGACAAAAGGGATATTTTTGTTCCTATACAGGCAACAGACTCTCCTAGATTCTCAGTCTACGAGGCCTCAGATTGTGACAACTAGTTAGAAATAATTGTGAATAAAGCACATGTGCAGAACTTGGACTACAGGGTGGAGCAGATGTACTAGGAAGGCACCCTCTCTGCCTCGCTTTCTCCTGTGTTCCCAGCTCACCGTCTAGACTCAGCTCTCCCAGGAAGAAAGAAGGTGAGAAGTCTCAAAGAAAAAAAGAAATAATGGAACTCAAGCTAGCAATTGTCAGATTTGTGATAATGCTAAATTCCATAATTATTATCCAGGCTACTCAGGAAACCATTTTATAAGGTTTAGTAGACATCTGGGAGTGAAGTAAAAGAGATATTTATTAAGCCACTCATGTTTCCAGGTTTGCTAAAACAATTGCTTTATCCCTTAATTTCGTATGTATTAAGACATGGTTACGGAAACACAGACCTGGAGACGCTCCCCATGAGCACCCCATCGCAGCGGGGACCACAGGTTAGCAGTGGCACAGCACAGACTTCATTTCAAGACACCATTTGCTGGCATCCAGGGTGGTCCACGGACCAGCCCGCTCCCCGCGGTGCCACACGGCTGGCCCGGCAGCTCGCACCGGCACTGCTCCCGGCAGCACGCGGCTGCTTCTCCTGCCAACAGAAAATTCCTGTGTAACGGGGGCCCCGGCTACTCGCTGGCTCTGTGGTCACAGATTGTTCATGGTTCGGTGTTTTCCCCAGTCCGGCCTGGCATCCCTGGCTTCCGTCCTGGAATTTGCCATTTCACTGCAGCCAGGAGCTCAACATCATGTTCCCTCTTCCCTGTTGGGACCTGGCTGCAGATTATTCTTTCCATGTTGTTTTCAACACAAGAAAGAGCACTTTTTTCCCATCCTGCTGCCCATAAAAGAGGAAACCAGGAAGCAGGACAACAATTCTTCTAAGTTTGGGGGGGTCTTTTTGTTATTTTGCGACGGGGGACAAGGGCTGGCATGCAGCAATTGGGTTTGTTCCCCAAGTTACATTTCATGAGATGAATGTTTTAGAGAAAAGGCAAAGCACTGCTAGGGAACTGAGACCCCTGAAGAGGCTGTAGAGCTGCTGGTTTTGTAGATGTGTGCACATCAGTTGAGTTCACAGCTAGGGTTTCACCATCAGTAACCTCATTCTCAGCGTTTCCCCACCTTCAACAGCAAGAGATTCAAGCTCAACCCCACCAGTCAGTCCTCCTGGCTATTAGAACATGAATCTTTACGACCCTTGCCCAGATAAACGTTACAACAAATTGGAAAGCTACATTGAAATTACAACTATAATAAAATCAGCCTAATACAACTACTGAAAAGTGGCTGCAGGGAAGAGAGACAAGCGAGAACCCCCCAAAATCATTCGCCTTAAGTCTGCAAACAGCCATCGAGCATCACCAAACTATTCAGAGAAGATGGCATTTGTTTTGTTTACTATCAATCACATCTGCTTGTCCTAGTTACCATCTACTGCCTTCCTTACACTGGTTTTCTTTCTCTTGTTAAACATTTTTGTTTTGTTATCTTAAGGAAAACAATGTTGCAGAACAGTAAAATTAACGTATAGAGGGAGAATTGCTGACTAAGAGGCTTTATGCTGGCAGCATTACGCACAGAAGCTATTTTTCAAAGGGAAAAATTTATGTCACACTTCCTTGGCCATCAGAGATCACTCACTTGAAAGAGAATTTTTTCAGGCAGGCTGATGGGGAAGACTCGTTATCAGCTGCTCAGAGGAGATACTGGCACCACACCTGCAGCAACTTTCTGAAGTTCACAACTTGGAGCCCAGCACCAGACCACTGAGAAAAACAGAAAAGGGCAAGAACAGCCAGATATTATGTCTAACTATCTTGACTCACTAGGGCTCCTATTCTCAATTCACTGTGACCTTTAGAGCGGTAGAGCCGATACCGAGCAAACAATATGGCTCCATCCTCTTTGGGAAGCCCCTGCTCCTGCCCTCCGCCTGTCTCCGAGCAGTTTGCTCAGCGCTGCCAGCCACACACACCGCACAGCCCGGCTGGAGGATTGGGCATGACGTACCAAGTCATTTTGATTTGTGGTGTCTCCCTGAGTAGGATGTACAAAATAAAGACAGATGGTAATGGATAAACTCCAGCGACTGTGAAGCTGCCATTAGCAACAGCTCTCACACTGTGCACAGCGCCCTCGAATGAACTTCCCTGTGGCCCAAAGTCCCTGGTGACACACAGAGATACTGCAGCTCGTCTTTTAGTGAGAACTTCTGTGCCTTTTACCATTTTACCATCTCATTTTGCTTTTTTAAAAATTTTATTTCAGCCTCCTGATCTTCCTCTTAAAAGCCACCATTTTCACGTGGCTGTTCCTGCAGCCATCCTGTCCAAGTTAATGGTGGTACCTTGGCAAAGCGGGGAGGCCTTTCACCTTCAGGGTCTACATGGGAAACCTCCTTCCAAATCAAGGCTTCAAAATGCTCTGGAAGCTGCGATGTTTTTCATGTGTTCCCATCGCCAAGCTAATTCCTTAACGCCCTTTTCTCCTGGGATTTCTACAGGGGTACCAAACCATGCTGAACCTCAGCAGAAGGACCAAGGTGATAATCCAAGCACCTTTCTGCCACCGGGGCAGTTTGGCTTCTCTCTTCATTTTTCACATTACCTCCAAGTTCAGACACCTGAAGTCCGCAGCTGACATGTATGTTATTTCATCCAAAATAAATGCAGGCACATCAGTGTTTTCTGATACATTTTACCTTAAATATATCAATAGAAATGTATTGCTGAAGGTCTTTTCCAGAAATGAAAATAAGAGGCAAAAATAACCAAAAAGCAAAAACCATTCTGGGGTAGCATTTTTATAAGGCACCTCTGTGGTTTTGGAGCCCACCTCCCATTTTCAAAAGTAATTTTTTCCACCGTAGATTCAGGTCAGTTTTGAAGAAGAATCCTATCTCACTTACATGCTTTTGCAATTGCTCCCTTCAGCTTTCAAAGGTCGGCTCGCTCTGCCTCCTGCACTGTGCTGCTGGCCGCAGACAGCCCGAGCTGGCTGAAAAGCTGCTGCTGAGCATGTATCAGGGCTTTACAGGCAGCGTTTGCTGGTGGGGTCATGCCATGAGCAAAGATCTATTTTATCTTACAGTAAATGGGTTCTCCATTTGGCAAAGTCCACACCATGTGGTAGCACAGGTATACGGCATGAAGAAAACTGGGATGGTTTGACGTGAATTATAAAATCTGAGCCTTTTAGGAAAAAAATATGAAAACGAATGCTACAACGAGCACAATAACCTTTTGGGGGTTTAGTCTGATGATTATTAGCATGGAAGACATGATAAAGGAAATCCCACACATCTTCTTCAAAGTCCAACTGAGAGTGAACCGGGTCTCCCCAAGTCGGCTCCCCAGTCCACCAGAGGCTCAGTTAAAGCCTCTAGTAGTCTGAATTGCAGATTTCCAAGCCACTCTAGTGAAAGCAAAGAATTTTCTCATATGTGGAAACATACCTGACGATTGGCATAATCCCAACAAACACACATTAGGTCAGTTAAAATGTTCCAGTGTATTGACATTAATTCCACAGCTCAGGCCCAAGATCATGTTCTCATTTGTCTGAATAACAGAGCGTTTAAATATTTAGTTCAAATATAAAGACTTTTGGCTTATATATGGGGGGGGGGGGAAATCCAGGGGACAAAAGTCTTCCTTGTAGCATGCACTGTGCTGATTTCCAAACCTTGGCAGCCATGAGCACGACACAGCACTGGCAAAAGTCTGGCCAAGACAAATCTATAAAATTTGCACTGTACGTACACCTCCTCCATGCAAGAAGGTCTAATAAGCCCAGATACTTTCTGCCTCTCTGAACAGTCGAGCTCCAGAGGTTTCCCCACAGATTCTAGCAGGGCCAGGAGCATGGAGACTTTATTATGTAACAACCCACATTATTTAGTGAAAATCTGGAATACGCTTTATTAGTTGGGCCTTTGTTTGGTCAGGAAATACCTCCAGACAAATGTGATGACACAGGCATTTTTAATTTGCCACTTCACGTTCATAGCAAATTAGGTGATTTTACTTGTTATTCCCTCCATTAAAAATGACAGGCTGCAAGGTTAGCAGTTTCCCTCAGAAGCTCTTGATGACATTACAGACACGCATAGAAAACACGAGCACATCAGAACGAATTAAGATCACCTCCCTTGCCTATAATCTGAAACACTCCATGTGGTCTCTCTTAGCATCAGTCCCAAATGCCAACGCGCTGGAACAGCATGTGCAAGTGGTTGGAGGTAAGGGAAGGGAGAGGTCAAATTCTGTGTGCTCCGTACGATCAAATTTGTGGTATAAAACCAACAATTACCAGCAAAGTGGTGAGTGAAAAACAAACGTCCTATCTATTACCCAATTTCAAATGCCAATGCGATGCCCCCAGGACTCTCAGTCCTCGGTTATTTTTTTGACATATTTGGTAATGCGTCAAGTCTTAATACCTGCTCTCAAATGAAGTTGTTGCGTTTTTCCATTTGTGAGCTCAAAGTCATTTTCATTTCAGAACAGACTTAGAGAAAGGCCAGCTAGGCTGCTGCTAAAGTATAATTTGAGGATGTATTCCTCTGTGAATTACACTTCTGCTTAGGATAAATAGGAAAAAAATGTAGCAGAAATGATGTTAAGTGCAAAATATTTAATCTTGACTGAATATCACTGAAGCAGCTCAATGCAGACCCAAAGGAAACACTGATAAAGGAAAAAAAAAAAGAGGGGGAAAAAAAGCAATCCTAGCTTTCTGTACAGTGAGGATTAGGAACTGAAACGCGGCCAGCATAGAAACATGCACTTTTGCTGGACTTCAGTCCAGATAATATTAAAAAAAAAATTACAGATTATGTAGAGCCAGGTAATAAAAGAGGTAGCCATGGTGAGTCTGCAACTGCACGTTTTTTGGCTGGAGGTTTAATGAATAAGTCTGAAGGTCTGCCAAACGGTGCTGAACGAGACTGACGCAGCTCCTGGGGTTTGCTTAAAGAGGGGAAGCGTCAGCGGAGGTCTGCGGGCCGGCCACGGAGGGTGGGTGGTAGTTTTACAGAAGACCTGCTGCTCGATCCATTAGCAACATGGGACACCTCACCTGCGCACCAAAGTCTTCTTGGGAAGAACCAGACTTAGGGCTGTTTGTGTAGGCTGGAGGACACTGTGTGATACCTCCTCAGTTGCACATAGCTATTTTATGGCCAGGCAATGAGGTACAGCTGGGATTTTGAGGAATACCAGGTGTGTGTCAGAGAAACAGATTTCCACATCAGGAAAGCCTCCTGCTCTTGGGCCCCTAAACCCAGCTGGCTGGGTGGGCCTCCGCCTGCCACCGGCATCCCCAGGAGAGCACGAGTGCTCACCTGACTGGTCAACTGAGCCAAATGCCACCAACATGCTTCGGTGTGATGGTGCAGGAAGCGAGGAGGAGTGCAGAGCTCCACATGGAAGTTGTCTCCCAGGGCCAAGAGCTGCAGACTTTCATCTCTTCCCACCTCCTAACTGGGCTCAGAGCCCGTGTATGACCTTTTTTCCCCAAACTGCTCTGAAATTAGGCACCTAAAACTGTCTGTGAAACTCAGGCTTCAATGCACGAGGAATAATCAGGCTGCTCTCTACACACATACTTTTGAGAAGTACTTCCACAGTCAGTTTTGGGTGCATTTCTGCACAATGGCTCTGTATGCTGTTATCGCAAATGCCCCAGCGTGTGACCGGGCAGAGGTGAAAAGTTAGAGGGAGCCTTTTTCCTTCAGGCCAAGTGAATTTGGGCTGTGTTTGTAATTACTACATGCACTTTCCAGGTGCTGGACGTCACTGGCCCTAGCAAGCAAAGTGTCCTTTCAGAATTCATTCCAATCTCAAAAAGATAATCCCACGATGAAAAATCACCTCACTAGCAAGGCACGCTTCTTGGAAGCCACCTCAGCAGATGAGACACGGGCGGTTTGCAGATACTTGTCTTCGGCTCTCATAGGTGCGTGGTCTGCAGGTCAGCGAGGTGTGAGCGTGACAGCGAGCACTCGCTCTTCTTGCTTCTGCTAGATGATGCTAAAATGCAGGAAATCCCATTCTTGCTTTTTTTTTTTCCCAGCTTCAGATGAATAACCTTTATTTTTAAAGCAAGAAGTGCCAGATGTATTTTCAGACATACCTGCCCTGCTGTCGCCATGCCTCACCCTCTTGCCACCTCTGCTCTGCTAACCAGCATGCGGTAAGCACTCTGTTGACTTTGTCTGCCCTGCAGTGTTTTAAGCCTATGTATAATTGCTGAGAAACCCTCTCTACCTAAGAGTCAGAGGAGACTCTTTCTTTGTGTTTCTTTTTGCTCAGAAGGGGCTGAAGCAGCAATCTTGACTTAAAGGCTGACTCTGATTGGAAAATAAACAACTATAAAGTACAATAAATCCCATTGAAGAGTCCAGTCAAAACATCCCAATGAACAGCTAATGCTCTACTAACCAAATCCAGATGTCACTGCCTTGTCTGGCACTAATTGGTTGACTGGAGAGTAAGTAACGGTGTAACCTGAAGGAAATCTCTACTTCTTGCACTTGGGATGAGTTGCTAAGGCAGAAAATGGTTTGGTTTTGTTGTGTTTCTTCATTTCCTAACTACAGAGGAGTCGCAGGCACCTGCGCTCATTAGGAGCCCTGCTAACATCCTCCCTCTGGCAGGACTTGCTCCTATTTTAGGCACCTTAAGGCACCTCGTAAAAAGTTTCTCAAGAGCATGAAGCCGCCTTTGACATCTGATGTTCCTTCATTCCCAAACATTTCTGGGTTTATTTGTTTAACCGAAGAACATGCCCTAGCAGATTGCAGCTAAGTTCTTAGATAAAGGTAGTTGCAAATTCCAGCTGGAAGTGTTTGAAACACCAAAGAAAACACCGAAGAAAGCAATTGTTTTCAAATATAATTAAAAAAATAAAATCAGAAGACTGGAGATGAGTTTGGAAATAGAAAGTTGATTTTTAAAAATAAGATTAGTCTGGTGCACCTTAATTCCTGCCTGCACGACTCTGCATTGGCAGAGGACACAAAGTGGCTAACCA
This sequence comes from Aptenodytes forsteri, assembly GCF_000699145.1. Taxonomy (NCBI): domain Eukaryota; kingdom Metazoa; phylum Chordata; class Aves; order Sphenisciformes; family Spheniscidae; genus Aptenodytes; species Aptenodytes forsteri. Next base: position 761,200 of record NW_008795560.1, read on the forward strand.
GGATTTTCCAATTATTTTTTTAGGTATATTTGACAGGATCATATTATGTATACATATTTTAGAAACAATTCTGCATAATACTACAAAGCAACGGGTGTGTCTGGAAGGACCTTCTTTGTTTTACCGGAATACTTCCCAGTGCCATGAATCTGCACACATTCACTTACGTTGTTTAACTTCAAGTAAAGATATCTCATTGGCTTCAGTAGCTTCCATAACATTAAGAATTGTTTTTCATAATTCATTCTTAAGGGTCTAGCCATATCCTGAGCACATAGAAGGAGGTTCTGTAAAAGACCTTCCTAGAAAATTAGTTAATAAAATACTGTTTAAAAAAAAAAAAGACTGTTCATATTACTTAGCATTTTAGATTAGTCAGTAATATTAATTTTATCCTTAATTAACTTTAGCTTTAATTTTATCAAATAGCTTACTAACATGAATTTTAATACACATTTCCCTTAGCATCACTGACATGCTGTTCGTACTTCATAAGAGCATTTTAGAACTACGCAAATTTGCACACCAAAATCTAATGTTGAACTTCTGCTTACTTATATATAACTGATTTTTTAGTGCTTGTAAAAAAAAAAAAGCCTATAACCTGACCCTCAAGTGTCAAAGCCATTTTTTCAGTGGAGCAGTGTACAGTGGAGCATCTGTCCAGACACATCCAGCCATATCTTTCCCTCATGATCTGCAAGTGTATAACACAGGATTTGAAATACAGTAGACAGTTGTGCAAAGCATGAACAATGAAAATTATATCCAGCCTTTAATCCAGGGGATTCTGGGCTGAGCTCAGCCTCTGTGGATATACATAACCACCCTGCATTTAGTCCCACATATTCGAAAGCTGGACGTTCCCCTAGAAGAGTCACATGGGAGCAAAAGTGGGATTAAGTAGCTTTCTCTCCATGTTTTTTTATTAGTATTACACATGTAATATGCAGTCACATAAGCAACTGTGCTGCCCAAGCATCAGCAAAGAAACTCATTTCTTCCAAGATACCAAAAGGTTTCACATTTCACGTACCGTCTTTATTTTGTTCTTGGCCTTGGGAGAGAAGGGATGGAAAAGAAGCAGGAGGTTATTCCTACACCATACATTTGGAATCAGAATAATTTTGATAAATCTTCCTCCTTCAAGTCTGAGCGAAGGACTATTTCCTGCCAACAGGACTCTGAATGCAAAACCAGCTCCTTCACCAAACTTCTCATTCCATGCTTTTACGACTGCCAGAAGTTGACCTGGCTTTGGCAATGGTGATACAATGGAGGATTTCTCTCCTGCAGATGCTGGATATATATCAACGTAAATAAAACTACCATCTTGCCGGTACAAAGTGGCACCTGTTAGCAACCTCGCAAAAAGGCCGAGGACAAAGCAGGGTCCTCCAGGGACCATCTCCTCTACCTGTTTTTTAACTTCGGCTCCCGAAGGTCTCAGACTGGTATCTCTCACCAGCAAGAATTAGATGTGTAGCTTGAACACCAACTGGAATTTTTTTTACAATGTGTAATGCATGAAAGTTCCAAATTTATGTAGACAGGTATTGAACTGCTCACCATAGGGGAAGGGAATTAAATTTTCTGTTCGATTTTACCTCAAAAGTTCCTACAAAGAAATTGTAGGATGTTAGGAAGAAAATGCCCATAGGAGTTAAATTTCTGTTTCCATTGAGCTGAGTTAATTAGATAAAATGGATTAATTCTGAAAAAAGTTTTTTATAGCAGTGCAGAGCATCAATTCTTACTGACATTTAACATTAATATCTCTCTTTATCACTAACCACTTTAGATCACTAAAACATATCTAAACTAAAAACCAGCCTTCGACTTTGGCAGCAAAGTTGACTGCTAAAAGAAACTGTTAACATTCAGTTGAGTGGCATGTGGAAGAAAACCGGCAAAGTAAACTCAAGGGTTAATGAAAGTAAATGAGATAATCCTCATTGATCCCCCATAATCCCCACGGTCTGAGTGCAACTGTCAATCACCGGGAGAGACTTTTTTCTAATCTATCCCTCTGTGAATAGGTCATTCCAAACTGAATATATTTTATATACAGACATATATTCAAACATACACACACACGCTGAACATATAACAAAAATCTTAGCAGGGTAAATTCCAAAATGAAGGGGAAAATAAAGCATAGCTAAAAGTATGGTGTGTAAATTTAAAAAAATATAAAGTTTCTTTTACTAGTTGAAATATGTTCAAGATGTCTGTTCATACTAACTCACTGCTTCCCATGTAAGCTGGTAGCAAGTAATGAATCTGTTAAACCCCTCCTCCATAAAGGAAGAAAGACTGTTCCCATAAAATTAAAACTTACTGTTTAACAGATTGATCTAAGCAAAATATGGTCTGGAACATAAAAGAAATTATTTCAGTCCTTTTCAGAGAACTACTGACATAAGAAATGCATTAAATCAAACGATGGCATATCTGAGGCTTATAGGACCCCAGCATGTTGCTCTCTCTTCCAAGAACTGCGCTGGATTCACAGGCGGTCTGAGGCATCAGTCTCTTTCTTTAACTCCTGTTTCACTTTGGTCCTTCGCTACTTGAGCAGTGCTGTGCTCTTCCTGCACCGGCACAACCGGGGAGGGATGCATGCGGACAGGCACCAGATGTGCACCGCCAGAGCTGGGGAAGGAGCCGGCTCAGGAGGCAGCACGATCCAGGGATGCAACCACATCTGGATTACAAGGGCATCAGCTCTATAGCCCAGATTTTATCACAAAAGCTCAGCTCTAAACCCCTGCCTGATTTTGTGAGAAATTCATCCAAGATGCCCAGTGCGTAGGGACACTATTATTTACAACATTTAGAAGTACCTGCTTATTCTGAGAAATTTCCATCTAATACTTTGCTTCTGGAATTCTTGATAGCGTAGACATGGCACTTAGGGACATGGTTTAGTGGTGGACTTAGCAGTGTTAGTGTTGGTTTACAGTTGGACTCAATGATCTTAAGCGTTTTTTCCAACCTAAATGATTCTGTGATTCTATATTATAGCAATCTCTGTGATTCTATATTATAGCAATCACTTACAGAGAAAGTCTATAGGATTTAAGAGAAAGACAATCTTTCTACAGAGCATTCAGACCCACCTGTAATAACGTTATTGCATGCTGCAGCGGAAGAGGAAATTGTCTGTCAAAGGTTTGGGATAGAAATACTTCACACCACCCAAAGGTACCTCTTGATAACCCAGTGCGACAGCCATTTTCCTCCTGTAAACATTCAGAGCAAACTTTGCTGCCTAAGCCACCACTTCTAACCTGAGGCTGAGTTGGAAATAAACGCCCCACTCTCAGGTTTAAAGAAAAACCAGCTTGGCAGCCATTTGGCCTGCAGCCAGGATTAAAGTGTTAACTCCACGTCTGTCAACCTGTCACTTAAACATTTACCAAACTACTGACCACTTCTATTAAAAGACCATTAAACCAGGATTAAGCTTTTCCAGGGTTAAGCTGATGTAAAAATGCAAAGAATGTCACACCAAGGGCAGCTCATTTTATTTGTATTGTAAACAGGCAGAAGATGGAGGATAAAATGTTACATGTTTATTAAAAATGGGATATACCCCTGCTTGACTTTTTCCCTTCTTTCAGCTTCCTAAACCCAGATCCCATTACTCAGTGCTCTGATAGCTGCAGAACATCACGCAGTGAACACAGAAACCTCCAACTGCCTTAAAACCAGCACTGGCTGCTTTACAACAGGTCAGTGCCGCTCTGCCTGGAGGAGAGGTGCAATACAGAGGCCGGCCATAGTGCGGGGAAATAGCCATGTTACAAGCGCAACATTTGGTTAATGTGTCATGTCATAACCAGAGACCAATTGTTAAAAAAAGGACCGTCTCATCAAAAGCAAGAGCCCATTTTCAGCAGTCCGTGAATTTATTTTGTAGTAGTCCTGCAGCCAAAGACAGGAGGCGTGTGCACAGGCAGGGTATGGGTGCCGCTGCTCCTTTCAGATTGTTTTGTTATCTCAAGTAAAATAATTCCTACAGGAAAAGGCACAAAGCTCTACAAATCATCATTTCATCAACTAGGAGAGAGTATTACTTCTGAAAATGGTCAAAGGAAGATAAAAATGACCTGTAAATGAAGCATACTGTCTCAATTTTACCTTTTTCAGTTCCCAGTAACCCAGTGATGTATCTCCTAAGAACAAAATCCTGGAAGACACCACCAGAGACAGTCTATACTTACAGTCAGAACTGACTGTCCAGCCTTTCTGTCTCTGATGTCTGGGCTCACGTGATGCTGTTCAACACTGTTGTAGGCGCTGGGTTACTCCATCCAGGTCAACACACACACACGCACGTAGTACCAGAAAGCAACTTTCGGATTGTGCAAATCTAGTGGGTCTGTAGATGACGCTTTCTTGAGAAATACATAGACTCCAGAGCTACCCACAGATAACATTAGAGCTGAATAACCAGGCCTATAGATAACTACACATTCAAAATCTTAACAAGGAGAATTAGGAAGTTGATACCAATGCTAGCTATTCTTGCTGACTACCGTGAACGTGTCTTGCTTTTGACTTAACACTTATTTAATGCTCTGGTTTTCATACAGTTCCAGATGTAAAAGAAATAAAGATGTCTACCAAGGGGCACCAAGCACCTCAGTGGAAGTCCCTCCAGCTTAGCTCACCAGGTGCTGTGACGGGACATGTGAGGTTGCTCCTGTTGTCTTACATTTACCCACTACCAGCGCTTGGTAAAGACAGGGTGCAAGGCTAGATGGACTTACGGCCTGATGCGCTTTGGGTGTTTGTATCCGCTACCTCATTAGTTCTGAACAAAAGCATGCTGGCCTGTCCGAACATTGGTGCAAAGACATGATGCACTGAACTGCTGGTCTCTACATTTCTAGCTACTGTTGTGCAGATTTTCAAAATATAAGCCATTGAGCAATTCTGCCTACATAAAGACCACAGAACTGGCCATTCCCCAACAGGGAGGTGCATACATTTAATGAGACTCCTCCCGTTCCCCATAGCCCTCCCCCCTTCTCTAGCCTGTTATCTATATGAAATATAATTTTGCTTTCAGGAAGTATCTATGACACTTCAATCTGAAGCAGGGCTTCCAGTATTTACAGATATCAAAGAACTGGTCTTAATTTCATCTGATACTTTAAAAAGCCTTTTATTCTAAAATAAATTATTGAAATGTACTGTTGGTAAAATGGGCTGCTCCAGTAATGGATTTACTGTGACGGTGCAATCAATTTCAGAGATTGGATTTCAGGATAGAAACTATTCATCACTCTCCATGTCAATGCAAGGTTTACCTTCACACTGCGGTCACCCGCTGTAGCTTACGGATACCAAGGACAGAGGAGGATCTACTGGAGGAAAACTCTTTCTGACTTTTTTTTTAATTGTTGCTGAGGTCAGAGCCTCAGGAGCTTGCACAGTTACAGCAGCTCCACAGTATCATGGTGCCATCCAGGGAGATGCAGAGGGACTCATCCCTGTGCAATAGCAGGCATGTTTAAATATCCCCTTGACCTACTCTGCCATGATTCAAATGCAGGCTTTCTTCTCTGTGTTTTCCCACTTCTCTGTCTTATTTCAGGATCAGCAGAGCCTTTCAGTAGGTAAAGGCCTTCAGGGGTAGAGACTGCAACGGTTTTAATAGGAATGATGGGAGTGGTACAACTTCTTCCCATCTGTAACATAAAGCACCCAGCACATTGGTGATGCTAATGTGGGAAGGAGAAGAGGAGCTGTGACATCAACTGTCCCTCCTTCCCCCTCCACTGACCCTCCCTCTCAGTAAATTCATGCCTGACATTTTTCACAAGCTGGAGATCCTGACAACTGCAGGTACACCTGCCCTGCCATAGCTACAAACATATCTCCTGGACCTCTGCGGCAAAGGAGGAGGCTGAGAACAGGAGCAGCTTAGTCAGGTAAAGGCCTTCAGGGGTAGAGACTGCAATGGTTTTAATAGGAATGATGGGAGTGGTACAACTTCTTCCCATCTGTAACATAAAGCACCCAGCACATTGATGATGCTAATCACCAATCTCTAATGGAGAAGAGGAGCTGTGACATCAACTGTCCCTCCTTCCCCCTCCACTGACCTTCCCTCTCAGTAAATTCACGCCTGACATTTTTCACAAGCTGGAGATCCTGACAACTGCAGGTACACCTGCCCTGCCATAGCTACAAACATATCTCCTGGACCTCTGCGGCAAAGGAGGAGGCTGAGAACAGGAGCAGCTTAGTCCTGGAGGTCAACAACAACAGGATTTTACGCCATTTATTTTTGCTGCAGAGAGGCTCATGTGCCTCTATTAGCATATATACATATTCACAGTCTCATTAGTCCCTCTTTCTCCTTGCTCCCCCGCCTGGTAGAGCCCGTTCAGTCCTGCCAGGTCCACAACCTATGGAGGCTCCACGAGCCACCACGAAACACAGCTCGTCTGCGGCATCCTGAACTATAAGTAGCAGGAACAAATGGCAAATCTAAGCCTTGTGACATGAAAAACATGAAAGCTATTTTTCCATCAGCATCTCTAATGAATGTTGTTCTTCGTTCCTAGAAAGCAAAGTCAACTCCATAAATCAAGGAGTCTGTGGATTTGGGGTTTTACATTAACACCTTCGTTCATGCTTTGCCATGACCTCTTGGATTGGGGTGAACTATTCTACTGTGCTGGGAATGGCAGCTCTGGAGCCAAATTTAGCACCTAGAAAATTTCCCTTGGCTCCTAGGTGCCATAATTTTAAACCTGACTGCCTGCTTAAAGACAAAGTCATGTCTACCTTTGATTTCAGGTGGTACATACAATAATTTAAGAAGTTAAATGGGGACCTGGCAAGTCTCCGACTATGGAGGGGGTTGGAAAATATTATTTGGAGCCAGAAATGCAGCTTTCTTGGCTATGGTCTGTACTCTGTCTACCAACGTCAGCTCTGCATTTCGTCTTTCACTGACTTTTTCGAGTACTACAAATGGTGAAGTTTTGCTCAGCTGGAGAATCATCATCAATAAATACAGCCGGATTAGAATACCTAATGAAGGGTGAAAAACTGGGCTTGTGATAGTTATTTATAATGCCTCTTAGGACAGTTCAAAGTAGCTGAAAGGTCTCTGGAGTTTTAGAGCTTTCTTCTCACTCCACTCCACTGCTTCCACTCCTCCTTTTGCTCTGTTTTTTTCATATGAAATATGGCCTATCCTGGAAATCTATTTAAAAAAATCAAAACTCTGAAGAAACTCACAAAAGGCACCTTGCAATGGTTAAGACGCAGCAAGCCACAGCAAGAAAGCTACTGATGATGCCACCACGATGCCTGCAAAGGAAGGGCTCCTGGAAGGGCAGGGTCTCCCAGAGACAGCTAACGCTAACTTTGGTCACAGAAAGTGGGTGCTTAAGGTTCCTCCTAATGCTGCATTTAAATGCATAAATCCTTCCAGCCATCCAATGCAGAGCTTATGCTTTACTTACTGTCAGACCTGCCCACAGCCTCAGCAAGTCTGCAAGAAAGGTAACTCGGTTCTCATCTCCTTAGTCTCTGTTCAGAGCTTTTGATTTTGCTCAGGGACAAGATTAGGCTGCTGTATCTGTGCCAGAGACTCAATATTTTCCACCTGTGGTAACCACACTTGAAACACTATAATAAATGAGCTCTTGGAGTGCTTCACCTTCTGCAATCCAGTGCTGACCAGAGCAGATCTACATAACTCGGTGATCACCAACACTAGTATATCTACTTTGGAGGTGCTTTTGGGATGGGAGGTGCTGGAAGGGTTCAGGAAGAAGAGGGAATGAAACTATATCATAAATTAGACTTTTACTCAGAATTTCTAAACTTTGAATTTTGTAATTTCAAAACAGCAGTCATTCCAGTGATGAATGAAGAAAGAATTTCTTTATTAGAGATCCAGCACTCCTCACTGCTCAGATAAGATGTAAGCACTCCAAGTACTCTAAATTTAAAAAAAAAAAAAAAAAATCTATTCCCAAGTCTGACCATCATGCTATAAAGGCCTGTTCCTGCAATTGTTTTGTGTTTCTTAACTCAGAAATATCAATGGACAGAAAATAAGTTAAACCTAGAATACTCCTGCAGCCTTCTTAGTCAACTGTAAAAAGGGAAAAGAAAAAAAAAGCACCCACAGATACAACCACATTCAGCAATAACATGTAGAAATCATAGTTAATGTCAGCTGGAGTGCAGGATGCTAAGAAGCTATCAATGCTATGCTATTAGATATACTCATGTCTAAGCAGAATCAAGCACTCTCCAAGGAAGCTTTAAGAGCCACGGATCTAGAGTTTACTATCTGACTCTGGTATAGTGCCACAAACGCATTCCTTGGGGTCTCACACACCATACACCTGGTTCATCTTATAAAGAGATGGGATCTCAGACCTCAGATCTTCCCTCAATGAGACAGCAGTGCCTCCTGCTGTACTCCAGGCTGCATTTATTCCCAGACTTCCAGTTCTGTCTGGTTTCAGTTACCAATGAAGCTATGGTTGGCATTTTGAGAAGAACTAAGGTGAGTAACGGAAGATGTGTCAGCAGCTCTGGAAACATCAGCCTGTGTCACAGAAACACACTCTGCACAATCCAGCGTGGGACAACAGCGAGTTGTGCAGTGGGTGAGGCAGCCTGAAATACCCAACAGATATTCTGTTCATAAACCAGCTTTTAATGCATTTCTGAGTATGTTTGAGTATCACAGCACATCAGGGCTGATCGGTGGCACCCACAGGGTTTCAACCTACTCGGACATGCTCCCCTCCTCCTGCTTTAACACGTTTCAGTACCAATCTGCAGGAAGCCCTGCTGCAGCACTGCGACTTTCTGCTGAACAGAGTTCTACTTGTGCTGACCCACGACAAACTATCACAGTTGGGGAATGCTGACTGTACCATAGCTCGCGTGAATGCCAAGTGGCTTAATCCAAAAACATCAGAAAAAGGAACTCGGGGTCAATCTTACTTAAGGAATGTGCCAAACTTCCTGGAGGTCACAGTGAGAGAACAAGCCCAGTGTTTTACCTCGGAAAGGGAGAGACAGAGAGGTTTTAAATCCTTTTGAGTCATCAGCCTGTAAAGCAGGTAGACTAGCAAAATAAAAGAGGGGCTTGTCTCTGCTCTGGGCTGTAACTGGGAGCCTTTCACTGGAGAGGGTTCTTCCTCCCCCTCGGGGTGGCTTTCTGCATATCAGGTAGAAAATCTCTTTGAAAAACAGCAAGTCAAATCTTTCAAAACAATCATTATGATAACAAAGAAGAGTAATAATGTCAAAGACTACTCTGCCACAACGACTTCCACCCAAAAAGTTTCTGAAGGCTTTGCAGAAACCATTTATCAAACCTCAGTGCAAGGCAGCCGGCTCTGGGGAAGAACATCAACAGCAAGCACCTCCACAGCTCGGTGCGGTCATTTCTCACTGCAGTCAGAAGAGCTTTGCTGGTGAGGCTGCTCCAGCTGGAGGATGAGGCTTTGGGCTGTTCTCAAAGTACACCGACAGGCGCTAGCAGCCCACCACCTTTCCCTTCCCAGGGCTATACTAATCCCAATAACATGCCCCCAGTACTTACATCAGATGATGGTACTGCTGAGATGGATGTCCGTCTGTCCCACCCTCGCACCATTTGAACCAATCTTGTTTGCCTGACTTCCAGGCTTTGGGGCTATGTAATGTCTGCAAAGCAGTTTGAGATCTTTGACTCAAAAGATGCCATGGGTGCAAAGGATAGTCTTTTCTGTAGTTTTAGACAACCAGGAAGTTTTACAGCACATCTGGGACACTTCTACATTTTATAGTTGGAGAAACTGAGGCAGGAGGTTACATGGTTTCTAAAGATCACCAGACAAAACTGTGGGAGTGCCAGGAATTAGGCATAGATAACTAAAGCTCTTCAAATGACCTGTTCCATTAGATAAATCTCTTTTCTACTCCTTTTCCAAAAAGGATCAAGAAATATCCTAACACTCCTGCTAACAGAAGGCAGAGAAGGACATTTATACCTGAAACAAGTTTCATCAGAGAACAGGGTTCCCAAATAACCACCTTCATGCAAGCCCCGGTTCAGTGACAGGGTAGGAGGGGTTAGTGGACCTGGAAGCTGTGACACATCCCTTGCCAGGACCGCCTGGGACCACAGTGCTCCTGCCAGCCTGGCTCTGGAGGCTCGTGCCAAGTCCAGCTCTGCTGCAGTAATCCCCCATCATCAGCACGGCCAGGAAAAACATAGTCTGCAAGCTGGGATGCCAACATCACTGCAGTGATGAGCCCTAGGAAGGAGTGCCAGGATGCACGTTAGCTTTTCTGTAACTAGAAGCTGCAGAAGTGGTAGCTAAAGACCTAACTGAGCTGCGGTGCAAAGCCTTGCGAGGACAGCCTCAGCTGAGGAGAAGGTCGAAAAAGCAAGGAGGGATTTGTTTGGAGGCAAGAAGGTACCTGTGAACACTAGTAGAATCACTCCAGACTTACTCTGGGATAAATGAGAGAAAAAGCTTGGTCTTGTGCATGTACAGCCAAAAGTGAACGTATGCAAAACCTGAGTAACATGGGGGAAGTATTTCTCCTGACCTCTTTCCCTCTTTACCCATTTCATACTTCTTTTCTTCCTCATCCCAGAGGAAAAGCCTGATGCATCAGCTGACAGGCAATCCACATATGATTTCAAATTTTCCTGAAACTCTCCTCAGAAACACTTTTCCTTAGAAAACTATCTGCTCCCTCTGCAGACCAAAGAGAGCATCATCTTCTGAGCACCTATGCAAACCAAACCAGACTCTTAAATCTGTGGCAGTTCAAAATTCACAGCATAGAACTGGGAGATTTCAGGAGCTCTTCATAGCTCTGTTACTGAATTCTTAGAACAGAGCAAGCACTGCATTTGGGCAGTCATGCAAAAATATTAATATGCATTATTAAGACAGTTTTCTTCAGCTTCGTTGACTGTCTTCTTTCCAAAATTGTCCTTGAGAGTAGTAGGAGTAATCAGAAAAGTAATCCTTCTGACATCAATAGAAATGTGAGCATGTGCCATCCTTTCTGAGATGAAATAGTTGATGCTCATTGTCAGCCAGAGGAAGGAAGATGTGACCACAGCATTTATCTGCATTCTTATCACAGACATTTTGTGTGCAGTAGCAAGAAATGCTCCAAGTGTAAGTTTTTATAAGGGAAGGGGAAGAGGCTTCTCTACCTCACGCACTAAGATCTGTCAAAGAATATTTGCAGAAAGGCAATTTTGAATTCATTCAGGAAGATCTTGAAAAGAAAACATAATGCTAAAGCTTGAGCTCTTCAGAGACTTACGGAGACTGTTCCTGTGCCAACCACCTCGTACTAAACACAGTAAATTCACGAATGAACTACGCCCGCAAGTAATGGAAGCAACAAGCATGCATCAGGCTGCTGCAAGACAGTTCAAGAGTATGACTCGGAATATGTTAATTGCTGTTAATTTTGTGATCTGCTTTATCTGTTCCACTGTCTTTTTGCTTAATTGTTTTTTACTTGCTTATCTGTTGAAATTAAGCATCCCAGCTCCATTTCCCAGGTCACCAGTAAAGGGACTTATCAGAGTAGGTTCCTTAATTTTGAACAATGAGACAGGTCCAGGTACGATTGCAGAACTTCATTTATCCTGCCCAGCCAGCAATTACATCTGACAGACTTTCTGGCTGCCACAAGTTTTCTAGAGCCTCCCCGTCATAGCAGAGCAGCAGCTTCCATGCTAACCTAAAAAGGCTTGGCCAGACAGCCAAGAACTCATACTTTCTATCATCTCTTGCATTTTCTTTTAGTTGAAATAGCCTGGGTTTGGCTTTCTCTGCAGAAAAAGACTTAGGAAAGGTCTTTTCTTTCATGCATATTCACAGCTTTGTGCCAGGATTTAATGAGAGTCTGAACCAAAGCTGACACAGTCGGTCTCAGACAGAATAATCTTTTCTCACACTGCACATAAGTGCTTTTTGGACTGGTTTCCTTTCTCTCAGGCAATTATAGGTGATTTTAAAGAGACAGATGTTGTCAGATTCCTCCTTTGTCTGACAGGCTTTTTTTTTTTTTCTTCTTGGCTCTCTCTTTTCTGAACAATAACAAAAAAGTTGGCATTTCTGGGGGACTGCCCAAATTTCTGACCACACTCACCAGAGGGTTGCGTTGCAACGTAAAATCCCAGCCGTTTCCTGTTTCTCTGTCACAACTAGTAAACAAGCACTCCAAAAGATCAGCATTTCTAGGGAGGAGCTGTGGGTAATCTGCTGGCAAATGACTGCAGTTAAGTACAATTTTATATTTATGAAGAACTCTCTTCTTGTGATAAAAGACAAAGGTAGTTTTCCTACCTACTATACACTTAAGAATGACATCTAACTGAACATTTTATTACAATCTGATAGCCAGAAATATCCTTGGAGGAATAAAATTACCTGTTACAATCCCTATGAAGGGCCTGGCAATTAGAAGCAATTAAGATCCCCATTAGCCTTTCACAGCTCTCACCCAGCTGCTTGCTCCAGCCTCCTGACTATCTTAGTGGCCCTTCACTGGACTCCCTCCAGTTTATTAGTATCTTAAACTGGGGAGCCCAAAACCAGCATTTCACTCCAGGAGGGGTCACACAGCTGTGGAGCAGAGGGGAATGACCATTTTCTCCAACCTGTTGGCTGCACTTTTATTAACACAGCCTGATGTGCCTTCATCACCTTTGTGTTCATCATTCCTTCCCTCTTCTTGCTTTCCCTGTGAAGAGATTAACAGACTCCTTCAATCAAAGATAATTTTCATGTGCTCTTTATCTTTGCATTGTAAAAAAAAATTAATAAAATGAGGTGTTACTGGTTTTGCAATAACCTCACAGTTTTTGCAAAACTTCAGCCTTAATTTAGCCCACTTTGCAGATAGACTCTGGTTCTAGGAAAACCTGAAGGAATTGAAATGGGGCCTAAAATTGAGGGCTTGAGCAAATGTTAGACAGCTGCATGCATCTTTCCAAAGTAAAACAGATACTGAATGTAGCTGCTTGGAAATGAGGATTTTCTGCTTCTGCTATGCTTGTCATTTTGCAAGTTCTTGTTTTATTTATCAGTTTGGATGCACCTGACCTTGTCTGTTCCATCTTGAAAACCTCCTTGTCCAGAGACAGCAGCTGGGCAACCGTCCCGCTCACAGCCCGAGCAAAGCAATCAAATAACCCAACAAGTCTGTAGATATGTTTGTTTCAGACATTGTTTAAGCAAAAAGAGGGGGGGAAAGAACTTAGCAAGGTTCACCAACCTTCACCAGAACAGATGCAGAAGGAAATCCCTCTGGGTTGCTCCGCTCACTATCGCTGCTGTCCCGTGGCTCTCTCTGACCTGGCCACCCTGTCTCCTTCCTCCCAGCTGCCCCTTCCGACGTCCTTACCTAACCGAGATGGAGCAATAAATTCATCTGGGTAAAAAACCACCCTGTAGGAAAAGACAAGAAAAAAGTCACTCTTTGTACAAATTTCTGTCCTGGTGATGAAAATGTCAAATGAAAACGTATCTCCCCTCCAATCACAGGAAGGTGTCAAACACTCGGTCTCTTTTCCCTGCCCCTGCTTTTCGCAGTGCCCGCAGGCTGATTTTGGGAGCTCTCCTCTCCACACAGGCCAGACAATGCGGGAACCCGAGGGAGCTGTGGCTGCATACCCTCACCCTGCCTCGGAGAGCCCTCTTGCTGCTGCCAAATATTCACCAGAGGACTCAGTGTCCCTTCAATCTGTCTTCAGGGACCTAGATGGTATTGTCAGTCTCTTTAAATGGGGATCAAAAAAACCCACCCTTGGATCCAAACACACCTGAGCTGCTGAGGAGTGTTGACCTGGCTCTTCCTTCTGCTCCTGTTCTCCGGGCTGGTGACACCATCCACCTGTGAGCTACACCACGAGTGGTCTTTGTCTTGTACACTGCCTTCCATATATACTTGTACAGTGATATTAAGAGGGACTTTATTTCCTCTGAAAGACAATGGGTAGGTGCCCTGGGCAGGTACAGAGGCCAGCCAAAGGCAGTCCATGGCGCTGGTGGTGGCAATCAAACCCTCTGCCCCGCTCAGGATGGAGATCTGGCTCTGCTCAAGGCCTCTGGCCTCATCAAGATTGAAAATTGAGATTGGACGCCCTCTTGTGCCGTCCTGTCCCCTGGAGCAGGGTGGCTGGCGGGGGCTGGTGAGGGACCGACCAGGATCACCCCAGTCCTGGCCCCACCGGTGCCCCTGGGAGGGAAGCCTGGCCTCAGCTGCAGCTCCAGCCCCGCACCCTCCAGGCACCACAACCATTAATCTCATTTCTGTCACCAGTTGGGACAGCACTGCCAGGGCCGGTTCTCAGCTGCCCTGCAATGAGGACAATCTTTTACATCAGGGAAAAGTGTCTTCAAAATGCCTTTAAACCAGAACAACAAAAGCCCACATCCACTTTGCAACAGGTAAATGAAAATGTAAGTGTTGAGGAAACCGAGGATCAGTCCTCTCGTGCACAGTGAACAACTTCCCCACCCCCAGGATCGTTTCTTGGCTCCTCTCTCTTTAAATCATCAGTGTCACAGTGGAAAAACCAGAAGGACTCAGTCCCTTAAAGCTCTTTCCTCTTTTTGCCTGTCGTTTAATTAAATTATCCTATAATGAAATCTTTCCCTAATGAGTCAGTGTTTAATAATTTATTAGACACTGAAGCCCTGCTTGGAGTCTCATCAATTATGTATCACAGCACCAGGCACTTTCAATCTCTCTTTTTTCATTTCTCATTCACTTCATTAAAAGCCCCAGCCTTGCTGCTCCTAGGTTTCGATTCACTTGCCCAGACTTAGAGGTCAGTCCATTGATACCTGTTTTGCCCCGCGCTCACCAACAGATGTGTGTGTGCATGTGTTAGCTGGTCTAAAATTACAGGTGGCATCTGTGCACGTCTGTGCACACATGTGCCAGAGCATGGGTACCTGCCTTTCTGCCTGTGAGCAAGAATGTGCATTTATCACAGATTTATATGGATTGTCACATAGGTGTATGCATACATGTTTGTAGATTTATAAAATCTGTGTAGGTGTGTTTCTGTTAGTACTTGCGCATCTACATCTATAAGGTTATATTTGCTTCTGCATCCGTGCAGGTATGTATCAATACTGGCATTCCTGCCCATGCCAGTGTGCCAGCACACTCTTCTAACTACAGGGAACAAGTTTATCTTATTCCACTATCTTTTTCATTTTTGTTCTCCTTAAAACAATAGCACATACTGTGTAGGTGTGTTTCTGTTAGCACTTGCGCATCTACATCTATAAGGTTATATTTGCTTCTGCATCCGTGCAGGTATGTATCAATACTGGCATTCCTGCCCATGCCAGTGTGCCAGCACACTCTTCTAACTACAGGGAACAAGTTTATCTTATTCCACTATCTTTTTCATTTTTGTTCTCCTTAAAACAATAGCACATACAACCTGTAGGAATCAGTCAGGAAATATTATGCATGAGCTGTAAAGATAATGAGTTTGTATCTACTGAGGTGATCAGGAAGGGATTACTAAGTACACGTTGCTGCAGTCCTGACCATCACCCACAGAGTAATTTGGGGAAGGAGCTGACTTTTCGCTGAGGTTTCCCATCCCATTCATTATCAGCCCCCTGCAGTCCGTGGAGCACTACGTCTTTATACAGACCAAGCTCCCTTGATTACACTAAGGTAGTTCTGGAGTCAGTAACTCCACTCACTACTTATCCTGGGAGCATTTTTCTGTGAAGACCTGGTAAAGTACACCGCTATTAAAAACTGAGTCTAGGGGAGCAGTTTCCCCAAAGAATTGTTGACCTTGGAAGAGTTATTCTAAAACTTCTCCCATTTGCTCCAGCTTGTTTCATTAAGTGTGCTCAATTACCATAAAAATGTAGTTAGTTTAGTCTCCAGTTTGGGAGCGGAGAGTCAAGCTCCGTTGTTTCTAACCCACGCGGTGTCCTCAGTAACAGTGGTGTGCTGGGGCTCAGGAGAGCTGGGAGGTCTGGAGCAGGTGAGGCCGCTGGCTCCACACGCCTGCATCGGGAGCACAGCTCAGCGTGATGACACTGGCAGTAGCAGAGCAGATCTGATGTTGAACTGACGCTGTCCTGTAGAGGTACAGAGTTTTCTGGTTTCTTTTCCTGAGCAAAGCCATGCTTAGTCCATACCCAAATTTGGGCACACTGAAGCACCATTGGTTTATCACAATGTCTTAAGGTCTGTTCCAGGAGAGAAACAGACCCACAGCACATGCACTGGGTCACCACATGTTCCCAATGGCCAGACTCCGACTGATCAGGAGGAACCTAGGGCAGAGGTAATCCCTTCTGCTCCTCTGAACAACCAGCACAGCCTTAGCACAGCCTGGTGCTGCTCCATCTGACAGATGCCTCCGTTAGATCAGGGCTGCTCCCACCCCTGGTGACACGGGGTGGCGATGGTGTTGGTCCACTCTGACGCTCCCACTTACCAGTGTTTCCAAGGATGGGAAAATCACACTCACTCACATGTACATGCATTTGCATTTTGAATACTTAACTAGACAGCTGTGCATGGGAAAGATTTTTTTGATCAATTTATACCCTAAAGCACAAAATTTTATTTTCCTCTTAATTATCTTATCAAGCGTTTTTAAAAGAGTTGTTAGCTGTAACAATCTCATCAGGCCTTTCAAAAAATCTACTGTGATTTTAGAGGGTCTTTCTTTACCTCAAATTGTTTCTTTCAAAGTGAACTCTCCCCCACAACCATAGTAAGAGAATATGTAACAGACACCAATAAAACTGATTTAACTAATTAAATGATGATTTTTTTTTTTAAATAAAGGATGCAGCCTTCCAAAACAACCCTGTATTGGTGTTACTGGAACCTTGGGTTGCTCATCAATAAATATTCTGTGTCAATAGGCCATTAACTATTAATCCCAGTGCTGGCCATTTGAGAACTTTACATCAACGCTCTTGTTATTTTACACATTGCTTCTCATCTTATTAAGTGACTTGCACATATGGACAAGAGCACAGTCTCGCAAATGAGCCCATGTCAATAACGCACAGGACACCACCTCCAATAAGGAAGGGGGAGAATCGCAAGAAAATTACTATGTCTGGGGCTATCATGAGTGTTTATTTACACTGAGAAGAAAGAGAATCCACTCTTGAAGAACTTATTGTATTAACTAAGCTGAAATTACTTCCAACATATGTTCACTCTCAACCACATTCTGGCTTCATTTTTTTTATTCTTAAAGCAAATTTGGTGTTAGTGAAAGATGCCAGACTGACGAGCAGAGTTCACTGCTCGCCGCGCAGGCTGCTGCCCGAACGAGCTCCTCTCCTGGAGGAGCTCCCTCCTCAGCTCCCTGCTGCTACCTGATGCAGACAGATGATTTCCAGGGCGAGAACTGAGCTCGCTGATCCAGCCCTATAGTAGTATCAAAGAGTATCACCTTCAGGAATGTGTCCTCCAGAATAAGAGAGAAAACAAGGGGAGAGTTTAATAGTTTCGATTCTCACCCTTTTCTTCAACAGTATCTTGCAGCTAAAATGCATTAAATGCAAAAAGCAGGAGCGACATTTTATTTTAATGGTGAAAAATGGTGCATCAATAAACAGTGTTTTTTCAAATTATTTCAATATGCTGAACATTGTTCCTCCCGACAAATTCTCTCCAGGCACCTAATTTATGATCTCAAATCAAACCCTGACTTGTTGATTTTAACCTGATTCTTCTGTAAGTCACCCTAGAAATATTTTGATTCCCCAACCGGCTTTTCTCTTCCTTCCAAGTAACAGTTCTGCAAGTCCACAAAACTACTCCAAGCAATTACTCAACTGGACAAACTAAGAAATACAATATCCTGTATCCAGCTACTAGAGATGTCCCTACAGTATTCGTCAGACTGTTACGGAAGGTGACTGACAAAGTTTTGAAAAGTCTTATTAGTGACGTATATAGTGAGACTGAAGAGGAAAAAATACTCACTTATTGTTTTAACTCTAGCAGAGAAATAGAAGTGAGGGGGTAAGCAAAGAACAGATTTGCAGTAGGTGTCAAGAGCATGTGGCAACGCGGCAGCCAGACAAACACGCGTGCACACAGATAGAAGTGAATAATATTGAAGTGGCAATTGCTACTCTGTGATTGCGTGGCTCTAATTCCTGGCATTTAGTTGGCCAGAACTCAGCAGGAATTGGTGTGTCTTTGACGGAGAGAAATGATGACAGTGCAACAGCTGTGCTCTCTAGCAAATTGCATAATGATATTCAGGTTTTATGGCTCTTTGGTTTGATTCCCAATAGCAACTATCCTATTATCCGTGGTCGAGACAGGTTAGCACCTGCTAAAAGCAATTTCTCATAAATTAGTTCATGTCAGCTCTTGAATGGCTGCTACTTAAGCCTAAGGTCTGCCCGTACCCTGACGCAGCGGCTCTGCTCGTGCAGATGGCTGTCTCCCCACAGCTGTGCACCAGAGCTGGGCAGCCCGGCAGAACAATCGGGGCACTGTGCGAGCTCTGCCAGGTTGTGCGGGGCGTTTGCACGGGGACCCACACCTGTGCTGTGCAGATGGTATTTGTGCTCCTTCCCTTTGGGGGATTGCAGAGGAGGAGTGCACAGAGTTTCTGTTTGCATCTAAACCTGGGTATCCCAGCAGCCGCATTTAGGAGAGAGGTCAGCGGGCCTGGCTCGCTGCAGGAGGCAGAGCCCATGCCTTGCACTGGGTCCCTGGGCAGCCTAAGGGAACTGTTTGTGTCTGGCACCAGGAAATGTGTCCTCTGTCAGGAGTCAGCAGGTCCATGGCTCGGACTTGACTGATGCATAAAGCGGGGCTCACCCAGCCATGCCGGATTCTTGCTGAACATTGGCCATTATTTTTACACAACGTATTTCCAACCCAACACTTAAAGGAAGATCCTGGACTCTCCTTTACCAAGCATCTGAGGCCAAATTCAGCCCTAAGTTAATGCCACTGTGAAGATAAGGATGGCCCTTGACTTAAGAGCAAAATTTGAGTCACTCAGCTGTAAAAATGCAGGTCTGCCTCCAGTTCTCCCTGCCCTTTGGCTGCTAGAGATTAACACGTGCTTCATGCTCTCTGCATAGACCCACGTGCGTCTATTTGTGCCCACTCCATGTACAACTCCAGAGACAGCATCGTACAACGAGACCCACATTGTACGAGACCCAACAGCTTTGCAGGCTGAGCTGCCGGCATTACGAGCAACAGCTTTGCAGGCTGAGCTGCCGGCATTGACCGTCGCGTGGACGAGCCGTTTGCAGGACAGCACACGCAGATGGAACATTTCCTCGACACAGACAGACCTTATATTACACAGAGTCCAGTAGGTCACTGTAAGTGCTTTGAATCAATGAGGCATCTCATGAGAGCCTGTGCAGGCCCCGAACTGGGATGAAACCTGATCTCGCAGCTCAATGTGTTACAACAATTTTTCAACGGCATTGAAAACAAGGGGGCTATGGGGCAAGCAGTTGCCTCTCTTGAGGAAATAGCCAGAAAAGGATGAGGTTTACATGAGGCATGTTCAGGATCATCAAACTAGGATTTGAACAGACCAAAATGGAAAGTAACAGTTGTGAATAGGGGTAAGCAAGAAAACCTGATGCCAGTCAGTTGACTGACGGTGGTCACAGAGCACGAGTGATCAGCGCAACACATTTGCCAGTTATGGGGATTTCATCGACCTGTCATTCTAGAGCAGCATTTCCTACAGATGCCACAATTATCGCATTGCAGACCATGGAGCCTTGTTTTCACGTGTGCTACTGGGCTCCAGTCCTTCCCTTCACTTGCACAAAGTCCCATCCCAAGCAGTGACAGCTGCTGGAAGCCTGCACAGCCTGCCCAAAGGAGGCACAAGGGCGACTGGGAAACACTACCTTTTCCCCCACCTCCATTATCACACCTATTTTTACTCATTTTATAACTCTAGACTTCCTTTTCTATCTCTGACAGTTTTGTTACTGCCTTTGTTTTCACTTCCAGAGAATAATTTTCTCTTCGTTTTTTCCCCTGCATCTGTTCTTCCTACATGGTGTTTCTCATTTTTCTTTTCCACTCAGTCCTACCACCTCCTATGCTCTTGAAACCATACATTTCCCCAGCTCCTTCTTCCTCTTTATTTGTAGACAGCTTTTATTTTTAACACAGCGATTTCTTTAGCTGTTGGACAATGCACTTAAACACTGCCCAGAGATTTAGGTTTCCAACTAGAGGGAGGCTGAGCAGACCTTTTACCCTTCCTTGGGGGTAGTGATAATGCGACGCTCTTTTCAAGCAAAACATGGATGGCTCGCTAAGCAGTTTCAAATTCATGTTAGCTGACAACCGAACTGGACTGACACACCTTCACCCACAAAAGTGGTAATGACTCTCGAGAAAAACATTAAATGTCATATTTTATCGGGGAAAAAAGTGACCATCGGAGCAGACCCCGGATCCCGTTAAGGTGGTGTGGGTACGCACAGGCGCAAAGCCCCAGGTGGTCATCACTCCTACAAAACAGTATTTTCACCATATGCAATTTCTCAACGCTTGAACTCCAGCAACAGCAAATACTAGCAAGCATACAGCACAGAGGCTCAGGAGTTAACTAGTCACAGGGCTAGGTGCACCGATCATGCAGGACAGCACTTGCCATCCGACAGGCTCGGCTGTCTGAATAACAAAAAGTACCAGGGAAGTTGGGAAAAGGTATGAGAGTCAATGCAGGAAAGTCACGGTCAGCAAGAGCATAAAGACCTCAGTTTATAGCACCAGACAGGGTAAAAAAAAAGAAAAAACCTACCAGAGCCAACTTCATCTGTCATAGGCAAGCTGATTACGATCAATAGACACTTAATGGTCTCTCAGAGTCCCATCTGGGCAATTAGCAATAGCATTAAGCAAGCAAAGACGTATTGTAAGTCTGTTTCTTCAGTGGAAGTGACAGAAAAGAGAAATAAGAAACCAAATTACATTTTTAGATCCAAATTCTTCTCTCATTAATACTGCATGAAAGCTACAGCCGCTGGTAAAAATGGAACATGTCAAAGTTCTTCTTTTCTTTCTGCAATTTTCTGACTGATTTTTTTGTTTTAAATTTAAAAAATTCAATCTCAGTTTCATACTGTAATAAAACCTATTAAAACCTATTGAAGTCAGGAGGTAAATATGAGTGCCAGTGAAGGAAAGAGTGGCCTTTGGGGTATTTCTTTTACAACCAAATAAATCAAAAATAATTATTTTGAATGCCCCAGACTAGACTTCATTCAAAGAGCAGCATTCACATTTTCACTTTCTCAACCCTAAAACGCAGCAGGTATCATCCCAGGCTTTCTGAGGATAAAAAATAGCACCAAAAATAATTGAAAAAAGGAAAGTTTTCTGTACATCTTTTATTCTGTTCATGGCAAACACTGAAGAATAACATATTAATCAGGCAAAAGTACTTAATGCACTCTCAGTTTTATTAAATATGACACTGCTGCATTATGAATTACAAAATTATATATCTACAAGTCACATAACTAAATTACTGTCTCCACTGTGATCTCAGGATCTCCATTTCTTGAGAAATGGAGTAGATCCAGTATCTTGCACAAATTTAGTTGATTGTCCTAAATTTTTCTCCCGCAATTCAGCTGACCTGCTGAATTTTGTGCAAATTTTGACCTGTGATTTCATAGAAAATAAAGACTAAGGTTGTTGTTGGACTGGGATAATATTTTCTATTATAAGTTGTGCTCTTTTAGTGTCTACCAATCTAGACCTTCCAAAAATAATAGGGAAAGTAAATAATGAGTATGTGAAGTTCCTGTGTGAGATCTGCTTAATTATTATCGCAAAAGCAAAATAGGAATCTGTGCACACAGCTGACAAATTGGGTGCACTCTTGCATTAAAAGTAATTACCAGTTTTGTGTGCCATCAGTGAACTTACACAGATGAGACAAATTATCATACAGAATTCAAGTATATAATATAAAAAAAACAATTTTGAAAGCTTTTTTATCAGCTCAAGACCTCAGAGAGTATGTCAGAGAGTACAGTGTTAGGCTCCATAAATTTTGGCAAGTTATTAGCACCTTTCTATATCCAAGAGGGACCACTAGGATCAAATTTGCAGCAGATGCTTTTAACTTAATCCATGGAATTCTGCAGACAAAACAGACAAATTGCACAAACATATGTCAATTTGCCAATGGAAAGCCATATCCCGTCTATACATAAGTTATGCTGAGCGACTAAAAAAGAACTGGTGAAATATGCATTCCTTATGCATTTGCTCCCTGGCATATCTATGAACTGAAGATGATGGTAATCTCAAAATGATAGAGCAAGAAAACACCACAGCTCTGAGCATGCTAAACCTGTGTTATGGTAACTTACTGCATCACTCACCGGTGTCACAGAAACGTCTTTGAGCTCAGTGTTGCCCCTCTAAGAATCAAATTACATTTTAAACCTGCAGTGCTACTATTTTTCTTATCTTTGATCTACGGTACGAAGCAATTTTAAATCTGTCCTGAGTGGACCTGTTTTCAACAAACTTTTTAACTATCGCACTGGTGGTGAGCTCTGAACACCAGGAGCAGCGACTCGCTTGTAAATACTTAGTAAATCACTTTATCTGAAATAGTTGTCAATGAGGTAGAGCCTGTGTTTCTTTGCAAAATCTTATCTAAGAAAGAGTTCTTTATAATGGCTTTATTAAATACTGTAGAAGACTGACAGTTCTCCAAACTGACAGCCATAACAACTGAGCCACAACCAGATGCCAAGAGTCAGGCCACAGTAGCAATTATATTTGGCAGGATAGGTTGCTGAAATGCTTCTAGTCATTGAATTTCTTCTTTAAAACCCCTTCCTTTCCTCTGCCATAATGAGTTTTGCAAACATATATAAAAGATGGCACTGAGGCAGCTTGTAACATATTGACTGGGTTAACCAGGTCTGCCTAGAAGGGTTTTAGGTATGAAAGTGATACTGAAAGCAGTCCTGAATCCTGGCTGCTCACTCCTAATTGATTTACATAAATGTTTATGTGACTCTGATTTAATAAACATTACATGCAACGTTAAGGGATTTGTAGGACAGATTTTTACAGCTTTCCATTTGGTCTCTATTTATCAGCAGAGACAGAGATCAGACAGAAAAGGGCCAGAAGGAGAAGCAGAGAAGGACCAGGAGATCTAGTGTCAGAGGTACCAAACATCAGATTAAGTTTGTAATTTCTGATGGGCTGTTATTAAAGGTTTCTGGGCTCCCCAGTACAACAGAGACGTGGACATACTGGAGCGAGTCCAGCAAAGGGCAAGAAAGATGATTAAGGGACTGGAGCATCTGACATACGAAGAGAGGCTTAGAGCTGGGACTGTTCAGCCTAGAGAAGAGAAGCCTCTTGGGGGACCTTATTAATGTGTACAAATATCTGATGGGAGGCAGATGAGGAGGTAGCTCAGTGGTATCCAGTGGCAGGACAAGAGAGAGAGGCTTAGAGCTGGGACTGTTCAGCCTAGAGAAGAGAAGCCTCTTGGGGGACCTTATTAATGTGTACAAATATCTGATGGGAGGCAGATGAGGAGGTAGCTCAGTGGTATCCAGTGGCAGGACAAGAGGCAATGGGCACAAAATCAAACACAAGAAATTCCATTTAAACCTATGAAAAACCTTTTTTTATGGTGAGAGTGGTCAGACACTGGACCAGGTTGCCCAGAGAGGTTGTGGAGATGGCCTTGAGCAACCTGCTCTGGCTGACCCTGTTTTGAGCAGGGGGCTGGACTAGACGATCTCCAGAGATCCCTTCCACCCTCAGCACTTCTGTGATTCTGCTGTACGGATGGGGTCCGAGTAGCAACAAACAGCCACATCATCTTGACTTACACCATCCGAAAGGTTGGATCTGTAGCAAGATACTGAAGGCAAAAGTGGTTTTTCTTACATTCTTGATTCTGTGGATTGATCTGGTGGCACACAAAATATGTTGATAATTTATCATTTATTACTGTCAAACAAGTGGCAGCACTGTAGAGAATTATTTTTTTTCTGAACATGGTGTGGGTGTCTGTAGGCTAATGACAATATCCTACACCTGGGTATAATTGTCATTATTAATAGTGATGTAAGTGAAATGTTAATTCTTGCTAATAGATTAAACTATGAAATGCTTTAAGAGCAGAGTTGCTACAATAAAAGCAATTGGGTTGTTTCTTTGTAATTTGATGGCCCACAGAAGTGCAGAAACATATCTTATGGCTTTACAAATCTGTGATAATTTCCTTCAACTTTTACTTTTATTGCCTTGTCATTAAATTCACATTGAGTTCTTAAAACAAAAATGTTTAAAACAGATGTGGCTGTTAAAGTTACAATATTAATTTTACAACCCTAAATTTTATGACACTGAAAGAAATTTCAGCCACCAAAGTCAGAGACAAGAATGGAAGCAGAAGGCAGCTCTAAGGGTGACAGATTTCCATAATTACCAAAAACTTAAGCTAACATAATGCATACATTATACACTAACTGTGTAAGTCAGTGTTCAGAAAGAAAATTAGCCAAAACCCTGTGAATTATCAGGACTGAATAGCAAACAAACATGAAAAAAATGAGAGGTAAAGCTTTAATGTCGCAGTTCTACTTCTGTCCTTTATCAGTTTCCTCTATGGATCTAATTTTCTGGACCTAAATAGCTTGCTGCACAGTGATCCACATAGTGTCTTTCAAGCAATCCCAAGGCAAAGATTCATTCTAACAAAAATCATAATTTTCATGCTATTTTGGAGAGGAAATTCAACTTCCATTTAATCTGACTATAAAAAACCTGATATCTGATTTCACCAGAAGTTCCACTATGGGTAGACAGACAGACAGAAATGTAGACATGGTCTCTTTATGTCTTAAAATAATTCATAACAAGTGTAGGAATGACCTCGCACAGTATATTATCCCACACAATATGTTTTCTGGTCTTTCATGTGAATGGCTCCATGCTAATCCCTCATTTCCTGGATTTGAGTTTGCATGCCACAACCCTTCACCAGTATGTGCACGTTTCCTTCGCTCCCTTTCAGCAAGAAACATCTTCTCGTGTTGAATATTCTTCTCAGGTCAGGTTCAGCAGGATTACATCATGATTATCCCAAGTGTGAAAGGTAAAAAATTGACTTCAGCCTTACTTCTTGTTTTCTCTTTCTCTCAACTGTTATTGCCTTTCCAGCTCTATAGATCTCTAAAGCTTTGATCCTCCTAGCAACTGTATTTCAGTCTTTTCCAAGGCAATTCATATCAATGGTCATTTGCTAAATTTAAAGTCTACATATTTCAGAGATGGACTGGCTGACTCTCTTCACAATAAAAGATCCATAATTTGGTTTAAAACCTGTCCTCTTTTTGTTGTTTATTAAATTCTACACACCTCAGCTTTGTAATCGATTTAAGCAGTTTTAGTGAGGGTTTAAGTCTTATGCTCAGGGAAAGTGGAAATTCCAGACCAAAATAATCTTTAGTGAGACTGTATCATCTCCCTGCGTGCTGCAAGAGCACACTGTGAAGTTTTCCCGTTGGGTTTCAGTGGGATGTGTATTTAAATAAAGATTGGTATCACCTAATTAACCCGTGCGATCAAGTTGCTACAAAGATTTTTTTTCTAATTTATATACTCTCCATTTTTAATTGGCTCGATGTTGTTCTTTAACTCGTTCTCTCCCAGAAGAGCATCTGAGCGGTACTCCTGTCAGCAGAGGCATCCCTGCACCACGCTGCTCCGTGTTTCTTCTCTCTAACTCTAACTCTCCTGCAAACGAGCTCCTTCAGACTTTTTCCTGTTCCCCAACTCCTTGTTCTTGCTTATATTTTGCTAAGGACTGGGCAGAGGCTTTCCAGCCTTGTGCTGGTCCTTGATTTACTGCTTTTCCTCCCGTGTACTTCACAGTAACTTCCTTGTGCTTGTTATTCCCATAATATCAAGCACGTCCTAGAAAACGCAGCTCTGTCAGTCAGCCACATTATGACGTACACTTTTGGCCTCAGCAGAGAAAAAACCTTTTCCTCTTCTTTTCCAGCCATCCCGAGCTCCAGCTCCTCTTCACCAGCAGCCACATTACCTCACGATTTCGGCAGCCCTCCCCCGATCTCCCCCTTCCCTCGTGACTGATCTCAACACTGGCCAGGTAACTTTCCATATTAGCAGCTAATCTCTCTGCTCCCATATGGCTGGGGTCAGTCATCATTTCCATGACTTATTTGTTTCAATATCCGTAAAAAGTGAGGAAGTCCTTGGCATCAAGTAGCTTTAAATGATGTCAGGGGTCAACCGTGTCTTTGTTCCAGCACCGTAAATGTTCCCCCGTGCCTGTGCTCACCTCCAAACGCTGCCCTGTAGCAAGCAAGAGGGTAACACAGGTGTCCTTCCTTCTCATTTGATTTACTGCAGACATTATTATATCTGTAGCAGTTCAGTTAAAAATAATACGGTCCCTTTTCTATCGGCCAAGTTGTAGGTGCCTGAGAAACGTCTAAGTTAGGAGGGTAAGTCTGGGGCTTGCAGAGAAATCTGATAAAATACTGCCTCCCTTTCCAGCATCACGATGTCAGCAAGTCTCAAATCTCTCTCATAATCTGTATCATCCATGCGAGGTCACAAAGGCAAAAGAGGGGAAAATAGATCTTTTAAAAAAAAGAGTGATCTGAGTTGCCAGAAAGCAGAAGCTCCATTGCTTCAGGGAGGTATGTAGCTCAGTTTGACAGCTGTCAGTCCATTTTGCTCAGGTCTATTAAACTTCATCTGTTTTCACATTATTTTCTTATAATTCCTCCCCCATTGCTGTGTAAGATCTACAAGTAATGATGCTTTTACAAGTAAAGCATATATATCTGCCAGCATCTTGGCTCCCCTGTCATCCAGACATGCTCAGAGTAAGATTGAATATCTCTTTGATTAATGCTAATGCTTGATTAGCATACTAATGCTCTCATGAATGGTAGTAAGCCATCACATAGGAGAAAGCGTG
This sequence comes from Aptenodytes forsteri, assembly GCF_000699145.1. Classification (NCBI taxonomy): domain Eukaryota; kingdom Metazoa; phylum Chordata; class Aves; order Sphenisciformes; family Spheniscidae; genus Aptenodytes; species Aptenodytes forsteri. The sequence continues at coordinate 788,246 of NW_008795560.1, forward strand.
ATATGAAACATTTAGAGACTGGCAGGAGAAGATGATCTAACAGGCCTCTTAACATTTTAATTTTTATAATTTATTGTAGCTAATTTATGTGCAACTTGCATGCTATAGTATAGTGTTAACATTATTTGAAAAGTCATAAATCTCTCTGATATTGAGACTCATGCACATATATAAAGTCATATATATACTGAAATTCTTAAATAGCCTCCAGACATTTACAGGTCTTGCATGTCGCTTCAGAAAAGGTATTTCTTTGCTGAAAGTATCACCATCAGTTCCCATCCACAAATAGTTTGGACATGATATAATAGTGACACTGCTTCAAACCAGGCAGCCCCCGGATTTCACAGATGTGCTGCGTAACTGGCTGCCACCCAAGCGGCGATATACTCCAGTCAGAGCAGTGCAAAAAGATTTCACCCAGAAAGTCAGGCCAGCTCCTCCCTAGGACTGCAGAAAGCGGAGTACGAGCTGTGTTTGTCAGCACTGACCTGCATGTTTTCATCAGCAACAAAAATAGATGGGGCATCATCCACAAGTAATACCAGCTGGGGGGTCCTCCAAGACAGCACTACGTTTCCTTTTGTGCTTAGGGAAAAAGGAATACACAAAAGAACGATGGGAATAAATTCCACCTGCTGTTTCAGGACATGTTCAAGAGCTAATTAAGGCTCTTCTAGTCATAAGCCCACTATACAAGGAGGCAAAACAAGAGGAGGAGCAGAGGGTCTGTGTAAGGTTTTCATCACATAAGGCAGCTCAAAGCGTTGCTATTTAGATCCTGACATCCTGACCCACCTGGGTGATGTCTCTGAAGCTTAGAAATACTGTAAAAATAACAACCTCGCACACATTTCACTGAGAAGTTCTTGCTTCTGCCTTCTTTTTAGCAAGGGCTTGACATTTGGTGTTGTGGGAATCAGCATGGTGTCTGGATCTTTTGCAGTCCCTAGTGTGACTACACCTTTGCCTGTGTCTGACTGATTCATTCAGTTCAGAAATGCTAGTCTGCAAATACTCATCGGAGTCTCGTAGAAGCTGACTAGCTATCTATCTTCTCTACTTAGTTGTAAAAGGGGGCTAGTAATATGATTGACTATTGCAGCATTGATGCAAAGGTGAAGTAATTGATTTTGAGAAGCATTCAGATATGATGGTGATACCACCACGGAAATGTACACAAGTAAATTAACTTTCATATTCCGGCAGCATTTGAATAATGCGCAGTACAAAACATCTGGGACCACATATTAAAAGGGGATATAAAAATCCTGAATAGCCAGTGGGTGAAGCAGTACAGGACAATGCAGTTATGATTCAACTGAATCAAGCATGGGGGGGGGGGGAAAGGCTGCATTAAAGTTACAACATTAATTCTCAACTATCCTAGTTTTTGAGTTCTTGAATTAACAATTTCAACATATTTTGTGAAATGTAATATAAACAAGTTTTGTGTATACCTTAATGATTTCAGTGGAAGTGCATGTAGGTATTACTAGACAGTATATAGTATCCCTGACACTTTTCTCTAAGTTACGTTATAACTGGGTCTTGCACGTGAGAGAAAGCAGAGGTACATGTGAAATACAGAGACAAACAGGCATTCATTTCTTGTACCAGCTATGGCATTGAGGAATACCTTGGACCTCAGCTTTGCTTCAAAGTTCCTATCGAGCAGTTTTCCAGCTTTTCGCAGCTTCCCTGATAAACGCACTCATAGAAAATGCCAGTAGGAAAACTTGATATTACGTGAAACTAATCTGGTTTCACATTCTGTCATAGCTTCCAAACCAAGTACCTCCCTGCTGAAAGATTTGTGTACCTGTGACCCATTCTTGTGTTGCTCTGAAAACTGAGCAAAGACAGGAACAGATGGTTTAGACACACAAATGAGTTGATTACGACAGTTTAAGCTAAGCTTAACCTCTGGATTTGGGCCTTGTTGTACTCTGCAGCTGAGTGATAAGTAGAGTAGACACTCTCTCACACACAAAAACTGGGAAACATTTTTTCAAGGTCCTGGGAAATGAAATATCAGAGCTGTAAATGGAGTCTTCCCAGATCTTCCCCAATGTGGAGTTAACATCCCCAATGCGCAAACAATCAAAACTGTGCCTGCACAAAGACTGTCAAACTGTGCTTTGGGACGTGGCCCTCCAAACAGACCCCATAAGCTGTTGAAATGGCCCTGCCTTTTGCTATGGTCATGCAAAAATGAAGTCACAATTGCAGAAATTTCATTCTCACTCATTCTTCCTGCTCCACATATCCATGAAGATGGCCATTGACACCTGTACAGCCCTTTCACATGAGCAGCTCAGCAGGTAATGAAGATGGTGCCCAAAGTCATCATTTGCTGATGTGTACATGGCAGCACTGGCAAATAATGTTCTTGTAATTCATTCCCGGCTCTGGTAAGAAAAAGCATCTCCCTGGTCCAACGTCCCTTCTCCTGCCATCCCGCAGCAGAGCTGGGGACAAACATACCGCAGGGACTGCAGTATGCTTTCACATATGGAGCAGCTCAGCCTGGGCCAGGGCTGAAGCACTTTGATGGGGAAGAGGATTTTTTTACTTAATTTTCACTTACTGTGGGATGTGCAAATGAGAACCCATCAGAGCTGCAGTGGAGGCAAAAGTACAGTTTGGCTCTGAAGAACATCTTTGTAAAAAGACCATCATGGAGTATTTACTCCTCCTCACTTTGATTTCCATATAAAAATATATGTATATTACAAGTAAATATTGTTTAATAAGAGTTAAATTACCAAGATCAGAGTCTGTTTTGTGTGTGTGGGTTCTTTCAGCCCTATACCTTCACCATGCATTACTCTGTAGGTCAAATTAGAATCTCAGCAATATTCATGGTACCCCGCTGCCTTAATGAGTTTAAACAGGTGAATTTAGTCAACTTGGATTTGTATAATTGAATCCTCAGTTTGCTCATTCTCCATTGTTTTGGTTCTTTCAGGCTAACAGAAGTAAAAATCAGTAAAAACTTATTTTTGGCACTAGAGGCAGTCGATCTGACTGAATACAGAAAAACAGCAGATTGACTGAAACTGTTCCATTATTACATGGTCATTTTGAATGTTGAACTTCACTTTAAGCCAAAGAACACGCTAAAGAAAATAAAGCTTGAATATATTGTTCCCACATTTGCAAACCACTAACATAAGAATATTTTTGAGCATCCTAAATATTCACCATTTTTGGCTATGACTTTATCTCAGTCACCATCTCCAATGCCAAGTTTATTTTTAAAGAGCAGTCTAGTTCCTGCTCCTTCAGGTTTATGCAGACAGCTGTTTTGTTTTGCTCTTCCCATGCTATGAAAAATCTGTCATTCAGTATTTAATTCTAGCACCTAACTGGCTCTCTTGAGACAACAGAGGAGCCTCCAACAAATATGAACCCATCAAGATCTCCAAGTAGGATAAAAAACCCCAAAGTGAAGGCTAAAGCAAAACAGCAGGTCAGGAAGCTCAAAGGCTTGTAGCGTTGATTTCTTTGGCACAAAAACCACTGGGTTAGTCCAGTCCGTACTCTGATTTAAATAGAATTATCCTGAGGTAAAAATAAAGGAATGCAGTGGTGAATCAGGCTCATTGTCTAGATTTCATACAAAGCTGAGATGAAGGCACTGGGCTGCGTGTGATGCAAGGTGTAAATGAGCAACACGCGTGAGCAAGGCTTGATCTGTTCCTTATGGCGCTCGCTAAACTCAATGTCAGGTATTTGTGTGCACAGCTCCTTAGGCCACGCAGGACTCATCTGTTTTGTAATAAAAACATTTGGCTGCTACAACAAGATCTTAAAAAACAACTGAGGCCAAATGGTACAATAAGACTCCACCATTTCTCTGTCAAAATTTGGAAGAAGCCACTTTTAATTGGGGAGTGTTTAAGGCTGCAAGCTCGTGTTTGTCAATATGTACTTGGGAGTAATTTTCTGTCCTTGCTTCTAATCCTTTCATGTGGCTGCCCAACAACTGCGTTTGATTTTTTCACCCCTTGTGAAGGTTTAAGGGCTGCTCCTGCTGCTGCTCCTTCCCTCCTCCTTGTTATCCAAAGCAATAGCTGTTCCCTGCCCTGAATAACCTGCAGAAAGCAGGGGTTTGGCTGGCCAGTCGCACAGACTGCAAATTTTCAGGTGGGGAGAGGCTGTGGGAAGAAACCAGGCTGGGGAAGAGTGGAAGATCAGTAACTCATCGAGCCCTTAACATGGCTTTCAGCAGATATTGCTCTACTGTGCTTTTTATCCTTCAGGAAAATGGATGGCAGGTGACTTCAGGCTGTTTTAAACACTGCATTGTGTGCATCAGGTATCAGCACAAGCAAGGGGCTCATCAGACCTTCTGGGTGTCCTGAAACAGGACGGCTGCATACTCATGGTAACAAGGCTTGTCAATTAGACTCGCATTTTTGTGAATTGCCAGGCACATTGAGCAATTTTTAAGAGGGGCCCATAAGACAGACAGAGATAACCAGAGAAGCACGCACCGGAATATGCAGAGCTTTTGCCCAAGTGTTGCAGCGTTTGAAGTTCTCTTTAAAGCAACAGCCCTAATGGTATGTTACCAGATAACGAGATATGACTTCATTTGAAATATATGAAGTATATTGAAAATTGCAGTTATGAGGACAATCTAAACCCTTACGAGCTCAAAGAGCACATCATGATTGTTTTAAGCTTCAACTGACCTTTTCTTACACCACCGAGGGAACCTCCCTGTGATGCTGGAGCTGCGGGATTAGCAGCACTGTCAGATTCGCAGGGACTACGACCTGGGTGCACACGAGACTCCCAGAGAGGCAAGTGACACTTCTTGAAGCAGCTTCCTGCCTTTAAAGGATACCTCTTCTGGAGTTTTTCATATCTCACTATAATCTGGCTGAATTTTAAACAGAAACTTAGCTGAAAAGGAGCTTCTCACTGTGTTTCACAATACCTGGCACTGGCTGCTCCAACAGTGAGCACAAACGCCCCAAGAAAAACACTAGTTCAGCCATAATTTCCTGTCTTTCTGTTTCTGCTTTTCGGGGTTATGCATACCATTACCTAGAGCTTAGCAGTGTTGTGAAAGACACTAACCAAGTGTAATGACTTGGGGAATTCAGCTCACTTTAGAGTTTCCAGAATTTTTTCTCCCCCAAGAAGTTTTTCCAGCTATTTTATAGGCACCAGAAGGAAAAACAGTTTGCCTAGACAGGATGAGCTATCTTTGGATTCGCGCTGTCAAATGCAGAAGGCATTTGCTGGGCAACTCTCAAAGTGTGCATGCCACAAGATTTAATCAAGGAAACTCAAGTTCATTTCCTATTTTGCAGGAGGTATATTCCCCAAAAGGGCTGGGCACACCTCCAGAGAAAACTCATCACTACTGTGGAGCAAAACTGAGAGGGCAAATGCTTTAAGGTTGGAAAGAACCCCACACTGCTCCTGCACCGCCTGGTAACCACTGGCCTGCAGAGCTGGGACCACAGCTTGTGCTTGGGCATTTGCAAGCTGTGGGGCACTGCAGCGGGGCACTGGCGCTGCTTTCAGCATCGTGTGCCTGGCAGCAGACCATGCAAAGCCCCTTGGTGGGTCTCCTAAAAACTCAAGGAGGTCCCTCATAGCTGTCAAAAGTTGTAATAAGTATTCTGGAAATGTCTGTTTAACTAGGAGACAGACTTATTTGGGAAGCCCATTCCGTTCCATAAATGACACTAGGGTTACACCAGCCCAATCAGAAAAACTATCAACAACCAAGGCAGAGAAGAAGAGACAGATTCTGTTATCTTTGCTCACCTAGACTAGCACTTCTGTAAAAATAACCCCATGGAACCTGACAGCTATTGAATGAGAAAAAGATCAGCATTAAAATAATAATCAAATAGCATGAGAATCCCTCTTTTTGTAATAACAAAAATGAATGTCAAGGGTGATGATAATCAACACCAATAAGGAGAAAAGTATGCTTCTTTTTAAAGGGAAAACACCTGCTCTGTTTTGTTTTTTCCTGAACACTGTGAAAATAGTTGATTTTGCCTCAGGAGGTAGAAAAGGTTTCACTCCTCTAGTAATGCTTTCATTTTTCTTCTGACCCCTTGGATCATTTAATTGGGCTCCTTTTAAAGCCAGAATGTAGGTAAACTGCATGCATAATTAGCCAGCTGGGTCCCCTGCCAAGACTGTGTCATTTAGTATCTGTGAGTGCCAGCAGGGTCAGGCATGACACATGGTGCAGTTCTGAAAAGCAAATAACCTTAAGGTCTTGTCCATAAAACATGGAACACGTTCAGGGCTCTATCGGGCTCTTTCAGCAGTTTCTCATGCATGACCAGAGGTGTGGATTTTATGTGCAACTCATAAAGAAAACTCTAATTTGCACGCCACAAGCACTAGCAGGTGATGGCTCAGGGTAGCAGAGGAGGTGAAAAAACTTTGGCAAAGACATTAAAGTGCGTCTGCATGTAAAGAATACCCTTTTCCATCTAGTGCAGGCATCAGTTGCCATGTGATGGCTTAAGGAGCTAAGCAGCAAGTTTGAAACATGGTTGGGAATCGCTGCTTCATATCCCGGCAGGAGTAGCTCAGCCCCTTTGGGAGGTGAAATTTTAGGAATCTACTTCTAAGTGCATTTTAATTTGCATGAAATGCTCTGGCAGGGTGCACCCTTCGCTTTCAGTGCAAACATGGTATTTTGCACAGCCACCAGAGAGTTAATGGTGCCCTGGCCATGCGGTCGCTGGCACAAAATCCTGGGTGGATTTTGCAGAAGGGTGTGTATAAACGAACTCCAGGCATCTCTGCAGCCACTTGAAAAGCACTTGTAGTAGCAGAGCTGCATTACACTGTGTTTCTGCCTTTGCTGGAAGTTATCAGTCACGATAGGGTCTGCAGCAAGGAGACGCACTGAGATTTATCCAGAACTGATGAACAGAGAGACTGTTTCCTGACCACAATAGAGTAAATTAATGCATCATTATTATACCATTGCTTCCATCAAGTCACTCTTACCCCAAATATCTGCCTTGCCTTCATTTAATTTCTTTCCAAAATCCAGATGAGACTCATATACGTGATAAAGCGTTACCTGCCTGCACACAGTGAGGAGCCATCGGACATCATCTGCTTCAAGAGGCTCCTGTTTCCATCAGTTACCTTTGCTCTTCCCCTGCGTCAGCTGTGACTCTGCCACCAGAGAGTTATCCACTCATTTGAGGGTGTGATGCTAAACCCGTTGCTGTTAAAAAAAAGCTTATTCTGATGAGGAGGACTTTCACACTTCATGTGGAAAACAGAACACAGAAAGCACTCATTAAACCAGTGATTAAGAAATACACTGACATTCATACGCCGGTCGTGACAGACCCAAAGCCAAGACCCAGACGCGCATCCCAGCAGTTCTGTACTCGTCAAGCACTCGCATCATACCTCCTCACTCCCTCACAACCAGCTCTGTAAAACACACACCAAACACCTGTGCATTTTCAAAGAGCCACAGGCAAAGGATGAGCAGGGAATGTTTAAAGGATGTCGGTTCCCCAGGATGCCCACACCGCCTCTTACCACTGACATTTCTTTATTGTGGACTCTTCACAGGCCACTGCTTTTATTTGTTGAGGTATGGGCAAAGTTGCAGGTTCAAAATATAAAGATCTGCCAGATCTGCAAAATCAAGAACTGTTACATCTTTGTATTTCTTAGTTTTTGAATCTTTCAGAGTCTCAATTCTAAGTTTTTCTCCACAAGTAAGAGAGCTAGTAGCTCGTCTGTGTGCTTGCTTATGTAAGGTACGTAGAAATGCTGACAAATTCATCATTTCCAGAAGCTGGAGATTTAAGAAAAACACCCGGTATTGTGAGACTCTCAACAGTCATAAGACTTTGATGTTTTGAATGATGGAGTTTCTACCACTTCCACTGCAGACTACTCCATAACAGGTCCCTGTGTACTCATGTTGCTATTACTCAGCAGTTTTATATTTTCTCTACAAAACCACTTCTGTCATATCATTCTCGACATCCCATACAGAGAAAAGCCAAAGTATGGACGTTTCTCAATTCTCCATAACACTTAGGGATATGGGATTAATACATTTATGTGATCCACTTAAGGTTATCACATGATTGTCTTCAGGAAATGAAAGGGTCCAGAGCTTTTACACCTTTTTAAGCATATACCAAAAATAATTATTAAAAAAAAAAACCTCTCCAGTCTTCTTGTTTAACAAAGAAGATATTGTTTGGAAGATAGAAAATAAATTAATTTTCTACTATGACCTCATTAAAATTGGATTTAAGTTCCAACCCAAAAGAATTTTAGAACAACATTAGTCTCTTGCCCTTAAATCTCCATCTATTGAAGCTGGTCTATTTATTAATTTCCCTGCCAGAAAGCATATTTTGACTGGCCTGCGAGCTGAGCAGACAGTCTCTCCCCAGAAGCACACACATGAGGGCCATTTCCTTATTCATTTCTTCTCAGCAAAGAGGGTGTTTCCAACCATATCATTTTTAATCAAAGCACTCTTGACTCAGACACAATTGTTCACGTTGATGGACAGATGGGGATTTGATCCCAACCCAAGAAAACAAAAAAGCAGAAAGGGCAGCGCCTCTCTTATCTGCAACGAATGAACAAGATTAGCCATAACCTGTTTTCTTCTCACCATACAACAAATCCAGTGTGTGCTCTCAGCACAGCCGTAGATTCTCATCTTGTAATTTTTAATACAAGACATATACAGCCTGAGGGAACAAATTACTCTTCTGTATTCAACATGCTTCAGTGCCTTCAGAGGACTGTGCTTGAGAAACACAGTTACTTTGCTTGGCAGGAAAAGCCTTTGAAAACAAAGGAGAGGGCTCTCTGCGATGAAAGTCAAGTTCATCCCAAAAGCAACAAAAGAAAGCAGTTTGGGAAGTTGGACATGCTTTGGTGGAAAATCGTCAAGACACGAGTTTACTTTCTAAGTGGCACCATGCATCAAATCGTTTTTCTGTGCAATCCCAAAGCATGACTGTCTTAAAAAAAAAAACAACACACCAGTTAGTTAGTTTGAAATCGTCGGGATTCTGTATCCCAGCTTTCCAGTCGGGAACCTGGAGCTGAGCAGAGAGGACGGGGAGCCTTTCTCTTCCCTCTCCCCCTTTCCGTGTCTGCTGTTAAAATCTCAGCTCTTCAGGACTCTCAGGCACTCATGTGAAAGTGCAGGAAAATGGGATCTCAAATGCTACTGAAATAAAAATACCAATGAGGGATGAAAAACGTGTGGGTATCTATAAATAAGACAGAGTGGGCTCACTGTCTGATACCCTTCTGCAGCTGTGCCAACTGCGTGTGCGCTAAATCATAACAGTGTAGGCCTCCACACTCAAAATACTGATATTAATTTAAGAATCACGAGATTTTAAGTTTCAAGGCTTGAGAGATCTTATTTGTTTCATCCAGCATGAGTGGGTTTTGAGCCTATAAAAGCAACGAAAACTAGAAAATTATTCTATCACAGAAAAATAAAATTAAAAAAAAAAAAAAAGAAAGAAAGAAAGAAAGGAGGTTTTTCTGTAATTGCATGTCTTCAGAAACAAAAACCCACAGACAGTAAATTTATTTTTACTGAGCTAGGAAATGGGGGTCTTTTTTATATTGACTATTTGACAAATCACATCAAATGCTCCATTTGAATTTCCTTTTCCCCATGCTTTGCTACATGAAGATTTCTATAGGACTGCAAATGTTAAATACAGAAAATGTTTCTATTTCTCTGACTGCAGTATTTCACATTAACTGACCTATAGTACTTCTACATTTTTTTTGTATATGTACTCTTCATAAGAACCTTTTTCAAGAAAAATCCAATTACAGAGACTGGCACTTTTCTGTTTTCCAGAAATGTTTTCAAATATGATATAATTCTATTTCCATTTTAAATGGTCCAAACGAAAATATCAAAATATTGCTGCTTTATATTGCATCCGTTCAGAAGATCATTTCAGGTTTTGGCAACTGTACATTTTTGTTTTCCACCTCTGCCGGCAGGGCAGGAGGTTTTCCAATTTCTTAACTTTCTCCTTCTCTACAAAAAACAATATGGCTTGTATGGAGCACAAAAAGAGAAAGGAAAGTATAAAAAGAAGTGATATTGCTTTGCCTAGGGGAGGTAAATGGTGTTTATTTACCCCCTTTCTCTCTTGAAAACATTTAATTAGAATGCCATTTTCAGATACGGATTCTTCTTTTTTTTTTTTTTTTAATAGAATTGAGATTTTCCTATGCATTTAAGTCCAACATTCAAGTCCAACCTACAGTCCTATTTTCTGTTAAAAATGTAACCTAGTTCTATATGCCTCTCTTCCTAAACAGTTATGCAGGTTTGGGAACAATGCAGGCTGTATTTTCCAGTTTACAAGTAATAAAGTGTAATTTCCAGGAAGGAAACTCGGGATAAAATATCCTGTCATCTTTCCGTACAGTGGCTGGGGTATTCATTTACAGAACCAAGTATGCAAAAATATACACAAACATTAAATGTAATTTTAGTGTACATACAATCGCATGGGTAATGACGATAGTTTTGTTTGTTAGTTTGTGGGCATACTTCTCCAAGTGCAATGTTTTTCAGTCTGTTCTGAAAATCTGAATTCGCATACAGACAAATTCTATCAAGTATATCTTCCTTACTAACAATTGTCATAACAACAAAGAAAAAACATATGCAAAAGTTTACATATACAGTGCCTATTAACACAGACTCAAAAAAAATCTTGCAAAAGTAGTATATATGCTCCCTGCAGTGAGTTTGATTTTGTCTGGTCTGTAACTAAATTCCCTTGATAGTCCAGTTTTATGGCGGTGTGATGTAGTGGTAAATCAGGGCCATACTGATGATCTACATCAGAATAACCAGCATGTTTTTCATTTCAGAAGCAAAAAGAAAAAGTTTGTGAGAGAAAGTTTGCCAGTTTCAGCACTTCCTGGCCGCCAAGAACATTTACTGAAAATCAATGGTCTGTCCAAAACCTAATGTGAGCAGGAATTGTAGTGCAGCTGTTCAGAATCTATACTGCTTCCTAGGCAAAGTTTCTAAGCCCTTTCAGTCCTTTAGAATAATAAAAATGATTAATGGTCTTGAGCACTGTGAACCAAGTGTTTTGAAGTGTAACCTGCTACTTGTAATGCACTCAATATTTCTGATCTGTATTTTACTGGCATACGGGGCCTCTGGAAGTTAATGTTAAAACGGGCAACATTTGAAATGAATGAAGAGAGGCTCATGAAGTCTGACGGCAAAATCATTTTCTCCCAAACCAAGACATTATTTTCCATCAGTTCGTAAAGGCAAAAAAGAAGTGACTGTAAATATATATAAATATATATCATTTTCTATAAACATATATTCTAAGAGAGCAATGCGGATACCACACAATATTTTATCAGCAAAATGATCCATCTCGTTCAGTGCAAGAGTTTGCCATAAAGGGACCTCAGCCTGTTTTGGAGAAACATAATGTGCTGGTTTTGGCTGGGATAGGGTTAATTTTCTTCACAGTAGCTAGTATGGGGCTGTGTTTTGGATTTGTGCTGGAAACAGTGCTGATAACACAGGGATGTTTTAGTCACTGCTGAGCAGTGCTGACACAGAGTCAAGGCCTTCTCTGCTCCTCACCCCACCCCACCAGCGAGCAGGCTGGGGGGGCACAAGAAGCTGGGAGGGGACACAGCCGGGACAGCTGACCCCAACTGACCAAAGGGATATTCCACACCATATGGCGTCATGCTCAGCATATAGAGCTGGGGGAAGAAGGAGGAAGGGGGATATGTTCGGAGTGATGGCGTTTGTCTTCCCAAGTCACCGTTAGGCGTGATGGAGCCCTGCTTCCCTGGAGATGGCTGAACACCTGCCTGCCCATGGGAAGCAGTGAATGAATTCCTTGTTTTGCTTTGCTTGCGTGTGCCCCATCACACCGGGGGGGGAGTGAGCGACAGCTGTGTGGGGCTTAGTTGATGGCTGGGGTTAAACCATGACACATAAAAGTGTTGGGTCTTCTCAGAGACTGTGCAGCAGAAAGAGGCTCAAAAGTTTCACAGAACAACTTCTTTCACCTGGGCCTTCCGTATTCCTGCCCCTTTCAGGTGCAGCCCCAGCCATAAGCACAACCCTTGGAGCCAGTTCAATCTATGTCAAGAGTTGGTAGATTCACCTAAATAATAAAAACCAGTGAGGCACAGTAAAACACTGGTGACCAGCAGATACCAGGTACCTGCAGTGTACAATCACACGGGTCACCGTGGGGCACTTCTTTGGTTTGCACCAAGCCCTTCTCCAGCTGCCGCACACCTGATCCCCGGGTCTGCTTGCACCGAGGCTACAGTTGCACAACCACCTTGTTCTGAAAAATTGGACTCAAGCCTAAGCTGTTAGTTGGCTCCCCGTTTACCCTGACTTGTTTGCTCATGCCCTGTACCAAACTCAAGCAAACAAACTGATGAATTTGGACCTCACCCATTTCCAGATATTGTCAGGGCCCTGAATGTATCAAGAGGCCTTGGCTGTCCCGACCAGCCTCACCTGGGACCCCCACCCACAGCCCCTGCCCATGGCCCAGGAGCTCTACTTAAGCTCAGCCCCAGGGTACCTAACCCCTGCCTGGGCTGGAGGTGTCTCCAGCCTGAACTCCTGGGTGAACCTTGGCCCTGTGCTGTAGGCAGCTCGTCTCTGGTCTTCTCTTTGGCCCCTTCTGCTTTTGTACCTGACTGGGCTCCCTGGATGGATCCTGGACCTGGTTCATCACTCCTTGTGTCTGGCCCTCTCAGTGGGCCCCATTGCCATCATCCACCACTGCCTGTGCTGGGGTCACACTTGGTTCCTGGGTCACCTTCCCTTGGGAATCTATTGGCATTTGCTGCTCCCTGAAAAACATAAACTTTAAGTGAAAAGTGGCTGGGGGTGGAAAAACAGCAACAAAATACAACGGAACAGGAGAAAGCTTGACCACTGGATTGGGTCTCCACCACTGCTTCAGCATCCCTGCTGCCTGTACTTCCCTGTCTGCTTGTCGGGTGTAATAGAAGCTTGGGAAAGCATTATAAGGAACACTCAGTTAATGTTTATAGAGAGGTAATGCGCTAAGTTCTCCTATGAAACTTTTTACTCTAAATTTACAGGCCTTATATGCAATATTATTTTGGGGACAGCATATTGTATTCATTAGATATTTCAAATGGTATAAACAAGGCAGTAGAAGTACTCAAATTGCTGCAAGCCAGATGGAGATCTTATCATACTACCTCCCACAATTTAGAATAACTTCTTTTTGAAAGCCCCAAGTCATTCTGCCTATAGCATAGCAGACGAGTGAATCTCCCGGGTCAGTGCTGAACTGTGCCATGTAGAGCAGCTATTTGCCTGTCCCCTCTCTCTGTTAAGGACGGACACAAAGTGCAGCCTCCTGCCTGAGCACTCGCTGCACTAGTGCACAGTGGTGGAAGGTGCATGCAGGCTTAAACAAAAATAAAGTAAAAATTAGATCATGCAGAGTCACATTTTTGGAGCATACGGGAACATTTTAGTCTAATTATCTTCTTGAGCACAGAAAGAAAAGGAAACATTTTACCAGGGTCAGTTTTTAAAAGGATTATCCTAGGTAAATTGATCTGCAGAGAATTGCTCCCAAACCTATAAATCATATTGATTTACTTGCTTTACACTTCTAAAGGGTGACCAAGGAGTTATCGGAAGGGTGCACAGAGCCCTCAGTCTCACAGATTGAGGATGTGGCTTATTCCTGCCTGTAATATGGATTAGCAAGATGCAAATGATCTCTCTGTTGTAATAAACAGAAAGGGAATTATTGTGTTTCTTCTCAATAAAAAAAATGAGAATAGACTAGTTGTGATTTCCTAGCACTACCTGACTAGATCTGAGTTTCTCAAATTTCACTGTATTTGCATGGCAGTTAGGGAAGAGCACTTATGCTTTTAACTTGGGGTGGATCTTCACAGTTTATAATCGCATGCATTCATTAAATGTAGCGTAAGTTGCACTCTGGAAGCATACCTCCTTTGGTACTTTCCAGTTCTTCAGCGTATAACATCCTGCCCTTTCATTAGTTTGTAAAACAAATTTAAAAGTCCAATGAATACTAATGATGGAAAAATAGCAAAATGCTCTTATGCATCTATTGTATTCTCAGTTTGTTTTAAAATATTTAACAGCCATGTTTTGGAGCAATTTTTAAAATATTATGTTAAATTTTCTAATTGAAGTTTTGAGGCAGCCAGATTGACTCATCTGAACAGAGCAATTAGTTTGGCAGAATTGACTCATGGTCATTCTACCTGACAGCATTCCCTTTTGTGGGAATGTAACTCTTACTGTGAAAATGTTGTACTAAGCAAACCTTAGTTCCGCTCGTAAATCAGTTCGATGAAAGGTTTGAAAGCCTGTTTCTATGGTGTAGTTAAATTACATTGAAAGTACAACTGAATTTGTCCCTAGTTTTTCCATCAAGTATAATGTGACTTAAAGAAAAGTTCACTGAAGATAGAGTACGGTTTAGAAAGCCAGATGAGATTTCTTGAACGAAAGTAGATAGAATTTAGGTAAACATTCTCTAAGTTTAAAATAACACACTGAAGCATTTGTCTTTGATTATCAATTTTAATGTACATAGTAATGAGACTTTATTCTCATGGGGACAGGCACGTTAAAAAAAAGTTCCAGAGTGCTTGCATTCAGATTCCTGAAATCAAACTCCTCCTTGCAGTCAAAATTGGATGTAAAGTTGGAAGAAGGATGGCTTTTGATTCACGTGTGAATGAACTTTCCAAATACTTGCCAATTCTACAAGATAAATTAAATGGAAGATTTCTGGAAGACTAGTCGGCCACTCTGTACCAGCAGTGGTGTTGAGCTGCTGTCACAGCAACAGCTGAGGAACTTTGATGCTCTTGCATCAAAAGCTAACCAGTGCCTAGTTTGGAGCTCACCCAAAATTCAGCTTTTTTTGGCTTACTAACATCAACTACCTGGAGGCAGATGCAACATTATATGGGTCAGAAGCAGCTTCAGTGATGTCCCTGAATTACGTTTTTCCTCATGCACACTGCTCTAGTCATAAAGAAACAGAGCCAAAAGTTGTAATTTATGAGTAGGTTTGCCAGTCTATGGAATTCATAAGTCTTCCCTGAGGAGGAAGCTGATATCTACAAAATACTTCACCTAAAGTGTAAAGAAAGAAAAAAAAAAAGCAGCTAACGACCCATGAGAAAACAACTGCACAAATACCTTCCGTTTTCCCTCATAGCCACAAGAGTGGACCATGCGTCTTCCTTTTGGACCACAAATACATCCTATTTTCAAAGGGAATGTTCTTTTATTAAAAATTAGTACAAGTTTTCTTAATCTGACTTATAATGCACATATTGATTAGAATTGAAAACTGGACATTTTCCAGCTCTGCTCTAGCGTAACAAAACCCACAATCGTGCACCTCTTCTCCAAACGGATCAGTGTCCAAATTCTTCCTAGTGAGTTTTTAATTACTGGTAATTGAAATAACATGTCAAATCTTAACTTTTAAATATTGCTCTAGCTCTGCCTCAGGTCAGGCTTTCAAATCTCTCCTGCAGACCATCACTCCTTCCACCAGCAGAGCCGTGGCCATTTCCCATATTTAGAACTGGGTTCATAACTGCATGTGCCGAAGCGAGTCAGCAGGAACAGTATATTTGCATATAATGCTCCATCCCAAGCTAAGAAGGCAGCACAACACAAGAATTTTGCTCTCCCATAATGTTATTAAAAGAGCTGTTAAAAAAACTCGTGGGGAAAAAAGATCAAAATGGTCACAAAACTTATTTTCCATTTTAATACCTTTCCCTGCAAACTAATCGTTGTGCAGTTGTGCTCACAGGTGAAATTGGTTTTATTCCTATTGTTAGAGATGGCTGTCTGCAGTAAAGAGTGGCAGCATCCCACCCTGCAGCAAATCATCATTTTTTTGTCAGGGCATGTATTATTTGTGACATTTCATTGTCTTCATAGTACAAATCATTTTTCTGCTAAAGCACGAGGAAACAGGAAGGATGGAGTAGAGGGATCTTTTGTTTCTACAGGAGAAATTCCAAGCAAAATAGTGGGAGGGTATTTAAAAAAAAAAGAAGTAAAATTCTGGGGTTTTTTCATTTCAAGCCAGTAGTGGAAATTGATTAATGAAGCCCGTCTGTAGCCAGTACAAAGGGCCAAATCTTCAGTTAATATAAAATAGCAAGCTTCTACTTTTAAAAACCAGAAAGAGGAAGGGGACATAAAACTAAAAAACAAACAGGCATATTTGATCATTTAGTGGTGAAAAGATCAGGCACTCCTCAGTCGCAGGGTTTTATTTTTGTGCATTGTGTCAATGATTGGAAACCATATGTTTTAAGACCAGCTTCAATAGTATCAGTAGCTACAGTCCTCCTCTCAGATTACTTTTTACTGCCTGCCTAATTTTGAGCTTTAATAGCTAACATGCACTTTGTTTATCAGTTACAAATGTTCTGAATTTTGATGAAGCGGGCTAAACAACACATACTGGTTTATCATCAGTACTAAAGACCCAGCTAACAATTTGTTTAATATTGTGGCCTGCGACTTTGCAAACAAGTATTTCTCAGAAATAAGAATAGTAGTCTTGAAATTGATGGCTCTGGTTCTGAATGCTGAATGTGAGATGTTAGCACTAGGAACCTGACACAGCTTTTGTCATCCCTGGAAGAATCCATCCTACAAGGTGCTGAGCCTTTTGGCATCAAAAGTGCAACCAAGTATAGCACTGTTAAGTCCCCTCAGATGGCACTCCTGTTAAATAGCCGGTCCCGTATTAAGTGCTTTATTGCACTGAGGTCAGTCTGGCAGTATTAAAATTAAATACATGTTTAAAGTCTTTCCAGAATCAGATCCTTAGTACCTTGCAGGATTGAGCACTAATGCATGAAATAGTTCTTTTTTAAGTAATTCTGATTAGCTGTGCAACAAAGAAATTCAAAGTAGTCTCTAGCTTGTGTTATTTATCCTCTAATTACTTGAGGACAGAGTACCTCTTCTCTGTTTTTAAAGCACTGCATAAATTAATGATGTTCTAACAATAACAGCAGCAGCAGTTCTGGGCATTTACCAGAGAGGAAGCAACCATTAGCCTTGAGAATGAAATTTCACTGCAGTCCACAAAATAATGTGTTAGGAAATATTACGGTTGCCAACTTTCGCAATTTTGTTGAAAGTTTTCTAAAATGTGAGGGTTGGGGTGTTTTGGGTTTGGGTTTTTTTATTTTTCCAAAAAGCCTTTTTTTTTTTTTCTCCCCACAAAGCCTGAGCTCTGGTATCATGTGAAAACATGAAAATGTGAGATTCTCAGTTTTAATTTTAGAAGACAAGTAAGTTACTCAGCACTGTGGTTGCAAGGAGAAATTGAAAACAGGAACCCAAGGGCCAGAGAACAATTAGTAAGAGCCCGAAATTCATTGCTTTTAAAAGCTTACACTTTGTAAAGCAATTTCATGACACTCAGGGTCTGACTCGGGGTGTTTCTATGCTTGGGGTTAACCATATTCAGTACCCCAATAAATCCTCTATACCCTTTTTGAGGGCTTCTCACCTTGGTTTGTGCCAGAGGGTGGCATCACATCAATTGTCAGAGAGGATGCTAAAGTTAAATATTGGCTCATTTCTTGTTTTTAAAAACAGAACCAGTTGTTTGTATTGATATAACTCTGTTCATTTTGATGATGAGGTGGACAGCAGAAACTGGAAATATTTCCTCAAGAGAAATACACTTTCCATAGTAACTAAACTTTGGGATCTAGCTCCTTGCCTCCCTTTGCCATGGACTGACCCAGACTGCACTGGAACAGGGTGAGGCTCTGGAACACCTGCAATACATTGATGACATCATTGTGTGGGGCAACACAGCAGGAGAAGTTTTTGAAAAAGGGAAGAAAATAGTCCAAATCCTGCTGAAAGCCGGTTTTGCCATAAAACAAAGTAAAGTCAAGGGACCTGCACAGGAGATCAGTTTTTAGGAATAAAATGGCAAGATGGACGTCGTCAAATCCCAATGGCTAGGATCAACAAAATAACAGCCATGTCTCCACCAACTAGCAAAAAGGAAACACAAGCTTTCTTAGGCGTTACGGGTTTTTGGAGAATGCACATTCCAAATTACAGTCTGATTGTAAGCCCTGTCTATCAAGTGACCTGGAAGAAGAATGATTTCAAATGGGGCCCCGAGGAACGACAAGCCTTTGAACAAATTAAACAGGAGGTAGTTCATGCAGTAGCCCTTGGGCCAGTCCGGGCAGGGCAAGATGTAAAAAATGTGCTTTACACCGCAGCCGGGGAGAATGGCCCTACCTGGAGCCCCTGGCAGAAAGCACCGGGGGAGACTCGAGGTCGATCTCCCACACTATGGGATAAGCTCTCTAGATCCCAGGCTTGGCAGAAGGCGGCTCCCCGTGTGCCCTAAGGATAGGGTACGGGCTGGCTGCTCAGGTCCCCCAGGGTGCCCAAGGAAGGGGACCATTGGCTCCTCAACCTGTCCAGGACACTGTCACCTAGCCAGGTGATTGGGAGCGTTTCCATTTGGTGAATATGTCGACCTTTCTGCACAGTTTCCCTTTATTCTTTAAGTTTATGGTGCATGGGAATAAGCACAGGGTAACAAGTCAGACAAACCCCCTTCTAAACCTGGCGTGGTCTTTGACAAAAAAAATTCCATCACTGGGAAATCCTTGGCATTATATGACTGGTGATGACCCAGCCTGATGAAATGGAGACTTTTATTGAGCCAACTACTAGGGCTTGCTCCTACTTTCTCTTGTCTTGCAGCCTGGTACCCCATGCAGCTGTATGACCTGTGCACCCCAACCCATAGTCTCATCTGTGGGGCAGAAACCATTTTGTTCCCTTGCCTTTCTAAATTGCTTTTAAGGTCTACAGGTATTTTGCTGGATACTAACAATGATGAAAATACTTAAAATTCCTAATTGAAAAATATCCTTTATCTTCTGCTTTGCACCCTTTTCCCACTGTGCCCTTATCTACTTTTCTAAATATTGCATACAATGTTTTTAGTAAATAGAAAGGATATTAGAGTAGACAAATAATGTTTACCCACCAGCTCAAGAAAGGTGTTTCTGGCAGCAATTCACAAGTTACAAAAATTACTTATACTGAAAGGGACAAGGAGTGTCTTTTTGTGTGCAGGGTGCTGTACAAACAATGAGGTCCTGGTCTCTGACTGGCTTTCTGTGGCATTACCACAAACAATACTAATTCTTAAATACCTGCCTGGCTTTAAGCACTTAAGTAAATAATTGTATTGGTTGTTGTAGGACTATTCACATGCATAAAACTAAGCATATATTTAAATATGTTGTGAAATCAGGGGTCGAGTGAATTTTGCATGCAAGGCATTTTTAGATGATTAGTATATATGGACTTACTTGTTAAGACCAGCTTCGAAAGGAGCTAATGTGGTGATCAGGTTTTTGGGCAGGGAAGTGGGGGAAAGGAAAAGAATTTTTTTCAAGACGGATCTAAAGGCTTTCTTGTACTTCAGAGACTCCTCACCAGAACCACGATTACAGGCAAGAAAGGCAGCAAGGAAGTCCCCCAAACCAGCTATCTCTCCGAGTTTAATGTGAGAGCGGTGTAAACTCAGAACTGCAGATAATCCATGGGGAAATCAGGGGGTTAGTGCTGAGAACTGATGGGGAATAACAACTGAAAGAGCTTTGGTTTTTCTAGGCCGGCAGGAGGTAGCTCATGCTAGGAAGCCTGCCAGCTCCGAACTGATGCTGGGAGCTTTGTCTCCTTTGGATTGTAGGAACACACTTTGCAGTCGAACTGATCTGAGAGATTTTGATAGTAAAAACAGCTGTCTCATTGCAATGATGTTTTTGTTCCATTGTCAAAATTTTGAGTTAAACCCATGAGTGGGCTGCAGCTTGTTCAAACCCTGAACTCAACACCCTTTGTGCTCCTTTGGCTTTTCCACTGCAGTTCATGGGATGGATATCCCCTTCCTGAGGAAAGGGCTAGGTGTAATAAAAGCCGTCGGGGCGAGGACTTGCAGGTCTCCTCCGATGCCTCCCCAGTGCTGGAGAGACAGAACTGGAGAGCTGCAGTCTGCCTCAGACTGGTGAGAAGCGGGGAATAAAGAGGAAGAGCGGGGCGTGGAAATGAAACGCCCCAATGCCACTGTGGCCAGGCTGCATCCCCAGCGAGCAGGTACGCCAGTGGGAAGGGGCAGCTGTGCGGTACCTGTGCCATGTGTGGGGACAGGCCGGCACGGGCAAGGTGAAGCTGTGCGCATGGTGTACAGCACAAGGGGACGCATGGAGGGTGCATGCGGTGGGAGGCCCCAGTCCCATCTCCCCAGCATGAGCCCTCCGAAGGTGCCTGTTGCCCCTCTCTTGGATGTGTGGAGAAGCAGATGATGTACCTGATAGAGACACCCGTCATCAGGCAGGAGCAGAAGTCCCCCTCCAGGTGCACATGCCAGAGACTGCCTCTGATTCTGTGCTGACATGGGAGATGGGGCAGCACCTCTGTATGGCCACAAATTCATCCTGGTTCCCTTGAGGAGATCAGAGCTAGAAGCAAGATCACCTGGGGGGGCTTTCACCCTCTGGGGAGCCAGAAGCTGTGTGACGCTCCGTGTTCGTGAGTGCAGAGGGATGGCTTGTGCGAGTGAAGCTATTTCTGCAGGTCTGCAGGACCTAAGGCTCTGTGGCACAGCATGCATAAGAAAAACAGATGTCCACAAAAGCCCTTCCTTTTAAATTGATTTTTTAAAATTGTCAGTAGAGATCAGTAACAGAAGGATCGTAGTGAGAATGATTATTTTCATGGAAGCAGAGCCTACAGATAAGGTGGTATTCAAGTGGTATTCAAGTGTCTGAGTTTTAAACCACGAATCTCTCTTAAAAACTTGCAGCTAAATGTACGTTGATAGCACCGACGACGATAAAACTGTAGCTACGAAAGCAAAAAAGCGTGTTAGGAGAGTACCTGCTACCAGCGAAAATACTGGCTGGCTTTTGTTAGAAAACGCGGGGGAAGCGGCCGGGACAGCTCTCCCTCCAGCCAAAACAGCGGCGGTGGGTCACACGGGGCAGGTTTGTGACAATAGCGGAGGGGCTGCCAGGGCGTCCCCGCGCT
>NW_008795560.1:810185-863580 GCF_000699145.1 Aptenodytes forsteri
TGGCGGGAAGCGCGGCAGCGCCTTCGCGTCCTGCGTGCGGAGTTGCGACCACGGATTGACTGAGGTAGTTAATTGATGCGCAGCGTAGCGTTTGACTTTACCTTAAAACTGGCTTCGTTTGGTAATTATTTATAACCTGAAGCGTGCGTTTAAATAAAGGGAGTTAACGCTCTTTTTCGCGGTTGTTCTTATGAAGAAAACTTGTACTGTGATTTATGCAGTTTAAGTAAACTTTTTTGAGTGTTAAATCATGCTTGAGCCCAGTGAATGGCCTCTAAAGGAAATTATTCGTGGTATACAACTGCCATTTTTCAGGCACTTCAAATAATGATATATTCTGTTGTATAAAACTTTAATTGTTAAAATGCATATGGTTAACCAATGAGCAGTTTATTGGTCTACATCAAATTTATTAACAGGAATTTTGTTAAGCGTCAAATTCACACATCCCTTAGCACTGTTAAAGGCAACGGCAGCAGTGTTTTATTGTTTAACCTTTCTGGTGGACTTTACTAATTTACTGAGAATTTCTTATCTCTGCAATGCCATCCATAGAGGGGTTCCACCCCCCCTGCCAATATATCGAGAAAGCATGTCTAAATTCTTTATGCATGTCTACATCTGTGTGTATCAGAGCGGTCTGGTCCCCAAAAGATGGCATATATTTAAACTAGTTGTTCTATGTCTAATGTTTCTTAGATCCTTTCATACATTTAGTGATGTATTGTTTTGTGCTACATGTTGCTACGTACAGGATAAATTCTTTCTCCTCGTCCTTTTTGACATGAATAAACCATTTCTATTCTTAAACAAAGCTGAATTTTTATTTCTACTTTGAAATTCAAGGCATCATGTGGCCTCAAATGTTACACATGCAAGTAGGAAAGACTTGCAGTGCAAATGCCTTGAAAATAATCGGTGCTTGCAGCTTTGGAAACATTCCAGAAACTTTTTAAGCATGTTTTGAAAATTCACTTGAAATGGCACAGCAGCTGTTAGATTTAATTATTCTAACTTATGTCTCTTAAAAAAAAAAAAAAAGTGATGCAAAATTAAATTTGTGAAGTTATTGAGTCGAATATTGAGTCAAATCGTCCACGCAATTCTTGTGCCTCTTCTACTCCCCCACCAACAGGTCAAAACACTTGGCTAAATAACAAGCGGTGTACTCTTTTGGTTTTAGGCTCATCGATTTGTTTTGCTTTGCTTTGTTTAGCCCGCTCCCCTCGGCTCATTTTCTTTCAAAATACTACATAGAGACTTGATTCCCATGACTCACTAATCTTATCACCATTATTTGGTTGAAATGTTTGAAAGGGGCTCCTGTTTCAAATATCTCACAACCTTGGCAGTCTTAAATTTCATTAGAAAAGCTTCGTTAGGGAAAAATAAAAATGTTGTTGATAATTCCTCCTCCAACAATAAGTCCCATATCCAACTACGTGATGTGTGTGGATACGCCTTGATTATAAAAAGGAATTAAACTCAGGTATTCATACAAAGAATTTGATCTCAGAATATCACTTAAAGAATCTTGTGTGTGGTTGTGCTTAGGTGGTTGATATGCTAGATTTTTCTGAAAATTAAATAATTTGACTATTAATCCTGCAAAAATTAGTTGCATGTTTAACTTCAAGCCTGTAAGGCATCCTACTGAAGTTGGTGTGGCTGTATTTGTATGTCAATTTGTCTATGTATGTGCTGCTGACAAAGAAAACAATTAAAGAAGTTAGTAATTTTCTGCTGTCTTCCCAACTGTTATTTATGATGTGTAGTAGTAAAACAGCTATTCTGAAATAAGCTATAATTCTCTTCAGTAAGATTTGTTTCTTCTGTGCCAAATTTTGCAGTAACCAGATGGTTTTAAGGTGTCTTCAACTGGAGAACAAGCAAAAACAGTGCTGAAGACTAATTATTCCTTGCAGTAAATGTCTTCTGCAATAAATTCACAGGTTGTTAGACAACCTGTGGAAATGATTGTTAGGATTACTTGTGCAGTGAAAAATGCTTTCAAAATTTTGTGAAAACTAGCAAAAGTTCTTAGAATGCTAAGAAAATATTTTTGAATTAATTTTGCGTGGCTGGAGTAACTTTTATTAGGGACAAACTGTTAAATGACGTTACAAATTCAAATCCTTTTCATAAGCCATGGAACGCTGCAGTTTTAATATGAAGATTTTTAATATATCCCGTAAGTGGAGGGGTCATTTGGTAGATCACGTAGGGAAATCTTGTACTGCAGTTTCCAATGTATAGTGACCGTATGCATGTGTATTATTTGCAGCAATAGCAATATAAACTTAGTTAGTATATGGTGTAGTCTCCTGGACTAACAATCAGGTTCTTTTCATTAAATTTCACATTGTACTACACCAGACAGAAAAATAGTTATACCAAGAAGGAACAAAAAACATGTTCAGAGTTATAAACAATGGCATAGACAAAAGTAAAGCCATTCAGGTTTTAGGTACATCCTCCTTTTCAGTGGTTTAATTTAGTAAAAAGTACAAGTTTATTTTTTATTTAAGTGTATATCTACTTAAAAAAAAGGTATAACTACTCAAATCTCTTAGCATAATACTCACTTTGATATAAACAGGTAGAACTCGGCAAATCTTTTTCCCTCCCTTTTCTACTGACCATCCTGGTTGGGACTGTTTGTTAAGAGGTCTCATCAGAAAACAATTGTTCGTGGCAGTCTAATTCTTAAAACAATACTTCATCTTTGTTTGCAGATCTTAACTCAAGTAATGATGTTTAACAAACACCTTGTTTTAATCAGGTGAGGATAAGCCCCTCAATTAGGATGCAAATAATTGCTCATCTTGGTTGGGTCATTTGGGGCCTGGAGGTGTTGCCATTTGCAGGTAGATTTGGTGCTACCAGAGTATTGAAGCAGGAGGGAGGCGAAAGCGGGAGTAAGGATTTAGGACTATGTGGTCATCTTGCAAAATATTTTTTGGTCACAGCATACGAAAACAGATCTAGTTCCCTTCTTCGGCAAGCTGTTCAGTTGCTCTTGATTTACAGCTGAAAGAGGCGTGAGAGGAAAATTGGATCCAAAATAGTGGTCACTGCATAGATGGTTCCAGTGACTGTGTCACAGAGTGAATATTTAATTAAAAATAGTCAAACCTCTTCGCTCACTCCTTCTGCTTGGGTTTTAATTATGTATTTGAACTATTTCAAAGGTGTGTAAAATGAGAGGAGAAAGATTTATATAAATGTAATCTTAAATGAGAGGAGAAAGATTACATAGGCATAATCCTTCCCATTTAAAATTATTTGTCTGCAGCTGCTTAAGTCCTAGCATTAGGAGTCACATATAAACATGTTTATTCAACATCAGCGTTATCTGTTAGATTGTACATGGTTCATTAACATGGAGAGAATACTTTTTGTTTAATAGTGTGTGGGAGCTGCCAGAGGTCAGAAGAGGTTGTTTGCCTGAAGTCGAGATGGCATCTTGGCTTTGCTCTCAGTCTGTTTGTCACCTCTGCTGTCTCCGGGAAATACTTCATTAGTGCCGTGCTAAGGTATTTTCCCTTGCATTTATGTACAGAGGCTCTGTGGAAAGCCAGAAGTCTGCTGCAGGGTTGCGGTAAGGTTTATGGGGAGTTTTAAGGAAGGTTTGTTGTAATTTCTGGAGGATTGTTTTAGTTGGGGTTCGATTAGAAAAAGCAGCTTGGAAAGGGAGGAGCAGCAGGACGTTGTTGTGGTGCTCACAAAGTGCGTGGCTGTAAAGTGTGGTATTTTACAGAATTGGGGAGGTGGGGATCTGATGGCTGGGGAAGGTCAGAGTGTTTTGTGTGCCAGTGAATAATGTTTTGTTGGTGTGGCTGGGTCACAGTCGGGCTCAAAACAGCTGTACCTGGTGGTGAATGCTGAGCTGAGGCTCAAGAGGAGAGGTGGCACCTCCATCTGCAGGGGACAGTGCAGGAATGGGCCCTTCTGTCTCCACAAAGCTTGCGGGGTGCTGTCCACTCTTTCTCCTGTTGACTGGAAACGTGCGTGGATATAGGAAACTATATCAGGGACACTGGAAACACCTTGTGTAGAAGTAACCACGGCCTCAAGTTTGAAAAGGTTACTTAAAATGTTTAAATACGATTTATGTGTGCAACCTAATAGCCATGCACTGCACCCAGTATTGAGGGAGGGATGCACACACACGTATACACAATTTCATTTTTTATTTGAGCTTCTTGAAAATGCTTCTGAATGTTTCCGAGAAGTTGGTGAATTTCTCCAGCCCAATTTGGATGGTGGGGGCTGTTTGGGCTTTTTTTTTTGCCTTGGAGGAAGAAGATAATTTTAATTTCCTTTAGAAAAAAATAGAAAACTGACTTCTATGATTTTTATCACGCAAGGACCCCTGGTAGATCATAACCAAAAGGCATTGAATAAAATGAGCATTATTGTAGAGATCAAAGTGGCTGTGGAAGATGCAGTGTGAGTGAAGCATACCACAAATGTGCAGTTTTTTAAAAGCAAAACAGTAAAAATAGAAGGGATTTTAGAAAAAATAAACTGAACTTCTGTGTTGATTATAAGTTGTAACTGAAGTACACTGAGGGCCTGAATATTGTTTTAAAAAGTGAGCAAAACAGCTATTTCTAAAAAATAGTAGGTTCCCTCAGAAGGGGAGAGAGAGGACAAAAATAAGTGTTATGTTGGGGGGGAATGTCTGGTGTAGGGGGTTTTTACTTTGAATTATTTTCAACAACTACTTTGTTCTGTGTTTTTAAGAAATTATGTGGACAGCAATTTTCTTTCTTTACCAAGGCAGTGAAAACACCAAGAATCCTTTTTATAATTTGGAAAGAATGTCAAAAGAATGAAGTAGTTAAACCTAAGTGTATTAGATCATACGCCTTAAATGCATAAATAAGCATAACTGCAATCACAGAAACCAATGTTAAAACCACCAGGAAAACTCACCCACAAACCCTAATGACTTAAAGGGAATGACCTCAGCCATTGTGAAATTTGTGCCTATTTGTTGACTGACATTTTTTTGTAGAAGCAGAGTGCGTGTTTCGTTGGGGTGTGGGATTTTGTTGTTTGAAAGACTGCGGGGGGGGGGGGGGGGGGGGGGGGTTCGTTGGGGTGTGGGATTTTGTTGTTTGAAGGACTGCGGGGGGGGTGGGGGTGGGGGGTGTTGCTGCCAGGTTTGAATACAAAGAGTGAAAAGGGGATTGAGGCCAGGAGAGCCTGGATATGATTTGGGCCTTAGCAATTTGAAAAGCAGGTGAAGGGTTTGTTATTGATGGACAGAGACTGGTAGAAATTGATTGAAGTTTGTTTTTCAGATGTTGGAAACTTCCTTGATGATAGCCCATTTCAAACTTATTCCCAGCTGGTTTCCTCTTAAGGAAATGAAGGTTTAAAGTATTTGGTTACAAACCTGAGATTTCTTCACGTCCGTGTCTTTGCATGAGTGCTGCATGAAATGCTGGTGTCATTCATCTCCCCTCTGCTTTTTGGAGAGGAAATTGATGCACAGTAGAACCTCAACTTGCCTTTGCTGCAACACCACTTAATAATTCAGGGAAATGGAAGTCTTGAATTGTTTCAACAACAATAGACTTCTTTGGGAATGTTTTTAAATACACCAGTGCTACAGACTGCAAGCCTGGCCAGAGCAAAGTCACTCTGCAGACAAGGTTTCTCTCTGCTGCCCATTCCTGGCAGTGGGCTCCTACTTTTCTGGGTTGCAGTAATTAAAGAAGCTCCAGATTTAATTGCCCCTTCTTAGATGTGCAGACAGGTTTAAGAAAATTGGTAATTTTATGCTGTTTGGTGCGTAACTCTAGGCGTTCAGTCTCGTGGTGCAGAACTTCTCATTTGCCATCCCTGCTTTTGAAAAGCAAAACAGCCCAGCTAAATAAATAAATAAAAATCCTAAATAAAAAGGACGATTTAATGCTAGTCAGCCCAGATAGTAACTGGTTAACCCACAGAGAGTTGACGCCTCACTCTATGCTGGAAAGGGCAGACTTCACAGAGAAACTCAACCAGAGTAGGAAAGCCTGGTACTTCCAAACAAAGACAAGGGGACGTGGGGAAAAATTCTTAAACTCAGCAAATGCCTTAAAAACTGGAAATGCCTCTAGGATTACTCAGGCACCCACAAGAAACAGTGAGGGGAAAGTGGGGCAGGCATCTGAAATTTTTTTGTTTTTTAAATAGGTTGAGTAAGCAAAGCAATCTGGAGGCCCCAGTTATTTACAACTTAGTCTGCGCACCACGCAGAGAGGTTCATCAGCTGTCTTAAAGGCAAGTTTTGCATCTATTGCAAATTACGTCTTTTGATGACGTGTTTGGTTCAGCTTTTTGCCATTTAATTGTCCTACAGCTACTTTGAAATAACTTTGATCAGTTTTGAATATAGATCTGTATCACCAGTTTGATTCCCCTTGTGACCACTCTTCTGTGCTAAATTACCATCTTTAGAGTTTAATTGTAGCTATCTGATGATTCCTTGTAAGTCAAGTCAAAATGTATTTACGAAATACTTTCAGTAAATGTTGACACTGTGTACTTCAGTTTTGTAAACTGTAGTACTGCTATGCAAATTTTTTTCCCCACTTCTGTGGCTGAAACAACTCGATCTTGTTTAGAATTGAGCAATAATTTTTATTTGAAAAAGATTGTTTTCCCACCCTTTAACAAACTAAAAAGCACCATTTTTTATGAAACACAACACTTTTATAAGTAAAACATTTGAATGTTATATTTGCTGTGTCCAAATTTTCCCTTTTTTTAAGAGGCTAACTTTATTTTTTTTAACTTATAGAAGCATGGTTTTTGCTAGCTTACATTTAGTAAGTGCTACGTTGATAATACTACTCTCTACTGAGATAGAGTTAGGAGTAAGTCAGCCTTAATGCTCGTAGCAAAATAGATACATTTTCTTCTTCCTTGTGTTTAGCTGTGGGTAAATACATTAGATACAGTCCCGCTGCCACTGCAGTTCTCAATCATTTCACTCAAATAAGGGTTGACCCCTTATTGAGAGGGGGCAGTTTTAAATCTTCTGTACTTGCTGCACGAGTGCATTTAAAAAAAAAAAAAAAATCACATTGTAACCGTTGTCCAATTGACTTCTTCAGTGCCCAAGCCTTGCAAAATGGGAGCAGGAATCGTCGTGCCAGGGGTGTTTAAAAAAAAAAAAAAAATCACATTGTAACCGTTGTCCAATTGACTTCTTCAGTGCCCAAGCCTTGCAAAATGGGAGCAGGAATCGTCGTCTTTCTGTGGTATCCATGCTCATAGGCCTTATTTGCAACTAGGCAAAGGTTTTTGGCAAAAGCTAACAAACCCTATCAGGTGGGAAGTCAGTACAGGTCCCTGACAGGGAGGTACCGCAGCCCCTGCAGTAACAGTGGGTGTAACCTTCTGCACTGAAAGGCCGTTGCAGTGGTGTGACTTAGTCCTTAGTGTAACATCTCTGACCTAATACTCTCAAGTGTGTAGCAGGAAAGTAAGGCAGGCACTAATTTTATTTATTGAAATAAAATTATCAAGATCCTCATTCTGTTTAGCCTTGGTAGCCTGTTGTGTAAATATCTACTTTAGAGGAGTCTTGTTTTTAATAAAATTCAGTTATCTCTGAATAAAAGGCAAGCTTAGGTCTCTGACCTAAAATACGTAATCGTTCAGCAATGCTGTAAATGTGTGTAACCCTGTACAAGGCACTGTAAGATATCTTCTGTATGAAAACTTTGACAGACCTTTGCTGTCGTCTCTCCTTAAAATGACTTTGCCCTCTTCAATATCTCTGCACCTGAAAGTTTTGAGTTGTGGTTTGAAAGAAGGCGTATTCTGCTTATTATGTATGATTTAATTTTGTTTGTTTGGCAACCATCCTTCCTGTTCACTGCAGCAGATGAATATAATTTGGGGAAGAGAAATGGATGGGGAGGGGGACTAGGGAAGCAAACTGAGTCTCCTGTAAAATATGTGAGATCCAGCAAAACTTCTGGGCTAGATTAGTTTTGAAATGCCACTTATGCCCCCCTGCAAAGTAGGGGTGTGGGGTGGAGACAGATGCTTCATTTGGAATTGAAAGTAATAAAGGATGCTGCTGCTGAAAGTCAGATGCATTGATGTTGGAGCCTGGTGCTTTCCTTCTTAAAGCCTTCTCCTTCCCCCAGTCCCCCCTGCCACAAATCAGGATTATTCAATCACGGCAGCGGTTTAACCGTATCTGTGGTGGAGCAGGATGGTAGCTTAACAATGCACAGAAGCATTGTGCCCTGGTTTAGGACAGGAAGTGGAAAATGAATATTGTTTTGAACTTGAACTTTGTAAGCAGACAGAAAGTAATTATCGGAGCTGGAACTCCCCCAGGAGAGGCGGGGGAGTGATGCACTGTGCTTGTAAGCAGCACTGTGGGATCTTAAATATGTAGTCGTGTTTAATGCTTTGGGTTTATATTTCTGCTTTTTAGTTGATCTTCCACTCCTCATTTTTTCCTTGGCAAATAGAGGAAGAAACAATTGCATGTAGACTTTATGTACTGTATTTATTGATAGATACCCTCCCACCTTCCCTTTGCTGGTCAAGTAGGACTCTTAAACTTCTGTCTGGTCCTGGTGTTACTTTCAGTTGTAAAATGAACTCTTTTGCTGCCTGGGTTACTTAATGGGTCTATTATAACATGGAAAATTGACTTAACTGATGATTAAGAGCACATAATTGTATGTGAAGCCATTTAATCAGAAGCCGTAAGCCACTTGTGTAGTATTTAGTATTAATTATAAACTATAGAAGTTTATCTGTCTTATAAAGTAGAAAACCCCACTGAAATGACACAAAGTCTGCATAGTTGTGAAGTTAACATTTTAATATCAACTTTTTAATAACATATTACTATTAAAATATTACTGACCACTTTCTAGAAAAAAAACAGAAAAGGCAAAGCTCTGCCTTCACTGAATGTTTTTGCCATATTTCAATGGCCTGTGACTTCAGCAAACTACCTAAGTTTTTTGGTTTTTTTTTTCTCTACTCTGGCTGCTACTTTACAAGTTCTTCAACAACAAATAGTCAGTGCAAGACTTCACCTTTTCTTACAGACTGTGTGGTATCTTCTGTAGATTTTTAAAATACTGTTCTTTAATTTAGATAAACAAAGAAGGGAAAAGATTTTTTTGCTTTTTGAAGGTGATACTTCTGCCTACGGTAGGTACATGTGTTTTGTTCTCAGAAAGGAATAACTTGTTATTTGAAAAATAACATTTAAAATGTAAAAGTAAAATTACATTAATTTTCAAAGTAAAATTAAGTACATGTTCTTTATGATAATGTCTCCCTGATCAAGTTCACGAGACTATTTTAATCTTAACATAGTTGTGGGATTCTATATTTGTGGTGAAGCTTTAAAGGTAGTAAAATTAAGTCACTTTAAAAGAAAATTGTGTGATGATTTATTGTAGCAGAGTAGGCAAAATTCCTCTAGAGATTTTAATATCTTCCACCTGGTATAGAAATGAAAAGAAAATGTTCTTTAGCTGGTGACTAATTTGTCACTAATACCCAGGGGTTCCTTCGTTACAATGCAAAGATGTCAGTTTTAAGAGAAACTTACAGTGAAAAAACCGAGTGCAACTTCCTCTTGCAGACACTTACAAAAAGGAAAAAAATAAAGGTCTGGAAAGCAGCTGAAGCGGTGTGAAGGAAGGCTCTAAAGCCATCAATCGGTGCAAAATGATTGGGGAAGGATTTTACCTGCAGGCTTCAGTGGAATTCATTAGGACATGTTCAAGGAGGAAAGTCACTCAATACGACTCCAGAGGAGGAGCTCTGACATGCAGTAATACCCAGGCTGACGCTCAGTTCTCCTCCAAACTGCACGTACTGCATCCTGGTAATTGTTTGAGGAGGAACTGTATTGTTAAAAAAAAAAAAAGTCACACTCTGCTTACTGATGGCTTTTATACTTTATCACGATGTTAAATGAATTGGGTCCGAGACTTACAGTTCAGATGAAAATGCTGCTAGAGAATATCTGCAGCTACCGACAGCTCAAACCTGACAACAAAGATCACGGTGTCTCTGCTACATCAGTGTCTCGACAAGTCATTTTTCCCAGCGAAGAACTGTTCCAGTATCCAGACACTTGCGTAGTGTCATCACTTTGCCTTTTGTTGCAGTAACAAAACTTTGACTCCGCTCCTGTCCTTCCAGTACTGCAGTTTCACAACAGCTCAGTATAAGGAGGGGAAGCATGAGTCGTCGCAATACCAGGAGAGAGTGGAGTGAGGATTTTGGTCTCCCTCCCTTAAGAAACCAGTTCTGCACTCATGTTGTATGCGAGTAGGCACAGTAGAACATGAATATTGGATAGAAGACATCTGCTTATGAGCAGCTTTAGAAATGTAAAGTAGGCGATTTGCAATGGCAGCAAAGTGTCAGCCTGTGGCAGCCTCTGTTGTCCACTTCACTGGTGCAAGAATCACAGCAACTGGTCTGGTTTCCGCTGCAGGAGTGGATGCTCTTGGATGGAGCAGATACCACTATTCCGTGTCCCTGCAGCAGCAGCAATCTAACTTCTTGCAGGCTTTCTGGTTTACTCTTCCCCTACTTTTTAGTACAACCCAAAAAGTCGCTCAGGAAGCGCGTTAGCAGTAGATGTCTATGACAGAAGGAATGATTCAGTGTTAGAACTGCGGTGATGTTAGAGATTTGGGAAGAAGTAGTCAGTACTGCACCAAACAACGTACATGTTAGAAACAACATGCGTGACAACTTTGTGGTAAAAGTGTTTATGTAGCAAGGGGAAGCCCTGGCATGTCCTGCAGACTCCAGGCCATGTTAACACAGTTCCCTTTTCCTCGCTAGAGAGTAAGATTTAATCTCAGCCATTCTACAGTTAGTTGGAGAAAATGAAGATTTTATGTTCTGTCAGAAGCAGATTATTGGAAAGGAAACTTAATGGTTTTGCTATGTTTCTTTCAGTTTAGTGTACTCTTCAGTCAGAGCACTGAGGTGAATAAGAAATATTTTTGTATGTGTGGTGGGTTGACCTTGGCTGGTGGCCAGATGCCCACCCAGCTCCTTTCCCACTCCCCATCATCAACAGGTCGGGGGGGGATAAGATGAGCTCGTAGGTCAAGATAAAGACAGGGAGATAGCTTACCAATTACCATCACAGGCAAAACAGACTTGACTTGGGGAAAATTAATTTATTGCCAATTAAAATAGTGTTGGATGGTGAGAAACAAAGGCAAGAACTAAAACCACTCTACCCACCCCCTTTCCCAGGCTCAACTTTGCTCCTTCATTCCTGATTCCTCTACCTCCCCCAGAGCGGCAGGGGGGGTGGGAAATGGGGGACAGCAATCAGTATATAACATTTCCTTTCTACCACTCCTTCCTCCTCCTCACACTTCTCCCCTACTCCAGTGTGGGCTCTCTGTGGGCTGCAGTTCCTGTCAGGAGAAGGGGCTGCAGCCTGGTGCCTCCAGAAGCTGCAGGGGAATCTGCTCCAGTGCCTGGAACCACCTCCGTCCCGCCTTTGTGTCAGGCCTTGGTGCAGGCTTCGCAGGGCTGTTTCTCTGATATTTTTCCTTTCTGCCCTGCCGCGTTTTGCCCTTTCTTAAAATGCGTTTTCACAGAGGTGCCCCTGGCTTCTCCGACGGGCTCAGCCAGGTCCTGCTGCGGGTCTCTTGTGGAACCGGCTGGAACCGGCATGGGGCAGCCCCTCACCTCTCCTCACAGAGGTCCCTGCAGCCTCACCTGCCAGCGCCTGAGTACAGACACCCGATACGGTATGACAAAATCAGCACTTTATTAATTCATTTCGGACTGTGATCTGGAGTGATTGCACATCCCATCTGGTTGGAATCGCTGCTGTTTTCAGAGCGTTTTACAACAGGGAAGGGAAGGGTGACAGAAGGTCAGCCTTGCTTGTCCTGCATCCCACCTGAGGTAAGAGACAAGTCTGATAATAAGGAGCGGTCCCTGGTTCCTGAAAGCTAAAATTAGATCCACCTTTTCAGAAGTCTCTGAGTTGATGCCAAAAGGCTATTCGGGCATCTTGTGGGCAGAAGTGATCCTGCACTGAAAATTGAACTTGTGCTTTACTGATGTTTAAGGACTGAATTTTTTTGAAAATAATCTGATTGCACTTGTATGCAAGTGCAGTATGCTGGCAGTTGAAATGTGTTGTCATCTTTTAAATGACTACCTGAACTAGGGACGCGTTTTTTCCATGTTCAGGGTCTTATATTTGCTAGATCTGTTTTCTTGAGAGTTTTTTTGGTTTTAAGTTGCTTGTAATTTTGTAACTGCTCTGAAGATGGGAAAGGCTACTGTAGGGGACCCGTCCCTCTCCCCATCTCTCCAGAGGCCAAGTGTTTTTATACCTTTGGGGTTTTTTGCACATGTTCTATTAATATTCATATGAAGAATGTAGAAGCAGGTGAGATGGTCTTGCCATCAAATGGTGGCCATCCTCTCATTTTAATCATGTGCCTAGGGCTTAAATACCATTTAAAATTTCCTTCCGATGTTGGGCTTCAGGGCTTTCAAGCCTTTAACCTGAAGCTTGTATGGCATCATTCTTCCACCTGATTTACGCTACAAAGGAAGATCTGTGTTCAGTTCCTTATGAGGCACTTGGCATTCCTTTTGGTGATGGCAGCTCTGTGCCTAGGAAGAGCCTGGAGTGTGCAGGGGAGAGTTTGTCCGAGGAGGGCAAAGGATCCTGCTGTTCTCGGTGGAAGTAGGTTTACCTTGAGAGGGATCTTGCCAAAGATTTGCATGTAGCTGCTAACAAGGTGGTAAGTGAAGGTGAATACATGGTGCTAGCATTATTACACGTATTAATGTACCAGATGCCCTGTTGGCAAACTAAGATTTTGTTGGGCTTCTTTCTTCTTGAGAGCGCCTTACATTTATGCTTTTGTCCTGGGAATCAAGTTAGAAAAGTCATTTGAACAACAGTCAGCTCAGGAGAGAGCTCTATGTAAGCATTTTTATGCTTAACCTGACAAGCCAAAGTCTTGCCCCAAAATATTGTCTGCCACTCTCCAAAGAAACTGTCAGTCTTTCATTAATCATTCAGTGGTCCTTTAACTATACGGTAAACAAAACCCACCAGGCCTGTGTTGTCCTGATTGCAGCCAATTCTCTTTTGCTCAACACCTCATGCAGAACTTGGTTTGAAACCCAATCTAGCGAGGTGCTGCCTCCCTGAACAGACATACTATTAATGGCCCAGATGTCTCCTTAATGAAAGGGTTTTGTTGTGCCAACACGATGCTCTCTGTCTTTCCTCAAATGGATGCTCTCTGTGTTGATGCATATACCATTACCAGAAGTAGTAGTATGGAACCTGCAATCTTGTGGTCACTGGAACTTAAAATTCTGTCATAATTCTTGGCATATACTCTTAAAGGTTAGTGCATACTGGGCTTTTTTCAGTCATTGAAAATCAAGCCCTGAGCTGTGTCATGGTTTTGTTTTGTAGTGCCTCGAATGGTTGATACACCCTTTGGAAGTGCAGTTTGGATTGTAATCCACACATAAAATGTTAGTAAAGAAGAAATAGCTGGGATGTGACTTGTGGAGGCATTTTTCAGATGGTCCCCTGACAGTGAATGGTGAAGTGCTTAGAAGTTGGAGTACTACATATGCAAAAGGGAAGCCAGGGTTTAGTTGCCAAAATCTGACAACTTTAACTTGCAAGTTGACTGAATATAGGTATGCTTTGCCCTGAAGTCTTAGCCTAGAAGTTAGGCAGCAGTTCCCGACACTGTAAATTTGAAGATTTCCAGGCTCATTTAAGTGCTGTCAACCAAGGCTTGTGTTCAGTCTTAAGCATTTTTTCACTTCAGTTAGGAAGGCCTGAAATAATCAGTCCTTGGAAAGGAAGCTGTGTTATCCTGACACGAGTTTAAAAGAAATATTTCTCCTGGATTGTAAATGTCCAAAATACGCTGCTCAAATTTGTTCTGCTCAATGTTAACTTAAAATGGTGAAGGTAAGTGACTGTAAAGTCAATTTTCATGTTTAATTAGTTGTATGCATGACTTGCATGTTTTTTATTCTCACTCCAATTCCTTGCAAGTCTTGTATTCTTATACTGCTGTGAATCTGTGAGTTTGTATTTCAAGGCAGTACTTGTAGAGCGATGGCCATCGGCTCTCGTCTTTCATGGACATACTAAGTGCATTTTTGATCTGAGGATTTTGACTCTCTAGATACTGACAAGTCAAATTTTTTTTTGATACAAAAGAGATATGATCCAGTTGTTTTTAACAATGCGTGTAATCTCAAAGAGTAAAATCCTATGCTTATCCCTTAAAAAGCTCTTCAGAAAAAGAATTGCATGGAGGAAAGAACCTGCCAAGCTTTCTTGTGCTTAAAAACACTTAGAAATACCCTGCAGTCAGCCACTATGTTCACTGATACTAAACACCAGTGAGCAATCTCCCACCAATTCCTAAATGCTGTTTAATTTTCTAGTTATCTAGTAGAGCTTTTTGACTTTGTTTTTAACTGCAGTAGATGGCTGCCCAGGTATATGTGTGACATGAAGTAAACCTCCAAAGTAGTTTGATACCCCTGCAAATAGGACAGTGCTGCAAATACCTGAAGCAGATGTCAAGTAAGAATTGCTGACTCAAAGTCTGTCTATGAGTGTAGTTTATGGATTAGGTGGGGTGGGCATAGTCCTCAAAGCCTTGTTAAATTAATCTCTTTGTCAGTTAACATTAAAATAGTAAAAGTGTTGCCAACTTCAAGTGTATTGGAGTATTTAATTATAATCCAGTGTTTACAGGGAAGTACAGGTAGGTAGTGGAGTAATTTGGGCAGACTGTCGTACTTGGCATTAGAACTAGTCACCCTGCAAGCAATGGGACCCTCCTTACAGCAGTCATGTTGATAGATTGCAGGTATGGTTTCAAGACTGGATTAAGCTGACTGAGAGCTGTGTTGACATCGAAAGAAGTGGCTTCCCCAGCCTTGGCTGCATGCTCCTGTCTCCTCCTCTGCGTTGATGCCATTGGACATGCTACAAACTGGATCAACTTGCTGATCCAGCTGAGAATAAAACCAGAAAAAAAATCAGTTTGTTGGTCTGGCTGTAAACAGGCTTGTGTGGCTACAGGAGTCTGCAGGAGCTTGTGGCTGGGCTGGGGAGAGGACAGGGTTGTGTCTTTGGTCAGTAGTAAGGTCTTTGAATTTTTACAATCATTTGAAGCTAATCAAATCCCGAGATAGGTGATGATACAGTTTTGCTATTATCCTTGATAACTGAACTGCCAGGCAACAATTTGGGAAAGAAGTCAATTTACAAGGTGTAGTAAACTTAGTTGTTGAGGATTAATCAGCTTGATGCTTTAGTTTAGGCATTTTTTCACGTTCCCTCTTTTATTTATGCATTTAATATGTAAAATTCCAACCCTTACCTGGCTTGGACTTCCAACAGCATGTGCCAAGTCCTGTCCTGCTCCTTCACCTGGTTCCCAAGAGCACTTTTGGGCAGGTGTTTTTGAAATGCGCATCTTAAGCACATTCCAGAGGAGGTTCAGAGCAAGATGTGAAGTTTACTGCTGCTTTCTCTTAAGACAGACAGAGAAGCTGGAGGAAAATCATGCTTGTGTATTGAATGATAAGAGCGCTTGCCCCAGTCCTAGGAAGCCCAGGATGATTTCCTCCAGGCGCAGGTTATGTGCATCCTCAGTGGATAATAGTAACACACTGATTTCATTCACATTTGGGATCTCAGAAGTGACTTGCCCAAAATCTAACACCATGTTAGTAGGACAGTGATGAGAATCAGGAATCCTTAATTTCTGGGTTTCTGAAGTCATTGGTGCGTTGGCTACTTAAAGACCTCACTGAAATGAGCTATAGCAATCCCAATTTTTTGGTTGTAATTTGTACAATTTGGAAATTGTATTTTAAAGTAGCATTAGCTCTCCCTTCAAGTGGGGTAGGTAGGATTGACTGACTAGCTATTTTAATTACTGAATGTAGGTTACATATATAGAAGAAAAACTTCTCTCTGACAAAAGCATATTGTACCTTGGCTCTTAGTACTAACCAGCTCAACTTTAATTTCACAGCTTGCTGCCAACAGCTGCCTTGCTAAGACATAGTACTCATAATAAATGAAATTTCACAAAAAAAGAAAAATGAAAACTTTGTTCCAGCTGGATTGAAAAGGCAGTTGGAGCATTTCTATCCTGCATATAAAGCTGCCATCCACATAAACATTTCAAATTACTTTTTCATTTTTAATAATCAGGATCAGACCTTTTCTTATTATTGAGGCAAATGCAAGATATTAGAAACATACAATTTCATTCAAAGTCCATTAGTTATTGAATCCTGTCCAAAGTTAAGCATTTGAAGTGTTTTGGGAGAAACTCACCTTTTAGTTTCAGGTTTTTGACAACCTACTTGGATGAAAACCCTGAAATGAGCAGACTGCTCTAGCCCTGCTTGGTAGCGCTCAGAGGGATGTTAGTTACATCATTTGCTCTTGGAGCTGTTGCTTGTGTATTGTTGAAAGCCCTGCAGCTGATGAGTGCTTGCCCGGACTACCAACGGGAATCTCAGTTAAATTATCACACAGCCTCTCTGCACATGGAAGAGATTAATTCTCCTAGCCACAAACAGAATGAATGCTTTGTACTTAGTACCATAATGTAAGTTCATGCTGAAATACAGTGCCAGTAACTAACTCCTTTACCAATAAATTCACAGTTCTAATAACCATGTGTTTTTACAGCATTCTGATCCCAAAGGATCAAAGAAACATTGATTTATTTAGCTTTGCGTCCCATCCCCCGTTGTTCTCGCTCCTTCCCCTTGCTCCCCATGAGCTCGAAAGAGCCGTATATGAGATGAAACCCAACTGTTGTATAGTCCACAGCAGGGAGGGACACTTTGCAAAACCACAGAAAAGAACATTTTAGCCAGTAGAAACGACTGGCTGTGTTGTGGGCAGACAGAACACAAACACTAGAGCCTGCTTTAGCCAAGAGTCGATATCAACCTGTCTAAACTGCTGTGAAGTTCTTTATTGATGATAAATGGATTGAAAGTTAAAAATTTAACATCTTAAAAAAATTACACTGTGCTTGTGGCGTACAACTTTGCTGCTGTATAGAAAA
This sequence comes from Aptenodytes forsteri, assembly GCF_000699145.1. NCBI lineage: Eukaryota > Metazoa > Chordata > Aves > Sphenisciformes > Spheniscidae > Aptenodytes > Aptenodytes forsteri. The sequence goes on from NW_008795560.1 coordinate 827,324, forward strand.
GTTCCTTGAAGACGGCACTGATCTTCCCAAAACCTGGTTGAGGATGCAACTAACAATTATAGTTCAAGACAGTGAAGTTTGAGAAGTGTTGATATGAGTGTCTGATGAAGCAGGTTTGCATTACTCAGTAGAGGTGCCAGCAGCAGAAGCGTTTTGTCCTTTAGTTAGGAAAAGGTGAATAATGCTCCCAAGGAGCATTACCGCCCTATAGCTGAGCCATTGGTAATGTGATCATGTCCCCAGACCTCTGTAAAGGCCCCTTGTCCTATTGGAGGTGTGTGCTAAGACATCGTGTAACATCTCTTGTAAGTAGTCCCTGGGGGCTGTTAGGATTTATACCCCAAGGGTTTCCAGAGTTGTAGGACTGGTTGATGTTCCTCATCAAAAGGCCAACCCAATACAAGGTTTCTGAAAATTTGAGTTGACAAAACTATTTAGCAAGCATTACTGAAATTACTTTACAAAAAGGTGTTTTATGGTTCAGATGGTATTTGGTGGCTGTTGTATTACAGCAGCAGGTAGAGGTCCCAGCCCCACTCTGTATGTAGGTGTAACTAAAGTGCTTCTTGCCTCAGAATATTTATTTCTCATGACCAGAGAAAAATGTGTGGAAAACCAGTGTGGACACAAGATAAATTGCCATGACCAGGTCATTATTTTGTTACAAAGTAAACCAAAAATTTGGGTTTTGCCTCTGAATTATACAGCTTTGGGAAAGCTCAATAATTCCTAATGGCTGAACATTCTATTTATAAGACTAGAAATCCTGCTTCTGACTAAAAAAAAAAAAAAAAAAAAAAAAAAAAAAAAAAAAAAAAAAAAAAAAAAAAAAAAAAAAAAAAAAAAAAAAAAAAAAAAAAAAAAAAAAAAAAAAAAAAAAAAAAAAAAAAAAAAAAAAAAAAAAAAAAAAAAAAAAAAAAAAAAAAAAAAAAAAAAAAAAAAAAAAAAAAAAAAAAAAAAAAAAAAAAAAAAAAAAAAAAAAAAAAAAAAAAAAAAAAAAAAAAAAAAAAAAAAAAAAAAAAAAAAAAAAAAAAAAAAAAAAAAAAAAAAAAAAAAAAAAAAAAAAAAAAAAAAAAAAAAAAAAAAAAAAAAAAAAAAAAAAAAAAAAAAAAAAAAAAAAAAAAAAAAAAAAAAAAAAAAAAAAAATTATTTTCAAAAGAAGAACCTGGGGCTGAGTAGCTGCAGCTTTCACTGTTTTAAATGTTTTTCAATCCCATTTTAGAATGAAATAGAATTATTAGTTGCATGCAGACCTATGGGTCTATCAGAACTGGCAATTGTTCAGGGGAAAAAGAAATTGATACACTGAACAAAAATCATGTCAGCAATTGGAGAAAATCATTTTCTGGCATAATTCTTACTTTAAGATGTTTATGCTGCTGAAGTATATTGTCACCTCAAGCTGTGCTTTGTTTGCTTGTTTACTGCTGCCTAGGGTTCATAAAGTACAGATTGCAGCTGGTACTTGAAGTAGTTTAAATTTTTGTTGCCAGCAAGAGTCAGAAATTGTTGTGGGGAGGGAGGGAAAGATGACATGTTTCTATGTTCAAGAGCATGTTTCTTAGGTTTTTTTGGAAAGGGAAGGTCCAAAAACGTGTGCTGCAAAAATGTCATTACTTTGTGTCTTCATAGATGGGAATGGCAGAATTACGTACATTTGTCTGTTTGTATATAGAGAATATGTGTTGGAAATATTTAAAAATGAGAATGATCTAAAACTGTTCCCAACTCTAATATTTTCTCCTGCATCCAACATATAGTGCAAACCTTTTTTTGACATTTGATCTATACTGTTCGTAGGTCTTTTATATACACAGAGGGATTTACTGCTTTGTAATCAAGCTGCTGAAGAAAAACGTTGTCCTTTTATTCACTAGGGATGACTGTAATAAATTAAAATGGTTTCCCATTAGCCTTCCCTACTTAGCTGAACTACTTAAAATTACTTTGGACTTTGCCCTTGTCTGACCTCCTCACCTTTGCTCAAACATTTCTGCTTCCAGGAGTGCAGCAGTGTTGGTCCTAGAGCCTTACTTCTGTGACTGAAGTTACAATTCATTTCAGGCTGGAAGCAGAATGCCAAGGTGGAGCCCATTTGGAGTGAAAAGAAATGTTTAGTAGTTTTAAAAGCCTAATGCATGGCCTGACTCACAGGTGATCTCTAGCATCACAGATTGCTGTTAGTGTTAAGAGCTGATAATAGCTTGATTGCATGCATATTTTTCAGTAAGACTGTGTGCATGCAGATGAAGATAGGTTGTTTTGGGTTTAGTTGGTTTTTTTTATTGCTCCTGTGAGGTTTCTGTGGCAATAATGGTTTTAACAGCTTGTGGACAGAACTGTAGAGTTGAAACACCCAAATCTCTGAGGCTTGTCTGAGCACAGAAGTACATTTAAACAAATATATGTCAAGTTCTCTCTTTCTCTTGCCTATTAAATGCAACCAGAATTACATCGCTTTACAAAACCAACTGCAGGTCTAAAACTGCTGTTCTGTCAAATGTACAACTCTTGTTTTATAACTGATAGTGCTTTAGTGTTAAATGCATACACATTAATCAGTTGTGCTAAAGTAAAAAGAAAGTCACGACAATTATCAGACAGTATATATGCAGTTCAATTCTGGATTGTCATTTTTAGTGATGGTATGAATGGAAGGGCTGGATTTCTTACTGAGTTCCCAGATCTTGTGTCCTCCTGCCTGTTACTTCTTTTTGTATTCAGGTTCTAAATTCAGGTTTTATACTTCTCGTGGGCTTGGAGTAGTAACTTAGAGGTGATTTGAGATGGTCTCAGTGCAATGTCGTAATCTGGAGAACTTTAGAGAAGGTGCCACGCTTGTAACAGTGCAGAGAAATACTGAATGGGATTCTTTGAAATATTTCAGTGAGGTAAATGTGCATGAGGAATAGTGATAGGATTGAGAAGTTTTTTTAACAATGTAAAAATCACTTGTTTACATGTAGAAGTCTGACCAGATTGACTTGTTTCTGTGCCAGGAAAGCGTGTAGGGCAGGCCCAGAATGACCCCACATTTGAGGTGTACGAGGTGGTTCTAACATCTGACTTTGGAGGCACTGCTAGTGGAAAATCCCCCATAGCTAACCTTGGGCATGCAAACCCTGATAGATGGCATGCTTATTAATGCTTACAAATTAATGGCTTATTTTATAGACAATGAAACTGGATAGAGCTCCAACTATGTCTCAGCACACCCATACTGGAGACAAGTAAATGCACTAGGGAGAGAGCTAACCGCACCCTTCAGAAACACAGCATACTTGTGGGAAGGTAGCAACTGAAAAACAAGCTCAAATGGCATTTAGCAAAGGTATCTTGCAGTAGCCTGCTTTTATAGGAATTAGTAGCTAATGCCAGTCCATATGATTCAGGAAAAGTTCTGAAACTGTCCTATAAATCCCTGCTATTCCGATTTAGAAATATTTTTGTTAAGCAAGGGCTAACTTGACAGAATAGAAAAAGCAGCCATAGGATTCTTGGCTGGTCCTAGTGAAGATCTCACATCTTAAATATTTTCAGCTATCTGTGATTATTCCACATAGGTAAAAATAACTGATAGTCTGCATAAATTTGAATAAACACAAGGAAACCACAAGCAGACTGCAAATTGTGCTTGAAGAAGAAAAACATATCCTATATGTCATTGGTCAAAGTAATCAAATCATAACTGAGGGCAGTTTGGTATCACTAGTGTTTTCTGGTCAAGAGGATGCTGGGACTAGGGTAACTCATGGGGGTCGTATTACGGATTTCAGGTGCATTGTACAGCATGGGGAATATCTGCCCAAGAAATGTGAAAAACTACTGAAGTTTGAGACTATTTTTGGAATCTCTACTCATGTATCTTGGGCTACTGGGGTGCCAAGGGCAATATTGTGAGCAGTTGAGAAAAGGAAACATGTTCCCTAGTTTTGCAATTGCTGGTGCATACTTGCAACCTGGGAGGAGAGCAGACCAAGCAGAGCGTTTGCCCAGTGAGGCTTGTCTCTGTTCCAAAGCAAACTCTGGGCTTTTTGCATGTGAAAGTATGCAAGAATTCATAATCTGACCCTCTATATTATTTGTGTGTATATATAACCTGCAATTCATTAAGAAATCCTTGCTGCAGCTTTCTGCCTCTGCGCTGTCTGGGACCGATGCAGAGATGAGAATGGTCTTAGCAATTGCAAGAGGTTTCGTACAAAACCACCAGCTTGAAAGAGCTTATCGCTCGTGAGATGATCATCTCTGGCATTTCATAAATCATCAGCAGTACTAACATGCTGTTTGGAGTTTTGTATCGTTAGCAAATTAATCATGTTCAGGAACACTCCCGTAGCAATGTGGGATGAGACGCTGTGCAACGCCTTTCTGCCAAATAAACTGCAGAGAGAGGGGCCTGGGGGATGGGAGGTGGAGAGGAGAAGCCAGGCTCAGCTTTCATATTACCTCAGTGTTGTCCTTGATAGCAGTCTTTAAAAAATATTTAAACGATATGACTGTGAAAAGCTTCTTAGCCGCTTGACTTATGCTGTTGGCAGAATATGAGGAAGGAGTGATTTCTGGTTCTGACATCTTTAGTGTCTATCCTCACAGGAAGCATCCACAGAAGTTTGCTCAGTTGCCTTCCAAGTCTGTAACATCTCTGCCATCCTCAAGCCCTGGAGCAAATGGTCATCGGGCTGCTCTAAAGTATGGAAGAGATGGTAGGAGGTGCAGTATTTTTCCAGGCCACAGGAAAACCCCATTTTGGAGTGAGAACTAAACTTGAAGTTCTGCCCACCTGAGTAGTCCTGTCGAAAACCATAGAGCTTTTCCTGGCATGAACCCAAAGTTTTGGTGTAACTGAGGGTAATTTTGCCAGCCTTTCTAGAATTTCATTTATACACTCAGTTATTCATAGATTCATGCGGTATTCATGTAACTTTTTCCCTTGAATTCACCGAGCTTCAATTTTGAATTCTAAAACCAATTAGCAGCATTTGCTGTGCATTGCACTCCTGAATGCATACTTAGATTTAAGTTTCCGTACATCTAAGGATAATGTTTATACCACTGCTTCTCTGATGTTATCTCCTCTTCCCTTTAAAAAATAAACATAAACATATACCACAGAAAAAAAAAAGTGTTGGACTATTAAATCATGCCAATTTTCAGTTGCTGGGTGTTGCCTGCAAATTCAGTGCTGTAGCAATGCAAAAGACGAACAGAACCATCTGTATCTAGATATTTGATAAACTAACTTGTATGTAGCCTTTATTTGGCTTTTTTCTTTGACTACATTTTTGTATTAACCAAAATTGAATGCTTCCACTAAGAAGCAATGCAACTAACTTCAGCAACTTGGAGTCAGGAGAGTGTATTTCAGGTGTTGCCATATGTTACATTAGTCCAGAGACCACCACTACTCATTTTGTGTTCTGGTATAAGTCAGATAACTACAGTTAATGACTAAACCTACAGTATAAATCTGTGTTTCAAGACAGCTGTTAGATTAGTTCTCTCAATTCTTCTGCTGCGCCAGTGGATGCCAGCAAGTTCCAAATTTAAATGCTTTTTAATGCTTTGTATAGCACTGGACACATTTTATAGAGCTGAGTTGGAGATATGCTATATTGTACTTAATAAAATACTCTTTAAAATATCCATGATTCAGCTGCTTGTATGGAAAAATGTATGCCTAGCTTTGAGAAAAATCTTAACTCTTATAGCTCTCCGTGTCACGCTATTGCTTTTAAAGCTTGGATTTTTGCTTAAGGTGTATGTATGTGTTTTTCAAAGTATTTGTTCCACATATTTACTGGCAAAGTGGTATGTTACAGGACAAGGAAAAAGTTGCCTTTTTCAATTCAATGTTATTAACCTTTTCCCCCAACAAGCCAGAAACTTGAGTTCTTGTGGACAGTTCTATGATAGAGGGAAATAGATGGAGTGTAATTCTAGCAGAAACTTGTTTTGTTTGTTTATAAATTGTACTGAAAGTTTTTGTGTGTGCTTTTTTGTTTTTTAATCCAGTGCACAGAAAGGAACAGAGATTGTGTTTTTCAGTAGTACTCCATAACATTTCAAAAGGCTTTTCTCAGGCCCATGTCCCAGGAGCCTTTTTTACTTTTATGTCACACATTCTTCTGGTTTTGTGCTATTTTCTCACTGATTTTTGTCTCTCTCAGCTTCCACTCTACTGACACATGCACGCTAAGGAACTAGTTCCTAGACCAGTTTTAGAGGGGGAAGTTCTGGTACAGGCTGTTCTCTCTTGTGAAAGCTTGCGGTTTGTGATCTTTGTTGCACGCTGTTAACCTTCAGGAAAGTGAAAGATGCAGGATTTTAACATGTTAGACGAGCCTCAATGCTAGTTTGTGAAGAGAAGCTAAACTAAGCAAAGCTGGTTGTCTTAATTGTGGCATTTCAATTCCATGCTTAAATTTGCAGCTGAACCGAATGAATTCAGTTGCTGGGCTCCTAAAGAATCAAAATCCCACAAGCAGGCACACAGGCAGTCTTTGTGATGACAGCCTGTAAAACCAGCAGCTGTCCAGGGGTTAGCAGATTGGTTATGCTTAATGTGAACCATGGCAGGACATGTGCTAACAGAAGATGCATGACATACCTAGCACCTATTGCTCGAGGGTAGAAACAGACCAACTGGGGTAGAATGACTGGGATAGAAGAGTTACGCAGCCAAATGTGAATTAAAGGGAGAATTTAGCCATGCAAAAGTTGGGTGTAGGAAGGAAGAGAGATGTTATGTAGTCTAGGAGAAAATAGGAATGTGAGACATGCTTCTGTTCTGTATTGACAACTGCAGGCAGTGTCTGCTCTCTGCATTGGCAGAAGAGCAGAGAAAGGTTGTGTAGTAGTAAGGAAAAGTCAGAAATATGCTGGTTTCATGGCATTTTTAGTAGGTGTAAGGTTGCTTTTCTGTCTTCGGCGTTTGTATAGTTTTCTCCTCATGCTCTTGTGCTGACTTACCTGAGTGCAGCACATTATCTTCATGGTTTGAGCTCAGCATGCTCAGAAGTGGAAAAATGCAGTAATCCCTGCTTTACAGAGAAGGGAAATAGAGGCAAGCAGGTTAAATGTGAGTTGGCTTTGTAAAATACTCTGGTAACAGGAAACCTGTGGCTGACACAGAACTGAATCCAAGTCTCCCTAATGAGAGCCCTAGCCACTGGACTGTGGCATCAAATTTGCCATTTCTGACAATTCCACTTGAGAAAAAAGTAATTTTTTTTTCCTAATTGCAGTTTTATTGGTGTTAGTATTTTAAGGTGGCTTTCTAATTAATAGTTCGGGAAAATTCATGTAGTACTGTAATACTGTAATTTGTCTGAGCTCAAACCCCTTTACTCCAATTTTCATTTTACTCCTGTATATGCACTAGTAAAAAAAACCCTGAAATTAGGCACTCTTCTTTTTTCTTGTTTTTCGCTAGAGTTACCAGGACTGCTTTTCTGAGAAGAGGGAAAAGAGGTGAGCTGCTGTATTTTCTTTGGAAGCCAATCACTGCATTCAGATGTTTTTTGGGGGGGGGGGGTGTTGCAGTTTTTTTGGTAGCTCATGGCTGTAAACGGTGGGGGTCAGCAAGAGCATCTTCGCATGCTGCTTATGCGTGAATTGGTCATATCTGTGCCGGAGGGAGGAAATAATTTTGATTCTTTTGACTTTTGTAGAAGTTATTCCATAAAAGTGTCAGAGAGAAACTGTGCTGAAGGCAATGAGCTGAAGTTAATCCAATGTCAGGAAACACATCAACTGTTGAACCAGGCTGTCGGGCTACTCTTCTGGTCTCTGAAAGGTGGAGGGCCTTTGAAGTCCCATGCGTGTGAGAGAAATTTGCCTTTAAGCTAGGGATATTGCAGATCAAATCCGAGGTTTAAGACTAAGGCAGGCACCTTCTTAATGGCACATGTAAGCTTGTTGTCAAATATCCAAGAAACTAAAGTTGGCTTTTACTTGCAGCTGGATTTCCTAATCTGTACAGATGATAAAACTCTTTTCTTAGATTATTTGAATGAACTCTAGGTAGCTGCCATTTTCTGTACCTGCAAGAGATTTTCTTGAGCTGCCTTGCAGTCCTGTAAATGAAGCAGTCATCTCTGTTGCTGTTTTGAATCCCAGCACTCTTGTGTTTACAGCAGTCCCCTGATTGGCATTGTGCTTGAGCGGTTGCTGTTGACAGGCAGCCTCAGAGGTGATGAGCTGTATTGCAGAGTAGCTTCTTGAGAGTTGGACTGGTGATCCCAAGGGTAAGTGGTATATAACATGATAGGAGGAAACTGCTCTTTAGTGAAACAAAGTGGGCTAGTTTTGTCATTGAAGCTGTAAACAACTTCCAGGAAAAGGTACCATGATTTGTGGTCATTTAAAGTTGTCCTCAGTTTTCAGATTTGACAGTTTTGTTTGAAGAATTTGAAGCTGTCAGAGAAAAAGTTAGGTCATGGTAATCAGACCCTATTTTTTTCAGTTTGTTTGATTTTTGCGGGGGGGGGGGGGGGGGGGTGTTTTTTTGTTTGTTGGGGGGGGGGGGGGGAGGGAAGGTCAAGTTTTCACCTTTAAAGCAATTCTTGCTTTTCATCTGTGCCTAAGTAAGTTGCAACAGGAGGCTGTAACTTTTAGATGCCTCCATACACAAACACTGTTTTGGACATCCCATTAGGAGTGCTTGTGGTACTATTTATGAAAGTGCATGGTTACTACTGAGGATCAGATAAATCGCTTAAAATCTGCTTTGAATGTTCTTACATGTTTAGTGCTAACCAGATTGGCAAAAAGCTGTTACGGCACCACACATGCTTCTGACTTTTATCTGCCTGGTGAAGGTGGTCCCTTGTTTGAGAGTTGGTGCTTATAGTGTTTTAAAATTTGGGGAAATTTGGAATGGAATATGGAGTTTTTCTGCTAGAGGTAATGAGTTTAAAAAAAATTAGCATTTTTCAGTTGCTACTATTACATGGCTGTCTAGTTGTCTGTGTGAAATAAGCTGGTGGCATCTGTCCAGCTGCAGGCAGATGTCCACATCACAAATCGTCAAACCCTTACATATAGTGGAGAAAATCAGCCCATGCTTTTTCAGTTCAAGCTGGGAGAGAGGGATACAGTGAAGAAAATTTGCATTTCTCTTCTCCGTTCCATCTGCATTTAAAAAAAGAAAAATACGCATACACATCTCTTTCCAGAGCACTGCTCCAGCATCATTGAGTAGGAGCAAATTCCCTCTCAGGAAAGCATAACTGAAAAGTACTGGAAAGACACATTTGTTGAGACAGATGTGTTCTTGTATGGATCAAGTATTTTTCTTTGAATAATCTAGTGGAACTTGCAGTTGTGCACAGAGATTCTCCTGGCTAATAGGTAGCTAGCTGGTGGGGTTTTGTAGGCTCAGTTTGGTATGATGGACATATGAAAGGCACTGTTATGTTACACTTTGGTCCCTGCTGCTGCCCTTAATTTTGACATGCTGTTGTAAAACTCTTTAGTTTTCATATATAAGTAGGTGCTAGGTTAAGTGGTTAGCTAATCAACATCTTTGTTCCAGTAACAAAACCGTGGTCTCTTTCAGCACTTTTCCATTTACTGCTCTGTATGCTGTTTATGGCAGCCATGGCAAACCTTTTCAGAGTGTCTGCCAAATTTATTTTAAAGATCATGGTGTTTGGTGCCAACCCTAATCTCTTTTGGTGCCAAACTTGGCACCAGCAGCTGTAGCTCTACATTGTTAGCCTTGTGCAACAGTTGCATTACATCATGGTGAAAGGAGGAAAAGGGATTTTAAAAATTCCAGTTATTCAAATGCACTAGTCACAGGGGGGGAAAACAAGACGGAAAACGAAAATCCTGCAGTTCAAATGTCAGTGTCCCTCTGTACTTTGGTAAGTCATTTGAGGTCTGTTGAATATCATAAAATGGCACTTTCAGGAAGTGTTTTTCTTTATCAGATCAGACTGTGCGAAGGAAAACGAGGACGTTTGTGTGAATGGCATTGGGTTGGTGCATTTGTCACTTGGTATTTTCACTTCCATGCTGCCCTGTGGTGTATCAGTGACTGGATGGCAGGATCTCTGCAAAGGTGCTCCATAACTCTTCCTTGTTTGATAATATCCTCTGGTCATCCCTGTAATAATCCCTTCCCTCTGTCTTGAAAATAAACCTGATGCTAACAGCTTTGGGATCTTGGGTCCAGGTTAGCTTTCACCTGGGCTTAAAGAAAAAGCTTCAGCCTATTGTCACACCAAAACTCTTGGGAAATCAGACCTCAGCCCACTTGAACCCACGAAGTGAATCAAACTGTCCCATTTGTTGTTTCTATGTTGTTATTTTAGCCTGACTTTCAAATGTCCACAGAAACAAAATATTAATGGAATAATATCAAGGAAAACACCATGTGAACATTTGCTCTAAGTAAACTCCTTATCCCCTTGGCTGTTTCCACACTATTAATTGGCACGAGTGACAAATCAAAGTGCAGTTATTGCTCAAGCATTGCTTTTCATTAGTTGTCTTTTTTTTTTCTCCTAACATCCCCAAGATACGCGGCAATTAGATTGTGTTACTTTGCTCGCTGCTGTTGTACTGTAGCTCTTGAAAATCTGCTCCACTTAACTTTTACCTATAAACTACCATCATCAGCCTGTCTCCTGATTCAGAATATCCCTTTTGAACCTTCCAGTTAGAGATACAGGAACAAAAAAATTTACAATTTGTTATTCCTACTGATGAAGTAACCAACTTTCACTACAGAAATAATATTTACCAGCAGAGTAACTCCTACACATTTCACACAGATTCTTAAAGACCTTAATCTAAACAACAACTTTTTCTTGTGGTTTTAAAAGCATAGGAGGAGTTCAGTGCTATAAAAATGCTTATCTGGTATGCATACATAGTTGCCAGTAATGACAGCACAAATCTTTCTGCATTCTGCATGGCCAGATGAAAACCTAGCACTTGCACATGCAGGTACCCAAGTTCCAGTAACCAAGAATTACCGGTGTGCAGAACTGCTTGCTCTCAAGTTAAATAAACCTTTAACAGCCCTATAATAGGGAATGAGCAAAGGGGATGTGCTGTGTATGGCCAATGAGTTAGTGTCAGAGCTGGGAATGAAAACCTTTGACTACCTGGCTGTAACCTCAAGAAAACACTTCCTTCTTCAGATAAATTGAGATTAATACATTATTAATAATGACATTTGATTTTTATTAAGAGTCAAAAGAGGGCAAAATTTGGCAAATTTTGTCAAAAAATTTGTCAAAAGAGGGCAAAACCAGTTTTAATTACATCAATGAACAAGAGGAGGGAAGGATAACTTCCTGAAGTTTAGCTGAGTGATAGCCTCTCTTCCAAGACCACCCTCTGTTCTTTTCAAACAAAGAGGAAGGATTGTGACTAAATGAATGTTAGACGTTTATAAATTTGATTTATTTAACCACAATATTTACTAAATCCAGACTGGTAACCTGACTTACTTCAAATCAAAACAGGGAAAGTATATCAGAGTACAGTTGGATTTCATAATTTAGGAGCAAATCAGCTGTACATTCAGGCCATGCACTTGGAAAGCAGCTTCAGGGTTAAGTGGTAATGAACAAGCACCTGCATTCATCGTACTCTTCATAGCAACTGCATTAGTGCTGTACAAGCTTTGCCTACAGCATTTGTGAAGAAGAGTGTGTTAAGCAGGATCAAAAGGAGGGAAGCAGCTCTTTTTACATTATTAGGCTTAGCTAGTTTGACTCAACGTGTTTGAAGATGATCCAGCCAGAAATTCTCTTATGATCACAGAATGGTCTAAACTTTGTGAATCTGGTACTTCCATAAACCTTAGCACTAATAGAGCAGTTTTATTCATTCATTTATTTTACTCATAGGCTTATTACCATCATTCCTATTTTATTGATAAGGAGAGCAAGGCAGGAGGGTTGAAGGGTGGCTTTCCCTAGCAAGAGCACACAGGCCTGTTGACTTTGGTATTAAATGTGCTGTCCTAGTTTTGCAGAAGCAGGACAAGAGTCCTTCCCACCCGCACAGTGTTGAGCCTCAGGGTGAATCCATCACCCTGGCAGGCAAACTGCCATCATACTGGGACCAGGTAGCAGGGCTTGCATCCTACTGCTGCCATAGACATGCTCAATCAGCAATTACTTGGGAACCACAAGTTCTGATTTTGTGATGGTTTAATTAAGACCACAGAAAGGAAAATCCAAAATGAAAAAGAAAACCTAACCCCTCCACCCCCACCCTGAAAACCCTAACTCAAAAATCTGTGTGGCAAAGAGAAGCAATTAGGGAAGCCAGCTTTGGGGGGCTTAGAGTTTTTGTTCTCCCTCATGTGTAGTAATGGATTACCACAAAGATTTTTTTCTTTTTTTTTTTAAATATGAGGAGCTGAGGGATGGTTGGGACGCTGCTTGAATTCCAGACTATGAGACCAAGAGAAAGCAGTACAGGCTTTTCAGACACATTGTTAAATTATATTATACTTCAGTTTCTTAAGAAAGTGTCTTCAGTTTTAGAGAGACCACAGACTTTGTTGCATTTCCTTCTGGTATGTAGGGCATCATAAATTGCATTTAGGACAATGAGGCCAGCATTTGTGTTTTCCCTCATCAAGATACTTCATAAATAGATGAAACAGTGTACTAAAGATATAAAACATGAGGCATTCGTTGCTTCTGAATCCTTGAGAATGATTTCCTTGGTTTATTCCTGCAGACAGATGAGATAGTCTTCCTTTCCCTCACTAGGGGCAAGAGGGGGGAGAAGAGAGTCCCAATTAAAAAACGATGCTTTCAACCTTCTACTTGTACAACAGACCTTCCTCTTTGCTGTCTTCTCTGGTCAGAGAAAGTCTGACTTGGGGGATTTAACCAAGGAGAGGGTATGTCATTCTCACTCCAGCCTCACCTGTACTGTTATGTTAGACTTTTCCCTCACATCCAAGGTCCTTTTACTAACTTACATTTCATAGTTCTTTTCCCATAGCTCTTTTTGAATTATTATTCCCCGAATGCTACTCCTTTACAGGCTGAGAATGGAGGTGCTGACACAGGCCTGTTATAGAGGGGCAGCCTTACCTTTCTCACTGGGCTGTTGGAGCCATTGCAGGACTCTGACAGGTTTAAGGAGTAAATCAAAAGGGTGAAGAAATTCTCATAGTCTGGGAATGGAGAGTTTTTGGACCAAAAATGAGTGAGAGAACATGCCCTGAAGGACAGCTCTCGTGCCTCACCTCCTTCTTGGCTGTGTCACGTTCAGGATGGCCATTATTCATCAGCATGGATATTGATACTGCAATGGTGTAACAGATTTCACCTGAAGATTTCAGAGCACTTTCCAGCCCCTAAAAAGACCTTAATTGGCAATTTAGACCGTATTTCCCAGTTTTACAGAGGCCTTAATGTAGTCCTGAGAAACTTGCCCAATCTCTTGGTGACAGAGCTTGGGAGCAAAACTAGAATTGCAATTCTTGGTTGTCTCCTTCAACAACTACACACAGTTCTCCCTAGTTGGCGTCAGACCCAGCCTTGTGACAACATGCACCTTTATACTGCACCATGTTGCTGTTTGTGGGGGCAGCTACCAGCCGTACAGCATCTAAGGCCCCAGTGTACATGGGCAGCTGAGGCTGCCTACAACATCCTTCTGGCAGGGGTTGGTCAGGGCCTTCTAAGAGAGTCTGGATTATTCAGCCCATCTTGTTTTCCCTGGATCATTCACGTGATGTAGCTGCAAAGGTAAATATGACTGGTGAAGATATCCAGGCCAGTACAAACTGTGGGTCAATGCATGCTTGGCTCATACCAGGGTTAGCACAGGTCTATGTCTCCTCCTGTCTGTCCATGAAAGGATGCTTTTGTGAGACAATTTTTAGCAGTATCTTGCCTGTGGACAACGTGGATGTTAATGTGCTCGAGACATGCAAGCACATTTTTCTAAAATATTGTGCTATTGATACAGTGGTGGTAGTGCTGAGTCTGACATGGTCCAATCACAGGGGATAAAACAGTGCTTTCCATTTGGAAGAACTCAGTAGGAGCTGCTTTGTGTTACTTCAAGATGAACTGCAGCCCTAGGGAAAATTATATATATATATATATATATATTTTGTTATTGCTATTTATTTAGTACAGCAGTACCTGGAGGTCCACTGAGAGTAGGACACCATTGCACTGGTCGATGCTTCACATATACAGAAGAGGAACACTTGTCCTGCAGTCTCTGTAGGGAAGGCACACAAAGGTCAGAAAGCACAGTGGTGGCACAAAGGACTTGCCTAGGGATCAGCTGAGTTACCAGGGGCAGAGTGGGGAGAAAACTCCAGGTTTTCTGAGTCTCAGACCAGGGCTTGATCTGCTATTTCTCTGCGGCAGAACTCATTTGTTCTCACGGTGTTCTCTGGGAGAACTGTCCCCATGTGAGCACCACCCTTTCCCACACACAATTACCTGTGGATTTTATTAAGAGCATTACCCCTCAGCTGCTGTGGGCAAGTATTTTCTGGTACATACATTTTTCTGTGGAAACTTCATGAATGATGCATCGCTACCCTTTGAATCAGGAGTTCTTCCTTAGGATCCAGCTGGTATAAATGTTTATGGGTAACTATGCACATTTAAATCCACAACAATGTGAAGCCATCCATCTGCAGAGAAAGACAGCTGCCGGCATTCCCTGCAGCCAGCGCTCCTCTCCCCAAGGTAAAGCCGTCGGGCACTAAACTTCCCGGAAAATGTTTCCCTTTGGCACTCATTCCAGCTAATGGCCAACTTTCACTCCGTGAAACCGTCTTCGTTTCTCTTGGTGTTAAGAAACTATCCAGCTCCTCTCTTCCTTCCCCTGACTGCTGAGTAGCAGAAGGAAAAATGAAGTTGCTACTAATGTTCAGCTCAAACCGAAACAGAGTGAAAGGCTTCTGAGTGGGGCACATGGCTTGAAACGGGTTGTGTTGGCGATAAGAGAATTAATGTTGCCCCATAACTCGTGGATGTGTTCAGCCAGCAGTTGTAGCTGCCGTAGCAGCTCTCTTCTGGCCATGGCTTTTGTGTGCTGTTTCCCTCCTGAGCCCTCTGTGACTTGTGATGACTTCTTTGACTTGTCCTGCTGCATTGAATATAGTTTTGCAGAAATTATTACCTGCTGCATCGAATATATAGCTTTACACAAATTATTACCTGAAAATAGGTGTTCTCGTGCCATGCTGCAACTTGGCCACTGGAGTCTGGGCAGGTGTACCCAAGGCTTCACGGGTGAAAAAGGAAAGCTCTGTTTTTCCACTTGTGATTTTTCACTACTTTTTGAAGCAGATGTTCTTCTATGATAATTCAGTGCTTTATTGTCTCTACTTCATCTTGCTTTGGTAGAGCTGAAGTAGTTTTTGGCTGCTTAATTTTGCTTGTGTAATTGCTTTATGTTACGATGTATTAATATGAATGTTTTATAAAATAAGGCCCCAGCTCTGCAAACACACACACCAGTGTTCACTCCTGAGAATGAATTTTCTGCTGGTAAGACCAGAGTTTCATGTCCAAATATAGATGCTGCTCCTTCTTCACCGTGGCATGTGTAAAGCAGGAAACTGAGTGAGGGGAAAAAGCCCAAAAAAAACCAAACCAAAAATCAGGCTCAAACCCTACTGGCAAGAAGTGATTAAAAAAAATAACTGAGAGAGGAAATGGCGTAAGAGTATTAGCCTTAGTCCCGTGGTGGCAAATGTGGAGGTGAGCCACTAGCATGGACATGGGAGAGCATGCTCAGAGGAGGATTGTGCACAACAGAAAGATTTTCATGTCTTTCTGTCTGAGGAGGCAGCTTCGTGGCTGGAAAAGTTTGACATTTTAAGAAACAAGTATGATAATTTCAGCATTTCTCCCACTTACTGACCAGCATTGTTGAGAACATTCTGATACATTCTGACAGATTTGACAGAAATCACTATTCTGGTTGCGACCCATTCAGGTTTCCCTTTTGTTTTGCTTCCCTATGTGAATTAGCCACGTGCCTGCTAAAGGCCCTGTAAAATACATATTTATCCCAGTGAAAAGGTATGTTAGAACATCAAAGTTTTTCCTCATTCTGTGTCAGAATTGTGCTGCTTTTAGTGCAGTTAAATCTATAGTTTTTCTGCAATTGCATGTAGATAGCTCCTGCAGTAGCAGCAGGCAGAGTAACTACTTTCATCTGTTCTTGTGTGGAGCATGGGGGAGCGCACCCATCCTTTCTGTGGTCCCATCCCACAACTCTGCTGATTCTGATTACTGCAGAATTTGTGGAAGGAGTTATTTTATTTGTTTTCTTTTGGTTTTCTTCTCTGTGGAGGTTATTGTTGTTCAAGAATTGTAGATGACAGTTTCTCAGAGCTCCTTTTCCTATAAATTTCAAAGCTAGATGAAATCAGTGACTTGACATAAAAGTAACAAGTAGGCTACAGGACAAAACACATTCTTGCACACTCCTGTAACAGAACCCAGATGATTTCAGCATGAATTTCTAAGTTATCAGGTGTTATTTCCTCATTCCAAATCTCATCGTTTTTCTTAAATCGTATTTTTGATTTACATTTAAGCGAGTTTTAGCCCTTGTGATTCTGAAGAGAAGGGATAAAAAGCATAGTTCTTCAGAGTGAAAAGAGGTGCCTAAGTGGTGACAAATAAGGCTCATGAGCCAGACCCTACAGTACCTGGTTTGTGAAGCCCTGTCTTTGGAGGCAGTTGTTTTGCGTTAGGGGCCATGTTTCTGCAGCTGGAGCTGCCAGAGTGTTTTTCAGCAGTCGCATGCAGCCCTGGCACGCTTGGGGGATCTGGATAGGAAGAGTTGTAATGGAATTAAAAAGCTTGTGAATGTCGAAGAGAAATGTGGAAACTGAAAGAGGTACGTTTGTGTGTATGCATATACATGTATACACATAGTATTTTATTTTTCAAATGACTGTAGGCTATAAGCTCATAGCATTTCTTACCAACTTAGTCTGTTCTGTGTGGTACTTGATTGTCCGCAGTAAGACAGCTGAAATTTTATTCTTTGGCAAATAATAAGGCCTTTTGCAAATGTTGCTCCATTTCGCAAACAGGTTCAATAGACAAAATAAAGGCATTCTGAAAAATTCAACTTTCTCATTTTGACTTATTCTAAGTGAAATACTAGTGCTGAAATTTATTTTAAAATACCCAGTGACTCAAAGCAGTTACAGAATGTATTTCCTGGTTAGGCTGCCAGATGAAAGTCTGTGGCGCGAACCCCATCATTAGCTCACTTCGAATTTTCAAGCTACCTTTCAGACTGTGCCTTCATAACAAACAGTGAAGGTAGCTCGGCGTGTTTGTCTTTCTGTGCACTGAATCCCCTTTACCTTGGACTGCTCAACCAGAAAGTGCTGATGCTTCCCCTGGTCTATCTTCCTTCAATCTCTTCCCGAGTTAATTGCAGGAAGTGCGGGGGGGCAGAATCACAACCCAGCCTGGCCCCCCTCTTTCTTCTCGGTATTGCTCTGTGTCTGCAATGTGGGGATCGGGGAAAGAGCACCTGGAGAAGGGAGTAGTGGAGCCTTGCTTGGAGTAGGAAGAACACTTATTTATATGAAGACAGCCTGCTTTTTTTAAATCGACAGGTCTGAGGCAAGAAAGAAACAGTGTTTAAAAAAAAAAAAAAAAAATCATTGAAAAGCAGTCTAGAATAGCAGGTGATGAAGCCTGGTGAAGCAAGCCAACGCTTCTGGAAATTCAGGACTTCCAGGGAAACAAGACATGCAGTTATTTTTGCCAGTCACAAGCACTCAAAAATCTTAAGGCAGGCTTTCCTCAAAAAAAAAAAGTAAAGTTGGCTCAAAAAAATCATGAGACAGGATTTTTCATCTGTTTTGTACTGTCTGGTAGAGCAAGACTGAAAACTTCCAGTGAAGGTAAAATTTCAATCAAAAAGACTGTCTCATTTAAAAAAATAACAAAACAAAAAAGTGGGGAAGGATTTTAAAGCTATTGGAATACTTTGGGTATTTTTAAAACAATAGTGGTTTCAGAAGTGTGACAGAAGTGGTCTATTTTGTTATTTTCTCAGTTATTTTTCTTAGAATTGTTCAGAATTAACACATTTAAGAAAAAGGAATTTGAAAGTCTTAATGTAAACCCAAATCAATTTTTTTTTTTAACATGAAGTGAATCATTTTAGATGTACATGATTTAATATGGAAAAGGAAGGGCTGTTTTTCTGTGTGAAAAGTTTTCCATTTGACTACTGAATTAACAAACGTATTTGTGATCCAGGTCTTACTTGGGTGCTGGTGCTCTTATTTCAAGTTTTGGGGTGGTTGTTTTTGTGTTGGTTTTTTTGTTTGTTTTGCTTTTGTTTAAACTGAAGCACTACCTGTGTATCTCTTACTGTGTTAGAGCTGTAGCTTTTTTTAACATAACCTTATGGCCAGCTATGCCAGTGCTGGACTAAACAAAAGATGAATGTTTCGGAAGACCAACAGTAAGATTTAAAAACTGGGTGACAAGATGTGCACAAGGAGAGTGATGAGGGGATGCGAAGTACAACTCAAGACCGCTGTGCTCTGGCCAGGGAGGGCTTGGATGTCCCGCATGCTCCCTGTGCAGCCTCTGCCCAGCTTTCTCTGAGCCACACAAAGGCGCTGCTCACATGGGGCTTTCTCCCCAGCTCTTTCAGAAAGCGAGTGGCATCCTGCTACAGTTGAAATGAAGATTTTCCTTGCTGTGGGCTTGAGTTTAGCCAATATACCTCCCAGCTCCTTCTTTGTCTCACCTGTTTATTTTTTCTCATCTCTCGTACTTGATCAGCAGTTAGCTGTGTGCCTGTCATCTGGAGCAGCCTCACTACCACCTCTTTTAATTTCTGATTTCAGTCTGATGTGCTTTGTCCCTTGCCTATCTATCGCAACTTTTCCCTTGTTCCTCTTGGTTTAATCCTTAGCCCGAGATACTCTGTGCTGGAGAATAATGCAACTATATACCCCCAACCCCAGATTCTGTGCTACAAGCCATACTACTATGTGTCCTCTTATTTTTTGTGTCTGGAGTGGGCTGGGCAATGATAAATCCAGACAAGTACTGCTGCTTTTATTGTCCGATTACGTCAGCGAAAGGCAGCTTTGAGGAATATAAACAGCCTAAGGCATGCTGCCCTGCAGGTCACCTTGAAAGGATATCTTGTCATCGTGGCTGTACTGTCAGTCTTGTACATGAGCATTTATGCCAGCTCAGGTTTAACTTTATGCCTGTTCAGGCCTTTCCTGCTTACATCTATCAGATGTACTTGTGGATGAGCTAAGATTCATTATAAAAGAGAAAAGAGCATCGTGGTTTTCACCTGCTGGAGCATTTTTGAGTTCTTGAAATGGAACGAACAAAGGACCTATTATAGATGGAGAGAAAATGTCCTAACAGTGTGAGGAGGAATGTACTAACAGAGGAAATGAAATTACTTTCCTCTGCTTTTGAAATGCGTGGCTAGAGGTAGCCAAAATCTTCAGTATGGGAGATTCCCTATTATTATGCCACCTGGAAGGTGGCTGCAAGATAATAGCGTTTTTCCTGTTTATGAATGATTCCTTTTCTTGTACAGGGGCAGAGTAAAATGGGGAGCGTAATTTTGCAAGCAGTTAGTCCTGGCAAAGCTGGCTAAGCTGCCATGCTTCCCAAGGAATTAAAACAGTAGAAGTCTTAATTCCAAAAGAAAATTAATGAGACATAGCAGGTGCTTTTGAAAATTTTACCCATGTGGAAAAAAATTACAACAAATCTCGTATTTCTTAGGAATGAAGAAAAGACGAACTTTTTAGGATTGGGGTTTTGTTTGTTTGTTTTCTTTGAATCAGAGATTGAGAAAGCCATCTTCACACCTTTTTTTGCAGTTACCTTTTAGTAATTCACTTCTGAAACGTAGTGGTGAATGAGACTGTCGTCTTTTTTATGATGAGTAGCACTAGAGTCATAAAGTTGCAGATTTCTACTTAGTAATCTGCACCATTTTTTGAGGAGAATAAAGGTGAAAGCAGTTGATCAAGTAATTAAAACCAGATAAAGTCATGGAAGCAAGACAAAAATGTTACTCTTGCAATTAGGCTGCAATCTCTGTCTCTACTCCTCCGTTTCCCAGCAAAGCTAAAAGCAGAGGACTTGGCTTGTACCACTCCTGCCTAGGGCTCTGTGTTGGCATATGCATATGTTTAGGAAGATCTAGTGGTTTAAGCTTGTATTTGGCCTCTAGCCAGATACAAGTAAAAATTCTTGAGAAGATCATCGCATGGGGTTGTTGCAGGGAGAGTCATTCCTAGATTTGCCTCTCTGCTCATGGACAAACTTTCCTTGCAGTTTCTTACTCCCTTAAAGTATCTTGTCTTTCCCATTGTGGCATCTGGCAGGTTTTTCTCAAGGGTGGGAGTCCTGTCTTTCATTTCTCACCTGCTTCATTCTGTGGGGCTCCTAACTCATCAATTCCTCCACTGATGGCAGATGCAGAGCTCATTCTCTTTATTTTTTCCACTATGCCAGCTTTTTCCCCCATACTGTCTTTTACTCCTGGTATGTCCTTTCTGAACTGTACCAACAACCTTCTGTTGCTCAAATACTCTCCTACAGACTGCTGTCATTACAGGGCAAATACTCTTCCTTGCATATATTCCCTCTGAAATATCTTCATCACTTGGCCATTGAGTTTACCCTGGTACTACTTACTGCCCAGGTGTCTTATTTACTGAAAATGCCCTGGAAATACTCTTTTGAACATTTGTTCCACTTCATGTACTTGTATGTATTGAAGCCAGAATACTCTCTTCTCACCCCAGAAATGGAGTAGAGACGAGTGAAATATGCGGACTCCCAGGAAAAAGTCCACTGCCTCCACAGTGGGGATGGAAATGCCCGTGGTCCTGAGACGATGCCTTTAGTGTATTGTGGGGAGGATGCTAAAAGCAATTTAGAGCAGACTGAGAGATGCTTTAAATTATGCCTGAGCAGCAGAGGTCCAAGCTTTGGAAGGAGTCTCCTTCATCTCTTGCTGGTGCCTTCTGGCCTTTCAGCTGTGCTGAGCAGAGCTGTGGTGTGGTTGCATCTGCCCACAACGCCATGGTGGTTTCCTGTTTCATCCTTTCAAAATATTATCCATCAAGTTCTCATCACCATCAGTACAGAGCACCTTGCTGACTCAGTCTGCACACTGGGTCCTGCTTTGGCATTGCACTTATGCCTGTCTTTGAGTACTTTGCTGGAGAGAGAGGGGATCTCTCAGTAGTTTGATCTTCAGCACACGTTTGAGTGTTTTGAGTTGGGATCTGGAATCACTGCCTTCAAAACATCATTGTAAAAGAAAATGTGATTTGTAGGTTACCCGAACACCTCGATCAAAAATTTGAAACCTTAAAATGTTTAATTTGGCATTCCTAGCTTCAGAATGACTGAAAAAGACTGTTATTTTTCTTTTTTCCTTCCTAAACATTAGTAAAGAGAAAAGTTTCTGTTCTTGGCAGAGATTTTGTGGGTCAACTTTCAGGGCAAAATATTGGTTTTTGAGTAGGGGATTCTAATGGAAAAGCTGAGCACCAAATTCACACAGGTTCTTCTTAATTATAGAAGCCAAAAGCTCTTCCAGATGTCTGTCAGCCCAACATGCTAGATGCTGCCATCACTGGTTTTAATAAAAGCTCATATTCAGCAAACTTTATTACTGATTTACTGTACATTACTTAAGCCAGAAAATGTTTTTGCTCTAAAAAGCAAGCAAACAAAGACCTGATATTTTCATCAGTTGCACTCCAGCATGTCACTTACTCTGTTAAATACCATCCCGGTTCCATTATTTTACTGAAGATTTTCTGTAGATTGCCATTGTTAAAACTGGAATTTCAGAAACTCTTGTGAAGCGAGAAATGCACATGAACAAATCGGTAAATGGTGCGTGCAAAACAGGCAGAGCCACTAACAACACAAACACATACGTGACACGCACAACCAGACAGGCTTTTCTGTGAAAAGTTACCTGTTTGTACATGCAACTAATACATACTCTAAAGAAAAATGGAAGCTGAAAAAAAAGAAAAACCAAGGAAAATGTTACAGAACAAATACAGGGAAGTGTGATGTGACTTTGTGAATACAAAAGTGAAGAGAACAAAAACAGTAGAAAAATCATCAGTCAGAGAGTAGCTAATGAAATCTCTGAACAAGGATGTAATTAAAGTGCATTAATCATTATAAAAGATCATTTCCCTTTAAACATCTGCTCCCATTCACTTGGCAACAGTCTGGGCAGTGTCATGAATGATGGGGTTTTGGATTATGCTGAAGGGCATGTGTTATCTGAGAAACAATGTAGAACATCCCCAGCTTGACAGGATCTGGGACAGCAGTGCTTTTCCTCAATTCAGGTATAGCATTAAGGAAATAAGGTCAAAAAAAATTGGACATTGCTTACAGTGGAAAGGAAAACCTGGTATAAAACTGAATCCTGCCTTCTCAGCCATGCAAACAAAATTTAATTTGATGCCAAAGTAATTCCTCTGGGAAAAGAGCCCCCACCCAGCCTGCTGCTTTTAAGAGGGCCTTAGGAGCCATAGTTGCTTGTAGGAGAGACCTTGTTCCTCCCCACTGAGAAGTAAGCACCACAAAAGCCTTCCTGACCCCTTTCTCTGCAGCAGCCTGGCTGTACCAGCGAATGAGTGAGACTAGCTGTTTCAGGAGAAAAATCTCTTCTTCCTCTGGCATAAGTGAAGTGTGCGGACGGGCCATGACAATCCCTTACTGTCTGACAGCCTGTGGCTCCGAGGCATCTGCCTGCCTCCCCTGTGCCTGAGACTGCCTGTGAAGTGGATGCACATGCGCTTCAGTAAAGCCTCTGTCTGTAGGTACCAGTTTGGAGCATAACTTGCTCCAGTCCTATTAGGACTGAGTAAAGTTTGTCATGGGCTGTGTTTTGTTTAGGGTTAGGTCAGGAGTCCTGGATTGCTGTTTTGGTTCTGCCATTAGACTGAGTCAGGGAGGAATTTGTACAGCTAGGGACTATTTTTTTTATCCTTGTACAAATCTGGTACCTTGTTGCATTTCCATGCAGTTGGTAGCATGGATGCTGGTTGTGGGCACAATTGGTGGCCCTTGTGCACCTGCATTTTTCCTTCTGTCTTGCTGTGCTTTAGTGTCTGTGTCTAAGGCAGGGAGGGAGAGGCAGTTGTGCTCGTCTTACAGGGACACATCTGAAGGTGGAACCCTTTGAGGCCCACTAGCAACAAAGATCCTCCAGCTGCAGAGCAACACTGATTTTTATGCTAGTCTTGTTTTCTTAGCAAATCTATAACACGCAGCAGTTAGGGAGCATGGGTCTCGTAAGTGTTGGATTCAGAGTACTGTATTTCTACCCCATTGGTCATTTACTGCTGACTTAAGGTCTCCTTCATGGCACGTAATCAGGAAGCCTTTACCAACCTCTGGACTTGAGGATACACTGGTGGTGAAAATACATATGCCCACATGGATTTCCAAGGGAGGCAGACAAGAGGAGCCCAGATCCCTTTTGGAGAAAGGAGGACTGGTGTTGCGGACATTGTACATGGTTATGCCACTTCATACCTATTTTTGGCAGTTCTGTAAATTCACAGAGGATGGATGCTTTTTCTGCCTGGGCAGAGTGCCTTTCCAGCTGTAAGGTGGGGAAAGTGAAAATGAACTCAGCTTTGGTCTTTGCTGTTCAGTTACAGGTAAAATAATTCATCTGGTTTGTGCCTGTTCATAACAATATTTACCCTCTTTGTAAGGGCTTTGTAAAAGTGGTTGGAGAGGTTCAGATAAAAAGCATGTGTTTTCTTGTTCTCTGTTTCTCAAAGCTGGTAAAGTCATATAGTGATATTTAAACAGAACAAACCTTTTTGCTTCTCACAGAAGTGCGTAGATTAGTATTGCAGAAGCCCAGTGTCAAGATTTCAGGTTTAAGTGCTGTTGTCTTTAACTTCAAGATGTTTTAGGTGTGCTATGGATTACTACTGGCCTGTTTCTGCCATGCCATCTGCTACCTTTATAGTCCAGCTCAGATAGGTCCCAGCCTGAGAGCAGGGGTGTGCCAGCCGCCTTTGTAGGTAGCGTGTTCAGTGCTGAGCAGAAAGGGGAGCCCAGCTGCAGCCAGCTGCCTCAGATCCAGTCACTACTATATGCCCTCTCTCCCATCTGCTCTTGCTCGGGCCCTGCTCTGCCCAAGAGCACAGTTATGCTTTTCCCTAATAGCCCTAATTCCCCCCAGTAGCCTCCAGGGGACTGAAGTGAGGACATACTCTATGTGGCCGCAGAAAGTGAAGGACGTAGCATCCTTCAGTCCTCCTCTTTTCATCATTTGTTCTGCATCTGAACCAAAAGCTGCAAAATACATTGGTGTAGTCTTAGAAAATTCACATAGGTTTCCATGGCATTGTGTTTATTTTAAAAAAATGAACACAATTAATTGACAAATTTAACTGCAGGTTTTCTTTGGCCAGTGGGTTCTTCACAGTTCCAGCTGCAGGCATTGGTTGCACAGGAAACAAGGGCAGAACTTTATGGGGGTAAAGGTGTCCAGGAAACCTGCCTTGCATAAAAGCCATCGTGCAGATATCTAATGTAACACACAGTTTCCTTACTGTACTCACCCCGTTGTCTTTAGGCAAACTTGCAAACATAGTTATGCAAATCTATGCACTTAATGCCATATTTTGTACCCATCCAAAACATCCAACACTTCCAAGGGAAGCAAGCAGCTCTATTTCAAGCAAGTGTCTTTGAACTCCACTTCTAAAAAGGTGTATAGCAGGAGTTAAGACACATATATTGAAAATGGTGGTATTTAGATGAATAGACCTATTCGTGTTGTGCATAGGGTCTGAAATAATGATTTAGTCATTCTCTTTTCTGAACTGTGTGTGTAATGCAGAGTTTGTAAGCTTTCATTATAGTGTAGGTCATGTGCACACAAACAATTACGGTTTTCTTTGGAGACTCAAGTCCTGTATATTGTTCATTTGAAATTTTCGGTTAAATCAGATGAGGTTATTTATGTGAAAGGGACTGTCCTTGTATCACTGCCACCTGATGGTCAGGGCATTGTAGTTAGGTGCCTTGTTTAGGTGTCCCCTGGAAAACTGATCCTATCACCAGTACTAACCTGATTATCTTGTAAGACTAGATAATGCTGTTAACTGCCCTCGACTTCATTTTCAGGCCGTAATAGTCTGTTCTGGAGCCTCGCTGGACACTAGTGTGTACATTCTCACTCTGATGGCATATGAGAGATAAGGGAATTTAGTTTTCGTACGGCAAAATCCAGGAAGAAAGGGAAAGCATTAATCAGATGGGTGTAATCTCCAAGGGAGCAAGTACTTCATTTTAATTCAGCATTTCCCTTTGATGAAAACTTTAGTGAATGTTATTATGTGGAATTTATATGAAGCCTGGGTTTAGGTAATTAGCTTTAATATTTATACTCTTAGGGAAAAAATTGAATCATTAGTAAGCATGCATAATTAATGAATAAATTATATTTTTCCTTTGTTTTCCTTCAGGTATAAGGAAATGCTAGATCTAGTGATATCACCCAGCCTGACTGTAAATAGAGAGTGCCCTGACAGACTGAAGCTTAACCTTTCTAACATTTATGCCACGGCTCCAGATGACATAGAAGGTAGGCTGCCTCTTTTGCTTACTGTTTACTGGCTTTAACACAATGTGTGTGTATATATGTAACCAAAGGGAACTGGCCACATGCAAGGCCCCTGCCTCTGACAATTAGTTCTACAGTATAGTGAGCAACTGAGATTTTTGAGTATTTTTTTGTAGATGCTCCAGTTGTGGCTGAATCCTTTAGTTTAGCAGTGGTTTGAATGCAAATGGAATTGAA
Organism: Aptenodytes forsteri; assembly: GCF_000699145.1. Classification (NCBI taxonomy): domain Eukaryota; kingdom Metazoa; phylum Chordata; class Aves; order Sphenisciformes; family Spheniscidae; genus Aptenodytes; species Aptenodytes forsteri. The sequence goes on from NW_008795560.1 coordinate 853,184, forward strand.
ATGTTTTATATGTAGATATATATCTGTGTATAGTAGGTGCGTACATATGCACATGTGTACGTATATGTTTGCTGCACTGGAATAATTACAGTATAAAACATATTTGTGCAGAGCTGGTAGTTTTTGTTTGGACCCCACTAGAGCCCCAGTCGTGGCGTGAACGTGAGCCCTGTGCTTCAGTGGCTGTGCTGCTGCTGCTGTTGGGGTGGGGAGTGTGGGGGCTCCCAGGCCCACCAATGTATCGTGCAGCCAGAAAACATTTTGCCAAAGCAGCCCTGTGCCCCAGTTTGCATCGCTCTGAGATCATTGCTATCATCTCCAAATGGTTAGCCCTGCTGGCCTCTGGTCTGAAGTTTCACATTTGGCAGGTACCAAGGACAAATTCTTTCAGTAGTTGAGGCTCTGATGGAAATTTATCTGCTCTTCTCCTCCTCCTTCCCCCCCATCATACTGTTCAAGTGAAGGAAACAGAAGAATGTTAAATCTGCTAAAAAAATTATTGGCAAGTGATGCAGCTGAACTAGTTCTTGCTAGTACAATCCCAGCTATTGTTTGCTGTGGTCAGGATCTGTCAGCCTTCCTGTTGGAGGGGAGTTAGCAAAAGGCACTGGCTATTATGTTTTAGTAGTATGTTTAACCCTTCATTTATAGGCCAAGGAGATGTTTTGCTTGCATGTTTACTAAGGTATTAGAAATTGCGTGATTAAATCACGTACATCATGACTGCCTATTTACAAGAGCGGACGAAGGGATAACAATCTAAAGGAAACATCCTTTTAAATGTATGTGTTTGCAGAAAAGATTAAAGCTAGAAATGATTTTTTTAAGTACATCATTTTGTAAACTTCTTGGTGCAGGAACTATTTGTTATTACGTGATATAAATAAGAGCCAATATAGCACTTGCACTGTTGGATACCAGTTTGCTAGTGACAGCTCATGTTGATACATTTCTTATAGAAATATTATGGTTATTTTTCTACAGAATGATCCCCTGTGCTACCAAGATTATGCTCTTTCCCTTGAAAATACTTCTTGTTAATTTGAAGAACAGGAAAATACTTGTGTGTTTGTTAAGTCTCAGACTGCCAGAGCTTTTAATGCAATAAATGCGCACAAATGTATGCTCTGTATTACGCATATAGTTTTAATTTTAGCAAGTCTAGTTGCAGTACTTATGTAGATGTCCACGTGGATGTCTGGCCTGCTATTTTCATGGGTGCTTATCATGAGATGTGCAATTATATCAATATAATTTTCAAATACATATTTTTCCTGTAATCCTACACTTTTGGATAGAAACACACGTAGGTGTAACTTACCTTTTCTTCGCAATGACAGTAGCATATTGCATGTTCACCCGCAGTAAATCCCCACTTGGCATTCTTGGCAAACTTATTTACTCTGTACTTACCTCTTTCAAAAATAAAAAATTTGAATATGTAATATTTTTCAAATAGAAAAGAAATTAAGCTTATGCTCAAACTATCTGTTCTGCTGTTTTTCAAATGTAAAAGGCATTACAAATTAAATGAATGAAAACTAAAAAAGTGTATTTCTTCAATGCAATTCTGTTTGGCAATGAGGAACAGTGTGACAGAAATGGTATAGTTTTTATCACAATCTAAAAATTAATTTTCTAAACTGTTTTCTTTCAGGTAAGTCAAAGCAAATTTTTCATAGTGAGTTTGAAGGTGAGTCAGGTAAACCTAGCTTTGGACTTAAAAACAATCTTTTTTTCTATATCTGTATGTGTAAATGAATATGTACATTTGTATAGCAGTATCCTTTGTCCATTTTTTAACTTTTTTTTTTAACTAAACCTCTCTGCCTGTTGCTTGGGAAATAGGTTACCCACATTTTATAGGTAGAGGAACTAAGGCAGGGTTGCTGCTGGGTTTTACTTTTCTAAGGTGTTTCAGGGTTGTAAGAGCATGAAGAAGGAGTCCTTATGGTTTTGTTTCTGTTAGCGATTAGGGCTGTATAGGTTGCACAGTCCCTCCCCTGACACACTCTCCTCCTGCCTGAGCTGTCCTTTGCAAATGGGTCAGTGCTCAGAGCACATAATGTCTGCAGGGGACCCTGGAAGAGGACACAAGGGCGTTGTAGCTGTGACATTTGCCCTTCTGCGGTGTTTTGGGGGTGTACTCAGCCAGAGGGAGAGCTCTGGCAGAACTAGTGGACAACTTAGGAGAGGTGGGATCAGAAGGGGCACGAGGCTTGAATTTGTTGTGGAGGAGGGTGCAATGAGAGGGATATGGCACAGGAAAGCACTTTGGAGGAGGAAGAGCGGAGAGTGGGTGATGAAAGTGTGTTTGATCACAGTGGCTGTATTTGGGTGAGTTTGTTCTGTTTCTTCTTCATACCCAGAAAGGAGAGGAAGGGAGTAGAACAGATGTCCAGCATGGTGCTAGGAAGGACATTAGAGTCCAGTGCATAGGCTTGTGGACAGATGACTCTTGGGGTCTGTTGCTGCACAGGTAGATGTATCCAAGCTTTGTTTTTTGCTTAATAATAATAAGCAGCAGTGTCGACGCAGTCGTGGCCAGCTCACTCTGAAACCTGTTCCCCCCAGTCATCAGTGTCTTTGTTACCAGAGCCACCTTCCCTAAAACAACAATGCTGCAGTAACACTGCTCTGATACTGCACGTGAAACAGCTGGGAGACTCTTAAAGGTATGCATGGGGCAAGAAAGCGGTTGCAGTCGGCTTGCAGGCACTCGGCTGGGTGACAGGTTGCTGGGGAGAGAGCTGAGAGGCTCGGGAACATTACCCAAAAAAGGCTGTTTGCTTTCAGATGCAGAAAAGAGTTCAGTAAGCACCTAAGCACAGACACCTTTATTTTCACATTTTTTTATCTATTCTAACCTAATGTGTAGTTCTCATTAAACAACTGCAATTATCCTGGAGAAGAGAGAAAGGAGTACATGGATATTATTTAATTTTTTTTTAATTTTGAATAAAGTTATCTCTGAAGATTTCTGAGTTTGTGAAAAAAGGGTGTCCTCTTTGAAGAAAGTGTACATTTTAGATGTTTCCGTCTTCTAATCAAATGTTACTGTTTCCTAGGAAATTCAGCTCAGTCTTACTACGCTCAGTATTACGTTTCCTAGGAAATTTAGAATTTCAGTATTATTATATACAGTAAACATTATACAAATTAACATTCTAAAAAAATCTTGTAATTAATATTTTCAGTATTATTATTTACATTCTGAAAAGCAATATTCTAAATAAAGAATAATATCTAATAATTAATACTTTTAGTTGGAACTCATGCACCTCCATTGGTTTTTTTTCATAAACAAGTGAACAAAGATAAAAATGCATTTTTAAATGAAATTTAGTTTGAAAAGGTATGAGATTAAATGTCTGTTTTTAAAAATTGTTATAATGTGAAATGATAAAGCCATGTAAAATGTTGTGAAAAAGGGTTGTGTAGGAAAGAACAATTTCAAGAGTGTTAAATCAGGAAGAATGAACATTTCATGTATGAGCATGTCGGATTTTTTTGGTCATTCTCTCCATGTTTACGGCATAACAAGTTACTCAAACCCATAGGACTATTTGCATGTATTTAGACTTTATGTGTACTTGCGTATTTCATTAAATAAAACCTGCTTTAAATGTTTAATTCACCAACTTACAAACGACTGGACAATTGAAGTGGTGCTGGTTTGGACAATTTCATACTGAAGATAAGCCTTCTACAGCATTGTGGGTACGTCCCTGTTGATGCATGGGACAGCACTGCAGATGTTTCCTGCCTGGCAGTAGCGATATGCAGGCATTGGGGGCACTGCAGGAATCTCCCTTTCCACCCAGCATGTGCACCTGCAGTTGAGAGATCATCTTCTGCATGAGATAGGGTGATACTTCCTATCCTGTGTAACAAATTACACCATAGATACCAACAGCCAATGTCAAGGATGGTGGTGGTGCTGCCATCAGCAGACAACATGATGCTTGATGTTCTCCCTGCGTGGAGAAGCTGTGTGCAATTAGTCTGGTATGTTCATTGATGCAGCCAGCAGATAGGCTGAACTGTTGTGCCTAATGTCATTATTGATGATTGTGAGGGTGTTTTGGCATTTATAGTGCTGTAGTAACATCTGACAGCTCCAGCCAGGAACTGAGAAGCAAAATTTGATGGCGTTATGGAGGCAACCTGCATAATACTCATGGTGGCATTTAGGTATGATGTTTGCAATACAACTTGCAGGCAACTTGCAGGTTTTAATTTAGATTTTTTTAAAATTTTAATTAATAAACCTAAATTTATCTCTAAAGATGGTGGCACATTTTTGTTTGATAGTGTTGCAGGACACAACTGTTTGGTACATTGGAAGGCATCCTGCACATATAACCTCTGTGATACGTTTTCTACTGGTTTAATGTTTTGATTGCTGGCAGGTCAATAAGGTAGGTGAGAGTTAACTCAAAAAATTCAAGAGTGAGGAGATTTACAATGTTGTATTTTTAATGTTTATTTTGATTTGATGTATTTTAACGAACATTAAAGATAATGAGTCATGGTCTAGGAGAGTACCAAAAAAAAGGAAAAGGGCAAAAAGTACAGCGAGCTTAAATCACTTCAATAATCATAGTAGTTGCTTTTATAGCCTTTAGCATATGAGTCATCCCACCAAAGCCCAGCTTCATGATTGATATCAGTCATATGAGAAGAAAAAGAAGAAAAAACTGGTAGCTCAATCAATCGGTATCACCCTCAGTTAAAAACTGAATCTATATTTATTTGTTGTTAAGTGGAGAATATCTTTCTTATCTACTTCAGTTTGTGGAGATTCACTAAAAACAAAGTCTTCTAATTCCTGTATATTTTTCTCAAACCAGCAGTGGTAAAAACAGTGGTATCGGCTTGGCCATAGAACAGAACTTGATGAAAATCTAAGACCCTTTAATTTTGTTTTCCAGGCAGCAGCAAAGCAGCACCACAGTGTCCTCTCCATCTGTACTCCACAAAGTGAGTGCTTGTGCCAAGTGCTGTAACTTAAAAACCGTGTTTTGCTGAACAGCCATTTTGTGTAGACTTCTGTCACCTTATAAAGCATTCACCTTAAGCATATCCACCTGTTCCCCTGCATGTCTCTGGCCCAATGAAGTAACTGGTTCTTAACCTTGTTAGATATGGAGTGAAAGAAGGTTTGAGGTACTGTGCGCTGTACTTTCGTACCCCTGGGAATCGAAACCTTATCAGTTTGAATATTGTTGTGTTTATAAGTGACCACAGAGGAATGTGTTGAAATGTCAGAGGTTTCCCGTGACACTTGCTTGTTTGGCAAACTCAAAATGAAACATAAAATAAAATCAACACTCTGATTTTTCATTTTTTTAACTTGCACATATTTTGCGCGGTCTTAAATTTGCCATGCATTTAGGTAGCTTAATCTTAATAGCTCATATCAGGAGCCGTATACTGAAACAAACTTTTGCCCCAGTCTAGTCAATTCTGAGTTCCCAAAATATTCACCATCATACTTTGGATATTATCTTACCAAAATGTCTATAAATGTTCTATATGTGCTCTAGAAGATCATGTACTGTAACTATTGCCTTAGACCTTCTGTTTTCTTGTTCTGAATAGACATTATCCCCATATAGTGACAGTCCCATCTTTCCCAACAATGGCAACGTATGGACAGACTCAGTACAGCGCAGGAATCCAGCAGGCTGCTGCATACACTGCCTATCCTCCTCCGGGGCAGCCCTATGGCATACCTTCCTACAGTGAGTACTCTGACATCATGTTACCTTTGAGGACATCTTCATCTTGCTCCTAGAAAAATACATTTGAAGTCTTAAGTTTTAAAATGAAAGGTCATTTCTGTCTTGGCAATGTTATCTTCTTAGGCTTAGAGGAAAATCTGACTTTGTTAAAACTGTTAGGATTACTTTGAACTATCTGTCAGCTCTTGATATCCTGGGTTATGGTCTTACAAACTAGGTAAGTTTGGAGCCAGTCAGTAGTAAAATATGAGGCAGCATGAGAAACTCGGATTCGGTAGGATGTGCTACTTAGGAGTAGTAGCTGGTGAGTGTTCCCATGACTCACCGCCAAGACAAAGTCTCTTGCAGTAAATATGATATTTAGGTAAACTACACTTTGCCTTCCTTGATTCTTCCTGGGGTTTCAATGATACAAGCTACTTTTAAGAAAAATTTTTTGTATATTATTACAGAAGAACCAAGGCACAGAGCAGAATAAGGCACTGGTGAAATGATACAGAGTACTTTGAGTTTGGAAGACAGTTTGTGTTCATACGGATGGTTGTTAGCTGTAGGTGCAGTAAACAGTTCTAACCCCGGTCAGCTTTGTAGCCTGCTTTCCTGCACAGCCTTGCCAGCAGCTGTGGGGAGATGGTGCTGGGCAGGAGCAGCTGGGGGATTCAGATGGGGCTAATTAAACCAGCACTCCTGACAGGGGAATGCCTGGTAAACCAAGTGTTAAGAGTGTCCTCAAGCTCTGCATGGAAATACTGAGCTCTTGAGGGAGCTGGGAAGTTCTTTCCACTCCTAAAGACCAAAGAGATATTGCTCTTGCTTAGGTACAGCTCTTTAACATAAGGCTTTGGGCCCCTTATTCCCAGCTGATCCTGTGAGTGCTTGCAGCATTAAAATGACTTCACAGTTCTGTTTCCGCTCCTGGTTTCTCTTGTGCTCTTAAACACCTTCGTTTGCTTGGCAAATACAGTATCCCTTCCAACAAGAAGCTTTTATACAGCCATTGACAAGGCTTTTACTGAAGGGAAATTCAATGCAATGGTCTGAAAGGCCAGGGAAATGGGCTTGGCAGAGCTGAAGCTCTACCAGGATGATGAGAGGAATGTTTTGAGACCCTTTCTTGGAGCTACTTGTGTGTTTGCATCAGCTGGCTGATTTCCAAGGCAAACTCTGAACAGTTGTCCTGTTAGAGCAGGTGAAAGTAGAACCATTTGCTACTGCCTAGAGTCTTTAGGGCATACATGTGTCAGGCCCATATGCTGCTTATAAATCCTGTGGATGACCTCTTAGCATCCTTGAACAGTGATTTCCCTCCCCCCGCCCATATACCCTCTCTAAGATACTCAGCACAGCATATGAAAAACTCCACCTGGCTGACAACCAAGAACAATGAAGCAGTATTGTTTTTAGGCACAAAAATAAAACTCAGCCAGTTTCTAGACAAAACAGAACATTGTGTGGAAATTAATTTGGTGCTAAGTTATTTCGCTGTCTGACAACAATTTTTAGACTTCCAAAAAGACCCATTCGCTGAAGATTAATTGTAGCTGGGGTAGGTTGAATGCTCGCATGCGGAGTGCTGATGTAATTGAAAAGCATGGGATGTTATGAAAAGCGGCGTCTCCGCGCACACTCGCAAATCCCTTCACTTCCCCAGCAGTAATGGAGCCGGACGCTTGCACCAACACATGTTCATTCACTGTCCAAATAAACTTCCTGCATTTCACAATGCAGTATTGTCATCTTGTTGCTAACTTGTACTCAAAGTTGCATTGCAGCTATTCTCACCTAAAGCTAAAAGAAGTGATTTTTTAATAGAGGAAACATTATCTGGAAGAACTTACTCCCAACCTGAGCAAATGCAGACTTGTTGCTTTTAAGAGTCATTAAGCTAGAAAACAGCATGTTTGGTGAAAGGCACATGAATTCAACTTGTCTTTTGGAAAGTTTGCCTACAAGTGCTAAAAGATGACAACAGCCTGGGAAGCGTATAAATCCAAGACCAGAACATCAACAGGGTCTTTGTTTAGTCCCAGCACTCAGGGTGTGTCCAATGGCCATTTTTTGTTTTGTGCAAATAGGCATGCAAAGGAGGGAAGGATCACGCCCAAAGGGTTCATAATAAGACGCACCTTTCAGCTGTTTATTTTAATAATACAGCTGTACAGTCTTGGCAGCATCTCAGAATAAAATATCAACCCCTTTCACTACCAGCAAAGGTTTCATCTTGCAATGTTTAATTCAGCTATTGCTGTTCCCCCTGCAAATTGTCAGTTTAATTGCCTGATTTTAGTAATGAAAAGATTTTTGTGGCTCAGGGCTTACCTATTATTCCTGAACTGTGTGTTATATCTAACTGAATAGATGATAACCCTCCTGTATGACTTGCCAATAAATATTTTGCTACCAAAGTTATATATAATGCAAGTAAAAGATAACTCTGTTGAGAACAGAAGTCTTGAGGTTATTTCGCTGAAGGTCCTGTTGCTTTGTTAATAATTGCTTGCATCTGATAACAGTTCAGAAAGTTCATGAGTCAATGAGTTTGTTTAATTCTAAAACAAAACTATTTGTTCAGAAATTGTTTTTGAAAACAGTATTATTCATGGTTGTTTCCCCATCTTAGCAAAAGTTCATTCAGGTGTGAGTACAGGATGTAGCTGACTCAAATAATATTTGTGATTAATTTACTTGACTCTATTATTTAAGAGTTTACCTGTTTGGGTAATGCAGATAATTAAAAAAAGATATATAAGTAAGTGTAGGAAAAAAAGAGTTTATCAGGTTAAAATCTAGCTGAAAAATTTTTAATTCCTAAACTTGCTTTTTTACACCTTTGTATGACAAACACTCATGTTCTGCTCTTGGTTCCTACTGTATGCCCCAAAGGCATCAAAACAGAGGACAGCCTGAGCCATTCCCCAGGACAGAGTGGATTTCTAAGCTATGGATCCAGCTTCAGTACCCCGACTGCCGGACAAGCACCGTACACGTACCAGATGCATGGTGAGTACAGCTTGGTGCCTTGCAGGATGTGCTATGAGAAGTCAGAATCCTATATACCCCCATATTAGACCAATTCTTCTTCTTTTGCAATTACAGTGAAAAGCTTAGGTATAGGCAGTCAGGGTAGGGAAGGAGGTAAGTCTTCATAGAGCTGTTTTGCTCATCAAGGAATTAATTTCTGGCTGAGGTACTAGATTTAGCACTAGTACACCCTAGGAAAACTTCACATACGATCAATATAAGCTTTGCCTTTCTGCAGAAACTGTCTTCTTTTTTTAATTCATTTTGTGACTGCATACCTGGGATTGTTGTGTGAATTCCTAGATTCTGAGCGGAAGAAAAACAAACGTGGTTTTACACTTCATGCAAACAGAAACGTTAGTATTATGTTTCTGCCCTATGCTGTCCTGAACAAACTGCTCTGTGGTTAAACTGCTGTATATTCTCTCCACTATTTTTTTTTTTAAAAAGCTGATAACTTAATACTAAAAAAATTTTTTTTACTGTTAAGACACAACTAATACCTGCTAAGATACATCTGCCTGTTTTAGCTCCCAAAGTACCAACATCATTAATTACCTACATACTACTGAGGTAAGGTTCAGAAGAGCAGAGCTGAAAGCAGCTGTTTTTTCATCAAGGTTACCGAGCTAAGATTTAGTAAGTTTAGAATAACTTTTATTGTTGTTAGAATAAAAATTGATTATAAAATAATCAGTTGGATTCCCTTAAGGCTTCAAAGACAGTGCCTTGTGCTTGTAGCTTTATGACACTTTTTTTTTTGTTGTACAACCAGGAAGGCCAAAATACACTTTTATTTCTAAAAATAAAACTTAAAGTTCTTTTCTGGTCATTCCATTTGAGAAGCTGTATGAAACACCAATTCTCAGGAGATTAAATGTTGACTTGCCAACTCCGAGAAAGTCATGAAAGGGTTTAAATCTGAATTGCCAAGAAGTGTAAAGTAAATGAAAATGGTGGAATTTCATTTGTGGTTCCCTTTAGCCCATTTCTAGCATGGTATTTGATTTCTTTGAACATTTTGGTGCTGTTGGTCAGAAACCTGAACTGGACATGGCAGGTTTTTATTATTTGGCTGGTGTTCCATGTGCTTTTTCTTCCAGTGTGTACTGTTCCTGATCTTTGTGAACTATGTTGATTTTTATTTATTTATCTTTTTATTTTCCTGGGACTTGCTGAGTCATTAAGCATGAATTGGAGGAGGAGTACTAAAATTTGGATGTACTCTGTGTAATCTAAATTTAAAAGCACCTGTCCAGACAGTCCTGCAAAGAATGATGATAAATTCTAAGGCAACAATAGCAGATGAGAGGAACCATAGCATAACCATTTCAGCTTTATCAATTGTTTTACATACAAGAAGAATAATGAGTATATTCTGAGAAATAGATTATGTCCTTAAAATGTCACTCCATCTCTGTGCCTCCACCTTGAGTCCCCTGGGAGTGCACTTAAATTCCTCACCTGTAGGCCTCATATTCTGAGTCCACTTTGGTGTTTGTATTGAACTTAGAATCATAGAATAGTTTGGGTTGGAAGGGACCTCTAAAGGTCATCTACCCCACCCCCCCTGCTGGGGGCGGGAACATCTACAACAAGATGGGGTTCCTAAGCCCCCCGTTCAACCTG
>NW_008795560.1:865024-895510 GCF_000699145.1 Aptenodytes forsteri
GTAGTGGCTTAGCAACTTCATCCGCCAGTTCCTTCAGGACCCGCGGATGGATCTCATCGGGCAGAGGCAAAAAAATCATTCAGTACTTCCACCTTCTCTGTATCCCGGGTAACCAGGTCTCCCATTTTGTTCCGGAGAGGGCCCATGTTTTCCCTTGTCTTCCTTTTATCCCCGACGTACCTATAGAAGCTTTTCTTGTTGCCCTTGATGTCCCTGGCCAGATTTAATTCTATCAGGGCTTTAGCTTTCCTAACCTGATCCATGGCTGCTCAGACAATTTCTCTGTATTCGTCAACTTGACTAGTAAAAAATAAAGATTTTGTCTTCTGCTAAACCTCAGCACACCTGCATTTGAAAGTGGCTTGCATTAAGCATGAATTGTGATTAGTGCATGAACTGAGCCAAGCGTTTAAAAAACATTTCCAAGAGATCTAAATGTAAATATTCTTGCTGTTTCTTAGCAAATATCTTCATTACTGTCAAAGATGTGACAGTAGCACAAAGGAACATACCTCAAGTAGTTTAAAATTACTCAATTCATGTGCTGGTGAACAGGAAGAATCAGGAAGCCTATCAGCCATGCAGGCTAAATGTGCTGCACCCTTTCCTGGTGTAGCTATACATATCCAGACTCACTAGTTTAAAAGCAGCTCAGGTGCAACTGCAGCAGCTCTCCTGGCAGCAGTGCTAGTCTGTCTGTACCACATGCACATGAGCTCTCTGAGAGACTGTTTCAGTGGAGGAAAAAAGTCACTCCAAGGGGAGTGACTTGGCTGGAGGGAAGGCGAATGCGCACAAGGATAAAGCTCTGCCCTGGCTTGTCCTTCCCTCAGAGATTTTCCAAGGGTTGGAAAACCAAAGAGGAATTGCATGGCTTTCCCAGTTCTTGTAGAAGCCATGGAAGGGGAGAGAGATAAGGCTCTCATTTTGCTTTGTGATATTGTTGGGGGTCTTTTTAAAAAACTCTAGGCAAAATGCCCTTTTGTGTCATTACACTTAGCTATCTCCCTTGAAAAACTGTCTCTGTCAATTCTCTCAATTCTTCTCAACCTTGAATGTGAAAGGTGGACAGACACATCCACTTCGATTTTATGTCTGAGAGCAAATAAGATCCTAAACAGTTATGAAAACTGGGAAACAAGGTAAAACCCATTTTATTCTAGAAACTATTTAAGAAAGCTGAAGACTGAGGTGACCCCCTGCTGAGACTTCACGTGCTAGTTTTCTCAGAGCACGTATCTCTAATGCTAAGGTGGTTTTTGTGGCTTGAATCCCTCATGGGACATGCTGGAGACACCTGGGTTGAATGTGGCACAAAAAAATAAAAAAAAAAACAGCATATGGTTTTTTTGGGTCACCTTGACTCCTACAAGCTTCATCTGTCCTACTCCTAACAGGAGTTCAGTTCTTGGCTTCTATTTTGCTCCTTGAATGTATCAATCGTGTCTTGAGATTGTGTTACACTGTCAGCAGTGGAAGTCCCCTCTTTATAGCAAAACTGTAGCTTGCAGTTACCAGCAGTTGTAGGTACTGGAGCGTCACAGCTTCATCGATAGGCGGAAGTGCCGGATCTGTGCGCTCCCAGAGCAGTAGCAGCCATGCTGCCTCCTCACTAACTGCTGTATGATTAGATTCTGATGGCTGTAACACCACTATTGACAGAGTACTGGCATTTTCTTTTGCTGCTTTGGAAGATTGGTGTATTCCTGTCTAGGTTTCTGTTGTTTTTTGTTTCCCCAGAACACAGCTTCCACATGTGCTTTGTGTTAGCTTAGAAGAATCTGAGCTGTTTGAGAAACAAACTCTTGACTCACTTGGGACTGAAGTTTTTAAGATGGCCCCTTTGTTCAATCAAGAGGTTTAGACAAGCAAATTTTGTGCATCAGCACTTGAAAATGTTATACTTGCAAACAATAGTGACACAACCATGTGTTGTACCAAAACAGGCTGAGAGGAACTTCATGCATATGTGTATGAGCATGAATATGCCCAAAGTGCTTTCAGATAATGTTCCCTCAGGCAATGCTGTGGTACTAGGTGAAATCACTTCTTTTCAGATTTTTATGCCAGGAAGATCATTTCAGCCAGCTCACTAAGCCTTTAATGCAAAAGAAAACAGAGAAAAACAGTTTCTGCAAGTGGCAGGTGCTTACTCCAAGGCAAAGGGAGCAGGAGTAAATGTGTCTTCCTGTTGTAAACAAATATTTCCACCCTTCTCTTTGCTCATGAGAGGAACAGTCTGAAGCTTCCTGACCGTACGGTTTATTTACCTTGCTGAGTGCTAGTGAAAGGTTTGAGTGAGAAGCCAGGAGCCTTCCTGTGCTGAGTGCTACCGAGGAATGTGTGCTCAGTGCTTTCCCACGCCACAGCACTTGGGGGTGGGGAGGTGATTGCTCCTCTCCCTAATGCAAGCAAGCAACTCTCAGTGCCACCGAGCTCCAGGACCATTGAGACTTTTGCTGAGTTCACATCAGTCCTTTTGGTCACCCTGTTGCTGACCCAGGTGGGGACTCTGGGTGATGGGCTAAACCAGCTGAAAAGGGCAAATTTTTATTTACATATTTTTATAAAATCAAATTTCAGGGGGACTTTGAGTCAAGCTCTTAACCCCTACTTCGAGGACAAAATGTTTATTGCATCATGTTGAGAGAGAGATCTTCAAGAGGGTGACTTGCAGGGGGTCAGCAAGGAAAGGTATCTCCAGGAGTGTGTGCTGCTCAGTTTTGTGTTTTAAGGTGTGAGGAAAAAAATATTTTCTTAAGCTAAGCTCTGCAAGTATTGTAAAATGGTAATAGCTCAAGTACACAAGTGAAATAACTTTGGTATTGTTTGCCTCCATTGAGAACCAGCTCCCAGGGCAACGTAATGAAGTCTGCAGGCGGGCATGGGTGGTCAGACTGTGAATCTTGAGCAGACTGTGCAGCCTATGTGATTCCTCCTCACTGTCCCCTCATTTATGAGTTACATGGTCCAGCCAGCAAATAGTGCACCCATCGTAGGTGTGTTACATTAATCACCAAGGAATAAGTGACCTCTTGGGTGACAAGTACTTTGTCTCACAGGGCTCTAGTACGAATGTTCTCCTTCAGTAAGTGCCAACGTAGTTGGTGCTGGTTTGTTTGCTCTCATGTTTCTTTGGTACCAGCACTAACTCTGGCTGGGATACATGTGTTGGGTTGCAGCCTCACCTCCCTGATGGCTGTTGTCAGTAACATGGTACTTCTGAAGCCAAATTCTGCTCTCAAGTCTGTTCGTTTTCATTACAAACACAGGTGGTGCAGGTGCAATGGAGTAGTATTCAGCTTTTCATCTCTAATTCCAATTATCAACTGTATCCTGGCTCTTGAGCAAGAACAGAACCCGCTAAAAAGCAGAAATGAGGATAGAACATACTTTTGGTCATGAAGAATGTAAAGAAAAAAAACCCCTATTTTACAGCCAGCCAGAAGGGGAAATCTATTTTTATGCTTCCCTGGCATGAAAATAAATTAAATGTGGAAGTGTTTATAAGCCAAATAGCTAATGCAGTATGTCACACACATACATAAATATAAAAGATGAGATTGGCAAGTTCCATAGCTCATAAAAATGGCATGAAATTATATCACAAAGGTACTATAGGTTGAAATAATGATTTTAATTGCCATGTAACAGTGGATATGATAGTATATCATCAGAGTCTGAGTAACATTCAAATAGACTGAAATCTGCTTTTCACTTATTTACTCCGAAGGAGTGACTTTTTTCTCTTTTTAACCAGTGCTGTATACAGTGTTGTTTCATGTCATTATTGTATTTACAAAATTAATTTGTTTCATAATGAAGTGAAGATATCTGAAATATGCGTGTGACCAATCTTTTCATAATGAGTGAAGATACCTGAAATATGCGTGTGACCACTCTGGGGGTGCCACTCATATTTAACGACATGAATTGGAAGAGGGCGATACAGCTTACGTTAGATTTGTGTCTTTAAAGTGATAAATTTGTAATGGTAAACATTTCTTTACCAATGCTTCAAGGTCCATGCCATTTCTTAATCCTCATGTAAGCGTACAATTACAGCACCAAATCCCCAAACAACATCCTAGGCTAGATATTAGAAGTATATTGTGCTTTTTAGAACATATTTTTCTAAGTTTACATTTTCTGACAATTTAGCAGTTCAGTGATTTGCTCAGACATTTGGTAAAATTACTATTCAGTAATAGAAACTGAACATAAGACACAAAGATTATATTCAACTTCTGCCCCAAAGAGCTTACCATCTTAACTGGCAATTGAGGAAACTGCTTGTTGTTGCGGGGGAGAAATCTTTGGAATATAAGAAACTTATCATTTAATGAGCAATGTAAAATACAAAGAGAAAACTCTGCCAGCACATTAGCTAACATGGAAAACCATCAGCTATGCAGAGAGCGCAATAGCAGCCAGCTTATAGAGCATTTCCTGTGGTTGCATGAGCATGTGTTACCCCTTTATTGTACATCAGGCCATCTCTTCTAAGCTTGTCATTAATTCCTAGACAATGCCTTGCTCTTCAGTTATTATTGCTAAAATGACAGCTGGTATGAAACTATGAAGTTGCACAACAGTTAAAACTGTGGCCAAAGACCACTGCGGATACTGTCGTCGGGCAGAAGATTTGACCACTTTTTCTTTTTTTAATATCCAAATCCATCTACCCACAAAATACTTTTTACATTACAAAGGAAAATTCAGTTATGTAACAAGGATAACTTTCCTTTGCCAAGGAATTGCAAAGCAGTATTGAGTTCAGTACAGACATAAATTTGGGGCTAAAGACCTATGCAGTGAAATTCTTTGCTACTGCTGAGCATTTGTTTTCTTTGTAGAGTCCATTCTGATCAGCTGTCAAATAATGAATGAATAGAAAGCGGCATTTCTTTTGTGCAACGCTGATTTGAAATGGACTAATTATATATGTTGCTTATGTTTGTGGAATGAATTGCTTATGAATTGTTCTCCTGGCCTGAGACCAAGTAAAATCTCAATATTTAATCAATTGAAATGTTTTCTTATGCTGGCAACATTTTGGCTCTTGTTAATATCTGGATAATCTAGACAATTTTTTTTCTGAGATGCCTGAATTTCTTGCAGTTGTGTGTTACATATTTAATATGAGCCCATAAATACCTATTTGGCATGAATAGTTAGCTCTGCATGCATGAATTTTGCAAAGGAAGTGGCATGTTTAATTTTAAGCTGGATTCTTTAAGTACTTAGTGATGAAATGTGTGAGAAGGGGAAATTTCAATCTACACTTGAGAAATGTGGATCACACTCCTGCATACAGATAGTGAATCTATCTGAAGTCCCAGAAAATAAGGGAGAGCGAGAGCATGTTCTCAGCAAACTGTCACTCAGATGCCTTAGATTCATAAAATTAAAACCTTAGTAGAAAATGAGTAGTCTCTTTCAAAAGCTTCTGCTTCACAGCTGGTTTGCATTAGCTGCAGTCTAAAACTGTGGCAGCAAAGCTGTGCTTCACTCTGTGGTGAGTTCAGCAGGGAGAGGCCTCTCTTCAGGAGGGGTCAGACCTCACTTTTTACAGTGTAAATACAAGGTTCCTCAGAATAACAGCACAGTCTCCCTTTCAAAGATTTTTAAACACCAGGGGCTGACCATGCTACATTTACTTTGTTTTAAAATGAGCTATCTTACAGGAGAGGGAAGTCAAGGGGAGAGGCAAAGGTGTTGACAGTGATGCACCGTAAGCTGCAAGGTTCTGTGCTACTGCTACCCAAGGAGAAAGCCCTGCTCTAACTTTTCCCATTTACTGCTTTTTTGAGGTTCCGTTCAGAACTCATTCCTTGGTCATTATTAAACAAGGAGGGAGTTGGGAAGAGGATATGCTATTGGAAGGAGTAGACACCAGGGTGGATGGTCCCGAAGCTAGGGGAGCAAATGTGTGTTTGCAAGAGAGAAATGGGCTGGCAAATCATTTGTAACTTCTGCTCTGTCCGGGCTCATCAAGGGTTTATTGTCAATGACTTTGTCCCTGAGGAACACCAGGGTTTGTGGTAAGGCTTAAAGCTTGTGTGGAGACACAGGTTCTCATGGCTGAATAGCACCCATGGAAACTCAGAAGTAATGGCAAAATGATATTAACTGTAGAGATGATGGTGGTACAGCCAAAAACAGGAATCTTCTCTGAGACAGAGCATTTACTTTGGAGGTATCTCGCATCTGCTGAGGTGCTCAAGAGGAGGTTTCACCAGAGGGATGTGTGGAGGAGGGCTCTGCCCACACCCAGCTGCCTGCTGTGAAGAGCTGGCTTTGCTCTTCATGAGGCTTCATTCTTCTAGCTTGTTTCCTACGTTTCAGTGTCTGTCCAAATCTCTGTGCTTGAGAACTACTACAGGTAGTTTTAGAAGGGTATGTTTGAGTGTAAGACAAGTCATTGGTTCACTGCAGGAAGTGTTGGATAAAATTCTGTGGTTGTCCTGTACAAAAGGTCAGACCTGATATCCATAAAGTCTAGCTGGCTGGCTGGGTGTTCACACTGAAACGAAATGCATGAGTGCTGCCGGTGATGGTGGTGATGCTGTTTGTACATCATCGCTGCAACTATTAGCCTTGCTTGTGGATTAGGGTAGATAAAGAGGAAAAGTATAAAGGAAGAATAATACTACTAATCTGCATTAGAAGCAGTAACATAAGCATCTTGGCCTCCTACCCAGTGTCAGAAGTTTTGGAGGAGTTGCAGAAAATGAGTATTTTGAAACATCAGTTTTGCAAATATTTAAGAGGAACTCTTTCCTCAGTGTGAAGAGTACTGTGGTGGGAGGAAGCTTGAGAGTTTTGTTTGACTGTCTGTCATCAGGCTGGCAGAGGAGGGTATCAGGGAGATGGAAGCAGGCATGACAGTCATGAATGAGAGAGAAGCAATAAGGTAGGGGGGCAATAGTGAAGGGACTGGATAAAGAAAATGCAGTTTGTGTGTGGTGTGAGGAGGAAGTGGGAGCCAACAGGAAGAAAGGAGTGATGTTTCCCTAACCTGCTGCTTGACTATCTTGGGAGCATTTGTGGAGGTCAGATAGAATACTCAAAACATGCATTAATGAACAAAATCAGCACAGAAAACAGTCACAGAGATGTTTGGATGTCACAGAGACTTCTGTTTGTGGATTTTATTTTCATCACTTTTGTAGGATGTTAAAAAAAAAAAGGCATAGGATGGTAACAGCTTGGGAAATTATGAACTTGGCCTTGATTATTCAGCTTATAGGGCAGTTGGCATAGAATATGCTAAAATGTTATAGAAGCTTCACTGAATAATTGATTCAGTATACCTAATAATGTTTTCTTGAAAATATCTAGAAGGCAATAGAAGAGCTAGTGTAAAATTACATATAAAAAAATCTGTCTCAAGAAACATCATACCTGCATAGTCAAGCACTTGAAAGTTAGGAAACATGAGATTCATGATGCTGGTGCAGTATTTGTACTGCTTTCTGTTGTATCTCATTTCCAGGCACTGTGTGAGGTAATGCTCTGGTGGAAAAAATAGAATGCAGTCATACGATCAAAGACTGATGTTTGTGGACAAATAAGGTCTGACCCTGCTTCAGTTAGCACAGGCTGTGCAGCTCAGGAGTTTCTTAACTGCTGTGCTGGCATTGGATAACGCTCTTGCATGGGCTTTTTTATATGTAATTTGGATGCACTTTCTATTTATACTGGCAGGGTTTAAACACTGAAACTTCTGCACTACAATGCTGTGACCTCTAGAACTCCAAGAATACCTGCACTGTGTGAAAAAGAGTCCATTGACAGTTACTAAAGATAAAAAGAGGAGGATATAAACTTGGCTTAGAAAGTCTGTAACTGGAAGATTAATTGAAGCTGACAACGCAATACTAGGGCAAAGATCACTCTGCTTTTGTCCTGTTTCTTATACTTTTCTCACTGTTGGCCTCTGTGGTTTTTTTCCTGGAGGCACCACAGTACTGAAGCAGTGCATAGAGGGGCTGGAAGAGCCTTGGGCAAATGCCTGGCTCTAGAATGTTCAGTAGAGAGTTACCATGATCCTAAGTGATGGATCAAAGAGCGGAGACACGCTGCCCAGATCGCTCTTTTCTTTTCCATTGGTATTTAGAGGTTCACCTTGTTCAAGGGAAAGGGAATTGCTAAACGTGTTGCTGTGCTCACAGGCCAGATTTTTATCCCCAGTTGTATGACAGCAAATGTTACAGGGCTAGTTGGATTTTAATGCTGACCTGGGAACTGGAATCTCTTAGCGACTAAACAGCATAGGAGGTGGCAAATCCAGCTTTCCTTTATCATGTCTTCTTATCTGTCAGTGGAGGATTGTGTCCAGGATGAAACTGCAGCTGGAGGACTCTTTCATCTTTGGTGACCACGGAGTCACACAAATAAAGTCAGTTTTGCTGGTCGTTTTTTCAACAAGGGATTGCACAGAAACAGTCTACATCATTGTTGTAAGGATGTTCACTTTTTGGCCCAAAACATTTCCTTGTGATTTGTTTTTGAAGATAATCCAGTGTGATTTCCTTCTATAGCTGCAGCATCATTTGATAGGAGTGGTTACAAGGAACCCTTTCTCAAAATAGAATAAAATTTAAGTGCTTTCCCATGGTTCAAATCCTGAGAGTAAATATAAACCATCCCAGCACTTTCAACACCATTGTTGGGCTGGATTGAGCTATACAGGTGACCAGGCTCAAAAGGATGGTAAAAGCCAGGCCCTTAAAACTGCTCTGGTCATCACTTGTTAAAGCTCTTTGAGGCTCTGTGGGTTGAGTACTCCCAGAAGCAGGCAGCAGGGGAAGAAGTTTGTCTCAGAAAAACTGTACTATAAAATGTGTTTTATATCACTGTTCAGAGTGCCCTCAAACACCTGGTCAGGCTAGCAGGACTGAGTGGGATTGTAGTGGGAGACAAATGGACATATTTTAAATGGGTTGCGTATCGGCAAGTATTATCTGCAAGAGGTGTTCGTATGCTTCTGGGAGCAATGTCCTTTAATAGACACTGCTGATGTCAAGTGCTGTAACATTGTAGAATCATGCTTTTCATCTAGGTTAATATAGTGTGCTCTTCCCTATACTGTCTGAGCCCTTCCAGACAGAAATACAAGACCATTTTTGGGGAAGGGTTCATTATGCCTAATGGCAAACAGTTGAGCAATACGCTGCAAAGTACATATGGGTTGAGTTTTTCTTCTCGTTTAACAGGTCAGATAGTATTGAAATACCTCCACAGCTGACAGCCATGCAACATTTTATGAGTTTTCTTGCCCAATAAATGCAGGCAGATGTTGTAGGATTTGGAACCTTACAAGGCAGTGGAGTATAGCTGGTGGGAGGTAATTTTGATGAGTGCTTAACCTCTCACTAAAAAAGTAGCAGCTTGAAGAAGGCAATATTTACTGCAGGAAACATTAGCTTGTCAGAGAGCTAAAGCACTGCGAAGAACCTTTCTGAATGACCGTGCAAGTCTTCAGCCAGATGTTCTTTGTAGCATAGAGTAATGCACACTCTGCTGGGAGTTAGACTAAGGCCTTTCCTTGCATCACTCACAGTCAACATTGTTTCCTGTAGGAAAACAGCTTGCTGATGTAAGAATACACAAGCCATTATATGCAAGCTTGTAAAATACTGTGCAATTCAGCTGAACCCTGTAGGCATTTATTTTATTAGTGCTAAGTGATCAAATATTCCTTAGAGAGAACTCTCCCTGGAACCACTGTGCGATTCATCTACAAGGTAGAGGAAATGCTTGGATCTAAGCTTTGTTGTTCTATTTCAAGCATACTCAGAAATGCCCATGGTAGCCACCCTCTGAACACCCTCATCTCAGTCCAGTGTTCTATCTTTTTAGTGTTCATGGACTCACAATTGCTGCTGGCTACCTAGAGAGCTGTGATAAATGCCCTGCTGTCCACCTGTGTTGAACCTGGCTATCTCCTCCTCTGATTGTTGAGTATTTCGTTGAATATTGGAAGTGGAAGCCATCTGTTCTTCTAAATACATCAGCTTATTCTCTTTTGAGCAATACAGGAGACTTGGAGAACACCTCCCTGATGTCAGGGCCCCTCTGACCTGTCAAATGCAAGGGCACAAACCTGATTTTCAAAGCTTGCTGTGGTATTGATCTGAGCTATACCACAGGCCCATCCTGCCTCTGTAATCACAACTCCCTAAGACACCAATATTCCTATGTCATACCGTGTATTTATAAGCTGAAAGAAAACTTTTTTAGCAATGTCAGAGCTTAGTTCTGAAGACACTGAAAATAACCATGAATATTCCCTTATTTTCTTTCCTTGCTCTTACCTGGAAAGGAGGGGAAGAAATGCAGCCTGTTACTACGGTGACTGAAAGACAGAAAGGGAAAAACTGAGAGGAAGGAGAAGCTGGCATGAAAGTTTTTTCAGGAGCACAGTCCAGATCTCACACATCACACACCACTGAAATTATCATTGACCATGGCATAGATTTTAAAATATGTGAATTAAAAAGGGAACGAGGGGAAAACAACAAATGAAATCCATCTGTATGAGAATAGGAATATACCATCAATCAGCTCACAAAGAGTTTCTCTATACATGTTGCCCTTGGACACTCATATAGAGAAGGGCCACATCTACTTACCAAGGAAAAGTCGTGGCACTGAATATATATGGCATATGCACGCCTTTTATGCGGTGCCTTTTCATGCAAGTGTGTTTGTGATAGACATACTTTACAAGAACATTTACAGTACCATACATCTGAAGAGCTATCCTTCTCTAGAGTCCAGATTGTTTTATTACCAGCTAAATGTTCTTTAAGCTACCTGTGAATGAGGGCATTGTGACATTTAGCAACTGGTTTGATTGAACACAGATGTGAACCATATTCCATATGGAGAAGATCCAAAGGGAGAGATCCTAGGCTTGTTTCTGATTTGCAAGTAGGGGTTTGAATGCAATTGCTTGACACTGAGTAGCCAAGATAGATGGAAACAAATCACTTGCTTGCACATCTACAGTATTGCAAATGTAAAATCAGCTGCAGTTTGAGATAGTGCACTGTCTTCAGAGGTCAGGAAAAAAAGCCAATATATGTGAAAGCAAAAGTCCTGTGGAAATGGGCAGTATCCACTCAGAAATGGGAGGGGGCCAGGCGTTTGTGTACATTGCTTACCCAGAGGCTTCCTAGGTGTGCCCCATTCCACATAAGCACTGCTTTCTAATGTCATTCCAGTCTATCTCTGAATGTTACAAGAAAAAAATGATTTCTAGGGGAATAGGGCTAAATTGATAATTCCAGTATGCAAGGTCTGTTGATAATTTTCCAGTGTTTCTTGAGTGTAAAATTTACTGATGCAAAACTGAAATTGCACATGGCAGAACTCATGTTATTACAGAAATGTTTATTTCTTATCAACAACTTAGGGAGGAAAAGCAAACATTTGGGGCCAGTTCTGATATGTGTTCTGAACTGCTGAATTCTACAAGGCTGCTCACAGAAACTGTAACTAGCAGGCCTCGTTCTCAGCTTATGAAGAGAGAGGGTTTATCCTTGTCTTCATTGCCTGCGGTGCTTGTTTGTTTTCCTTCCGTTTGAACTGATTGTGCATCATTGAAAACGTGGTCTATCCAGTCTAGCCTGTGAAGTGGAACAGGGACTAAGCTATAGTAGTCCCCATGAAACAGTGGTAGTCCCCAAGACAAAGGTTGATGTTGAAATGAAATATTTCTGAATCTTTAAGAACTTTCTTTTCCATGTAGATAATTGATTCTCCCACACACACACACTTTTCATCCTTGTTCAGCTGGGAAAAAATTCCAAGTTTTTAGTAGCTTTGGTTGGTTGTCTCAAGTCTCCTTATCTGTAACTATTCTGCTATAACAATACTGAGCTGCCAAGAGACACTGAGCTTAGCAGCTCTCAAGGTATACCCCAGGAGGCGGGGGGTTGCATTCTCCGAATGCAATGCTTTAGGGGCAGAAAAAGAGTTGTGTTTGATCTCAATTTAGACAAACTATGATCAAATGCTACTCCTACTTGGTCAGGATACAATGACAGGGACCAGAATAAGTGAAAAATCTGAGTTGCCAAAATCTGTTCCCAGGCCTGTTGAACTTCAGATTATAGGAAATACCAGTCTTCAGTA
This sequence comes from Aptenodytes forsteri, assembly GCF_000699145.1. Classification (NCBI taxonomy): domain Eukaryota; kingdom Metazoa; phylum Chordata; class Aves; order Sphenisciformes; family Spheniscidae; genus Aptenodytes; species Aptenodytes forsteri. The sequence goes on from NW_008795560.1 coordinate 877,172, forward strand.
CTTTCACAAGTACTTAAATACGCAGGTAAAAAAATCAGGAAGTTTAGTTTCTGTCTCTGTGCCACAGTCCTTCCTTTTGAAAGTCCCCTGGGCGGAGGGAGTGAGACTACAGCAGCCTGTAGGGACACCTGAACTTGGACCTGGGGTCGCTCAGCTAAAAAGGCAAAAATAAATTCTACAAAACCGCAGTGTAAAATCCACCACATAGAGTCTAGTCACAATGTACTGTGGGAAGCTATGGAACACGAGTCATTCCCCATCCTCTCACCCCTACGTTTCTACCCTCTTCTCCCTGCTCACATACCCGCCTTGTGTGCGCATGGACACACTTGCTTTGCACAGCTGGTGCAAAGATCAGAGCAAGTTCATTCCAATTGTGCAGATTTCTCCTTCTTTTTATAATTTTCTCTGATTGTTTGGAAACCAGGAAGCTATGGTATCATGTGCAGGTAGCACAGCAATAAATATGTTCTCATCACGATTTACACATAAAGCGTGAGTCCCTCGAGGTAACTCATCCCCCTCTTGACAGCCTTAATAAAGGATGATGGATTGTTTCTAAATGACAGTTTAGGAAGATCAAAAATTCCCCCCTGTATTGTTTTGAGCTCTGGTGTACAAGAGCTGTTTTGTGTTCTGTGAAAGTTGTTTTTGCCTGTAAGCGCTGGGGCTCTATTACTCCCCTTCACAGTGGTGAGAAATGCTTAGGTACCACAGGAATATATTCATCCTGCTGCATACTCGTGACTTTTTGAAAAACTGCAGAAAAGCAAAGCCTAGTGTGGGCGGGAGGTGGGGAAATGCCAATAGCTGAATGCGTTGCCATCTTCGGGATGCTGCTCTGGGCAGTGTCCCCATATGGGTTGTGGGGAGGAGGAGGTATTGGATACTGATCCACCCAGAGTTGCCTCTGAGGGGTGAATGCCAGGAGGCATCACAGGAACCCACCTGCGCTGGCTCAGCTCCCCAGCCAGCATATGCAGGGCACTTGGGGAGACCCAGGCCTCCAGGCACCCGGCAGTCACCTGCACCCTCTTTTCCCCCTCTCTGCCCTTTTCTTCTTAAAGACTACATGCGTCAGCAAATTAGTTCTGGAGGGCAGAGCCCTCCCTCTTGTTTGTTTTTGGCTTGAGATTTATTTCTCAGTGCATGTGCTTTGTAGCTGCACTTGGCAGAGTGGAGTTTGTTCAGCTGTCCATTCCCTAGCTAATCTGGCGTCTTAAAATAAAAACAAGCAAGTGGATCTTGGGAGAAGGGTTGCTACATGAAGACATGCGGAGAGTTGTATGGTTAAAACAGCACTGCTCAAAGTCATTCACATGGTAAGAAACCAGATAAGAAAAAAAACAACTGAGTGCCTGGTTAGGACTTGGTCTGATGGTACATCAAGGTGACAAAATGAAGGCCGGACAAGAGCCCACTGTGGCTACATAGCACCAAAATCATACCTCTTTCACTGTGGAAGTAGTGGGTCTGAGTGCTCTTTGGAGCCCGTCGCCTTCCATTAGGATGGGATGTGGCATAGTCCAGCTTTTGCCTCTTGTACGTGAACAGCCAGCCCTTAGAGCAAGCACTGTTGCAAACACTGGAAGAAGACTTTTGGTGTAGATTCTCATCAAACCACACAAACTCAAGAGGAAGTTCTCCACCCATGTGAAATAGAAAAATTTGAAATAGAAAACAGCATAGACTGGAGTTAAATCAAGGCTAGAACTAGCCAGGGGTACAGGATCCAGGGGATGGGAAGCTTGCAGCTCTCCTACTACTTTCGTGTTGGGAGGTAAAGGAGGACTGTCCCTGTAGATCTTTTCTGAACCTTTACTTTTCCATCCATAAAATTTTTGCAGTAATGCTTCCTCCAGCTAAGGAGGCCTGGCTGGACATCAGCTGCTTTATTTGGGACAGAACCATGTAAACTCACCTATCCATCCTTTCTCTTCCTAATATCCCAGGATGAAGCAATGTTTTTGCTCCCTGCTGTTCCAGAAATCTCAGCAATATTGTTCTTATGTTTGGGATATCAACACCAGGGAACAAATTTTCAAAGTTGTCTAAAAATTCCCAGGTACCTGGTCCATAAGGACAGATTCCAGGACATACCTATGCATGAAAGAGTGTGTGTATGGTTGTATACGTAATCTGAGGAGTTTTCCTACAGGAGAAGATGATAAAAAATACTCTTCTGTTATTTATTGGAAAAAGAAGTAACTGAGTTTTAAATTTGAGTTGAATCCTTGTTTTCCAACTTTGTTTCCCAGCTCCATAACTGTTTGTTTTAGTGTATGTATTCCAGGACACCTATGCATGAAAGAGTGTGTGTATGGTTGTATACGTAATCTGAGGAGTTTTCCTACAGGAGAAGATGATAAAAAATACTCTTCTGTTACTTATTGGAAAAAGAAGTAACTGAGTTTTAAATTTGAGTTGAATCCTTGTTTTCCAACTTTGTTTCCCAGCTCCATAACTGTTTGTTTTAGTGTATGTAATGGTTGTCTATGGATGCCTTTCAGTAAGCAGACCTCAGTCCTAAATCTTTACAGCCTATGTTTGTCAAGATCTGTGATATACTTTTTTCTAGTGAGCAGGTACTTTACTTCCTGTTGGAAATTACTTGTATTAATATATCCTGTTACTTTGATTGCTGATGTATTTTATGACTGTGATATTCTTTCCCTTAGGCACAACAGGGATTTACCAGGGAGCCAATGGCCTGACAAATTCTGCAGGATTCAGTGCTGTGCATCAGGTATGGTTCAGCATTTGTTATTGGCAACCTTGTCACTTACTTTAAACACTTGCAAGATTGGTAGGTCAAGAGAGATTATTCTGGTATTTACATATATTTAAGGAAGGCACTACCATGTGTTTTGCTGAACACTGTTTTGCTCTACTCCTGTGGCCTGTCCATTTGCTGGACTTCTAGGTATCTTGATTAATTTTAAGATGTGTGTATTGATACACAGGCTTGCACAGAGTGCAGTCCTTGCAGGAGGAGGATGCCCCAGCAGTCTCTGCCGTGCTGCTGTAGCAGTGCCAAGAGTTTCATCATTCCTCTGCCATCTTACAACTTTCAGATATGTTTTCCATCCTCTACAGAGAGCTCCACTTCTAGGATCCTGTCGTCTGCTGTCTTGGCACTGTGTAATAAATATGAAAAACTTGAAAGAGGAGTTGGCAGGCCCTGATGAATATTGAGCCATCTGAGCTGTCTGTGCTCTTCCTTCTTTAAGAATACACCTGTCTGTGGGCTTCATGCTTCAGATACCTTGATAAATGTGTGTGTATAAATAAACAGCATGCATATATACACAAGACAGATGTTTTTCAGTAGCAAATGGCTTTTCTTGATTGGACCAAACAAATGAGTACACTGTCCCAGAAGATGTGTTTCAGTTGGCCAATAATTTCAATTCCTTGTTTGTAAGGTGATTGTTGACTTGTAATTTTAATGACAACAGTGGACTATTTCTTTATTACTTCAGTTTTGGCTAAAAACATGGTCAGTAAATGCTGATGGAAATGCATTTGATTGAAGTTTGAAGGTTACCTAAAAAGGGGGAAAACAATTGGGCCGTTTTCATTATTTTGTGATACTCTTCAAGAGAAAACAATGAAATTCTCTCATTTCTTTTTCAGTTTAATTCTTATGACAACTTGGGTCTTTATTCTTGAGAGCTCCCTGGTGACTGAAAGTTAATGAAATAGCTGTGTAAGCAGAAAAAAATGTAAGCAGTTAAGGAGGAAAGTGCTTTTAGTCTTTCTAAAGACTATTCGTTATTTAGTTTTACTTAATACCAGAGACTAATTAGCATTTCTGAGGAAATAAACACCTTTTGCTGAAAGACAATCCCCAGAGCATGAATACAGTTCTCTATCTGGAAAAGCAAATAGGTGGACAAGAGCAGGAGTTGCAATTAAAATGAAAAGAAACAAATTAAAACTTTTATGTTTTAATTGTCCAGAGAGAAGTTTTCTAATTTACTCCAGTGTCCTGCTTCTCACAAAAAAAAAAAGAACATATGGGGATAATGGTATGAAGTTTGTTTAGGAGCCTTAAAATCAAGACAAAGGGTTTTGTGATACCTCAGCTCCCCAAGGTCACTTGCACCTCGTATTTTTAGTTCATTTTTCTGTAGGTAGGGAAGATCACTCAGGAGTTTAATTCTTGCTGAGATAGTTGGACAGTCTCAACTGTGAATGTTTCTGCAAAACAATTGTTTTTGTAACCTATTCTAACAGCTGATCATGGGAAAATGCAGCCTGTTTTGCTCCTTCCCTCGCCCAATTATTCATTCTGTTCTTCTAGTTTCTCAGGTATTTGTTGTTCACAGACACTCTGTGTTCCATCACGGCCCTTTTCAAAAAGCCACCCTACTTTACTCCTGTATAAAATTGTTGAACCCTGTAATACAAAATGTGTCAGCGCTGATAACTAAAATCCTGTAGAGAAAGCAGAATTCGCCTGATTTCTGACCTCTTGTTGATTATTTGATCCTAATAAAATAGGAGTATATTTGGGAGAAGCAGAAATGTAATTTCGTAAGTGAATGAAACGTGGTTCTTTAGTGAAATATTCCTGAGCCATGACTTGCTGCATTTGTAGATAACACTGCCTTTGTGATGCCTCCTCATTTAGAAGATAAAACCATATACACAGAAGTTAGATGTTTCTTTTTTCCTCAAAGGAATATTCATCATATCCAAGCTTTCCTCAAAGCCAGTACCCGCAGTATTACAGCTCCTCCTACAACTCTCCATACGTGTCTACAAACAGCATCAGCCCCTCGGCCATCCCAACCTCCACTTATTCTCTGCAGGAGTCTTCTCACAATATCACCAGTCAGAGCACAGAATCGCTGTCTGGTAGGTGCATCTCTTCTGCTTTCAGTTTGGCAGCCTCAGCCACCTGTAGACATAAACACTATAACCTTGCTGGAATTTTTTAAAATACATATATTTACATGGATAAATCAGATTTCCTAGCACTTAACAGTTCTGCTTACATGGTGCAACACAGGGTTTTGGGAAGAGATTAGAACATCCAAGCTCTCTAAAACCATCCTGTGTCATTTTCCTGAGTATGCGAGGTTTGATCTCCTCTAAAGCTAGTACAGAAAGATAAAACAATTACATACAAAACCCAGATCAGTATTGAGGGCTTACGTGGGTAGCAATGAGATCAAAACAAACAGCCATGCTCTGAAAAAGCCCCAGAGTTTCCTGATTGTCTGATGACTTTTTAGCCCATGTCTCTGTCAAGGTTTATGTTCACCTCTTACAACAACATGTAATATATGCATTCATAAATAAGTACATCAAGAGAAAGTCCCTCTAAAAAATAGTACAAACTATCTAAGTTGAAAGTTCAAGATGAATTCCATGCAAAAAGGCTTCAAAATTTGTGGCCTCTCTTTGAGTGCTTAATTTTTAAAGTCTCAAAGCTTAAATGGTTTATGGAATTACTGACGGATTATGATCCTCCAATGTTCTGTTTAAGTACAATCTTCAGATATCACTTCCCTACTAAAGTTTTCATTGGCATGCAATAACGTTTGTATAAAACGCCACATAATTTGTGGATGATCACAGTATACGCCCATTGTAGGTCTGCTGACTTATGAAACAAATCTGAACATCTGTGGTTGCTCTAAAAGAAAAATAAACTAATATTGGTTTTTAAAAAGAAGTGATCACAGATTGCTCTAAAAGCAGTTGGAGGATTTTCTGTTCCTTAGATCTTATCTCAGCCTTTTTGAGAAAGGGTGATTTCAAAAAGGCTTGTTAGGCACAATTCAAGCTTCTCTGAAGAAGAATATGGTTATTCTAGGAAGCTGGAGAGGCCACAACTTAGCAAGGTGAAAAGAAAAATATGTTTGAAAAGGATTTGTAATGTAAGGTAAGTGAAATCCGGACAGATTTATGAAACTCAAGCCAATCAATACAGATACTTTATACAAGAGAAGTTCACCTTTGTCTCTTTTCAGTTATTTCTAAAATACTATCCTCTGTGAAATGGAATATGGCTAAACAGGCTAGTTCTATTATTTTTAAATAAAAGTTGATGTTAAAAGTACAGTTTTAATCATGAGCATTCATCAAATTTAAAAAAAAAAAATTTTTTAAGAAGTTGAATTGGTCTTGGTTTCCTTTTCCATTGCCTTCTAATTTCTCTCTTGAAAAGCAGGGAGGGAGTAAAATTCAAAAAGCTATTTGTTTTCAGTGAAAAATGTGGTAAGGTTTTTGAAGTGACACGTCCATTTTAAAATGTTATCTGTACAGTCTTGGTGATTTTTGAAATTGTTTTAACAAATCTTAGGAGTTAAAAGTTATTTCTCTAACAATGTCAGCTATTGACATGAAAAGAGTAAGATTTTTCTGATGGTGTTTTCACATTGTTTCTGGTGCTCTTCATTAAAAGGTTTCATGCTTTAATTATAATGATACGGTGCAGAATTTAAGTTTACAATGGAATTTCTTTTTTCATAATAGGGGAATATTCAACAACACCAGCAAAAGATATAGATACAGACAGACATCATAGAGGGTCAGATGGCAAGGTACGAGCCCGGTCAAAAAGAAGCAACGATCCTTCCCCTACCGCTGACAGTGAGATTGAGGTAATAACTTTAATTTATATTCCCTTAGTAAATCCAGCAAAGATAAACAGTTGCATCTATTAGTAAATCCCACCATCAGACTAGTGAGTTGTAAGAGCCAGAATAAAATCAGTAATATAACTGGAGCCTATAGACACGGGTAGTCAAAATAATTGCTCAATTTCTGTATTATCAGCATCTCAAACTATTCTTCATATGTACATTTTTTTTCCCTTGGGCTTTCTATAAGTCTGCTGTTTTGTTCCCCTGACTTGACATGCAACAGGGATTTCTGTGGTTGTTAGGAGAGCAGACTCTAGGGATGACCAGCACATGTAGTTCCAAAATTCCTGATGTTTCATTTTGCCTGCTTTCACAAAGCATCTACAGTCAGTGCTCCAAATGGGTTTGAGATCTTAAAAAGCCTCTAGTCCAACAGGACATATTTCCTGACTGAACGAATTCTTGCAATTGCTTAATATGTAACTATATTTCTTTTTTCCACCCCATCTGTCATCACAGCGTGTGTTTGTGTGGGATTTGGATGAGACGATAATTATTTTTCACTCCTTACTCACGGGAACCTTTGCATCCAGATATGGGAAGGTAAAATTTAATTTTTTTAGCATTACCGCTTGTCCAGCCAAATTGCATCGGGAACTGTGGGGGCAGCTAATGAGACAGCTTTTCAAACAGATGCTGCTGATTTTATTCAGACACATTTGTATAAATATGTCCTGTGGTATTTCCTTCTAACATGTGAAAATTTAATTTACCTCCCTTTCATGTTGCAAGTAGCCCCTTGTTTTTCAAAAGCTTGTATTGTTCAGCTGCTGCTAGATAGGACATCGGGACATTCTTTCGATGTCTGCTTCAAGAAAGAGCCTGTCAAGCAGCCAGACAGCATTAACTCTAGCCTGAATGAGGTAACACATTTTTTTGTTAGACCAGTGTTGTCTTATGAATCTCAGACAATTTTTTGAGAGAGATTTTGTGTTGGTCAGTCTAGGTTGCCATGAAGAATACTGGCTCTGCTTCCCACGTGGATGCTGAAGCTCACATTTTTAAGGGGTTTTAGGAACCATATCTTTAGCTATCCATACTTCAGATAACCCCTTTGAAATGCAGGCAATTCCAATCTTTTAGGTAACTCTCTTGGTGACTGAACAGCCTGAACTTGGCTGCTAAGGAGAAAACGCTGGCTCTTGGATTTAGTACCATGTGCTCCAATTTCTTCCTAAGGCAGCTTTTTATGATAAACACTTAAGTCATTTTGAATAAAAGTGTTTGACGTTCTGTAAAATGGTTAGGAAAAAAGACAATATCATTACCTAATTAAAGGTGGATGACCTAGTTGGCAGCTGTTTCCACACATGGCTTTGAACAGTCAGCTTCATCAGGAGACTGGAAAATAACCCTGCCTCTCTCTAGAAAGCAGAAATATGATTTGACATCATTTCATGGCTTTCCCAGCTGTACTTGTTTTACGATGGTTATAACAAGCTGAATGTGTAATTAGTAAGATAGATTTATTGTTCACTGTTAGATGTACACATTTGTAAAGGATATAAAATGGTGTTTGTGGTGTGGAAGTCTACTGCAACACTTGGAATGCTGCTAGCACTTCTAACAGCACCCTCTGAAAACCAAGCATGTGTTTCCAAGCAGAGATTTATTCAGACCCATGTTGTACAAGGTAATTGAAGCGGTTACTTTTCCCAGAGAACGTAATGAACAAGGCAGTCTGAGGTATACATGTGTAAGCTCAAACCTACTGCCTGCAAAAAATAGAAAGAATTAGGCAGGATCAGGAAACATAAACTTACGCTGCGTAGATCTGCTATGTGGTCATGCTTAGCATTGGGTAGGGGCTGCAGTATGCATATGGAGAATTCCTTTAATGGGCTGACTTTGTCCTAGTGTAAAACCTCTGAAGCAGATGCCTTCATCTGCTGCCTCCTGCACAAGTTTAGAGGGTGTGGGGTTGGGATCTGCTGCATGGGGGCAGATGGTGATGGACCGAGGGGTGTGATGGACCCGTGGAGGTGAGAAGCCCTGTCACCGCAGTACCTGTGAGCTCTTGCTGATGGGCTGCCACAAAGGCAGAAGCTGCCATCTCTTGAGCAGCTGATGTGGGGATGAAGTGGCATCAGGGAGTGGAGCCAGAAAGGGTTTATCAAAAGCGCTCACCAGTGGCCGAGCTGTTCCTGTCAGCTGTGAGAGCAGAGTTAGGCCAAGACAGGGTACTCATGAGCAGCAGCGTGCAAAAGGGACTAGGGAGAGAGGAAAACAGGAAAATGGAAACTCGGGGGATTGTCTGCTTTGGAAGGCCTTTAAAGGTACAAAATGACAAACTTCTGTTGGCTGTTTCCTTTATACAAATGTAAAGAATGATACAAACAGGAGTATTTTTTTTTTTGAATGAATGAATCACCTTTTCTATTAAGTTACAACAGGCTCTTTGAGAAAATTCTGTAGAAGGATTTTTTTTCGTAGTTCTTCATTTGTTTCATCAGTAGTAAATTCCTCAGGGCTTTCCTATAAGGGAAATGATAGTGTTATAAAAGTATTATAGGCTAACAGCTTGATCCAAAGACAACCAGAGGCTTTGGTGGGCTTTGGAACAGACCTTAAACCAAGAGGGAAATACAGCACACTCAGGCTGTCCTGGGAACCGTTAAAGAGTAACACAATTCAAAAATGTTTTAAGTGAGCTGAATTATCCAAGTACAAGTGAAGCAGTGAGCCAGAGGTTAATAGAGTTTTAGAATCTCTTACTTGAATAATGTAGGAAGTGTTAATCTCAAAGTAAATTAAGTGTCAAGGGCTAAAATTCTTATTGTTGTCCATAATTGATCATAAAAGATTCATGTGCCTGTAATTAGACATGCACATGCTTTGAATTAAATCTCACACATGGAGGTCTTGGTTCTGTATGTTTTCCTCCAGAAAAAAGTGTCAGTTCATATGATCTTCACCATTCCCCTGACCAACATTAATGTCCCAGTATCGTCCTGTCTGTTGCACTGGTAGAGCTGCTGTGCAGCCACTCAAAGAACTAGTCTGTAAAGTTGATCAAGCTGAAGAATAGCACCTCTTTCTGGGGTGATTTTTCTGGGAAGAGGGGAGGAGGAACATCAACCATAGCTTCAGAGGTTTGGGTCTAAACTCCTGTGTTCTTTAGCTACAAAATCTCAAATGGTTCTGCGGGTTGCCCCTTCCTTGGTGATGGCAGCAATAGGGAGCTGTCCAAAAAAAACTGATTTTGAAAAAACAAAAAAGAGGGGGAAGAAGTCACAAAAAGGGTTATCAGTTGTAGTTGCATTATTAATCATTAATGCTTCAATGTATGTTTTCTGAGCTGATTTCATATGAAAATTCTCTTTGTTTGGTTTCTGAGGGAAACCTCTATGGTCCTTGCCATAGATATGGGCTCCTCAGAGCATGGACAGTTCATCTCAGGTGTTTAGAAAATAATTTGCTTACAGCATTAATAGAAGTTAAAACACAAAATTTACTCAAGGTTGAAGCATGAATGAATAGCCTAGCCTAGGTTGCTCCTTTTTTGTCCCCTCTGCCCAAACTCTTTGCTCTATCCCATGGATTTACACAGTCATCAGACATTTGGTCTTAATGTCTTTCCCATACGGTCACTGCCATAGAACCTTTATAGTGGCAGTCAGAGTGGCCTGCAAATTCACATCTCCTTTTGCTTTCTTGCCCACGGTTGAATGGATACATACCTGCACAAACACACGGAGTCACGGTCTAAGTGATCAGGGCAGCAAAGCTGTCAAACCGGAGGAAATCTCTCCACCCTTTGGTTTCTCAGCAGGAGGCCCTCTGACAAGAAAAGGCAAAAAAAAAAAAAGTTCCATAGGCAGTTAACCCTGGATATTATGTTCAGGAGGGTTTAGAAACCTGCTCTGCAGGCTTCTGATCACTGTATGGGTGCAGAATATTTACCATGTGCCTAGAGACCACAACAGATGTCGACCATCATTACAGCTTAATGTACTGTCCACCCAGCCCTTTTAATCCCTTCAGGCATGTATAATAGAGATCCCATTCAACGGGAAGATGGCATCAGTCTTTACTATGTCTGCAAAGATCTGCCTGCCAAATCACTGACTAAACATAATGGGAAGAACGGGTCAAAATCCATAACAGTGCTGCTGGAGTTTCACATGAATTGGGTAAAAGTCAAGGGGCTTTGGCCATTTGTTTGAAGCAGCTAGGCGCAATACAGGAAGACTCTTTTGGTGGTATTAATTCAGACACAATGAAAAGAGATTGCATGCACTCCCGTGCCAAAAAAAATCATGAGTCTATTCCCCTTTCCCTGACTGAGATATTTGCAAGCTTGTTCCATAATCTGTGTTGTCAAAGCATTAAAAAAAAAATTCTACATCTCTTTCAGTATGAGAAATTTTAAGTATTATATTGCAGATTCATTCTCACGCTTTTCGAAGGACTAGTATCAAGAAAAAAGGGGGCACCAGGTGTGTTGTTTTCCCTAGCTGAGGGGTATGTGTGAAGCAAATACTTTTCCTCAGTATTTTGTATTGTTCCCAGAATGTGTATTCTTGTTCTGTGTTGGTACACTCCTTGGGATTTTAGTGTCAAAATGAATTGTGAGTAAAGTAAAATCTGGAATTAAAATTCATCTTTATGTGCAAGCTACTCTGAAATCCTGGAACCAAATGGAAAGGATTTGATTTTAGCACTGACTTAAAGAACTGAATACATAGAGCAGTCTAAATTCTTGAATTGTGTTGGATCTTTATCAGTACTTTGACGATGTCTGCTGATACCTGGGAGTTAACAATCTATAAAATTCCCTGTAAGATGCATAGCAATTTGTGAGATTGTTCAGCATCTTGAATTGGCTTGAATTAAGAAAAACATACTGCAAAAAATAGAAAAGCACATTATGTCCCAGTTTTAAATCAGAGTCATGCAGTCATGTTCTAGATTTTAGTTAACCTTAACTGAAAGGTGTTTAGATTGCCTGTATTACACTGTGTCCCTGGACTATGTGGTTGCTTTGCCTGGAGTGGCCACTCTGGCGGCTTTCAGTGGGGACTTGCAGTTTGCCTCGTAGTTGCTTGACTGAGGTAGAGGCTTGATTGATGTAGAGGCTGCGTGTTTTGTTTTTTTAAGCTTTTTTTTTTTTTTTTTAGCCATATTTTTTTATTGCTTTTGCATTTCAGAAGTGGCAACATGAGATTTATCCAAGCTGTAAGCAGACAGGTATCAGTGAGATATAAACAGGGCATGCACTTAAGTTTCCAGCCTGTGCAAACATGGGCTCTGCCTCTCTGATGAGGGACTTGGCAGTGGCACAGATCTGTGAAGGACTAGGAGAGGGTCCTCCAACGATAGCGCGGCCTCAAGACCTTTTGGACAGAGCAGCTGAAGTTGCTGCTTGGCCCAGCTGAGGACAGGACATAAACATGATTTTCCAGCATTTCAAGCAAATGTTATAGCTGCTGTATGTTGCCTGTCTGTGAACTGGATTGCCTTGTTCTCACCAGAAATGATGTTGTGGATCTAAGAAACCTTATTCCTCAAAAGTTTCACTGGCAGTTATATGTTCTTACAAAAAGTTTTAAGTGAATTATAATTTCCAATTAAAAAGCAAAAGTCATTGAAAAGTTCCTGCTTGGCTCTACTTGAGATCCTTGTAAAACCCTAGGGTTGATTTTTTTTTTTTCCTTTTTTTTCCTGCTTTCATTGAATGCTTCAAGTAGCTTGTGCTTTTCCCTGCTTTGTTCTCTCGCAGGACCCTAAAGCCAGGACCTGATTGAAACACCATAGGGATTTAATCAAATCTGATGGTGATTCATGCTTCTAATGGCCGAATCTGTCCTTTACTACTTTACAAACTGAGAAGGAATAAAACCTCATTTTATTGCTCGGCTGTTAAAAACTATTTGTAGAAGTTGCTAAGGTTCAAATCAAAAGCGCCCTCCCTTGAGAACTATTAGTTAATTCTAAGTGCCATGGCGTTGCTTTTTTTCTTCTTTTCTCGCTTGAGATGTGGCCTTATATCACTACTGCTGTTCAGACATCTGAGAGTTTTCCATTCCTTTGACAAACATGAGCCAAAGTGCTTAAGGACATCTGTTTATTTTATTTCTTTAATGAGAAAACCTTCCAATTTCTTACTGGCTCAGCTGTGTTTATTTACATTTTGTTAGTCATATGTGTGGGGCACCTTGGGACGTTAAAAACCTGCAGAGGCCTATGCTGAGGGCTGCTAGCAGGCATCCTGGTCAGAAAGGCAGAATAAGCCCTTCCAAAGGAAAACACAGTCCTTGGAACTCCATAAAATAGATTTTCAAAACAAATAGAGCTTAATTCACTCAGTAGATCATGGATTAAGTCAAGATGAATACAATTTGGAAAGGATTTTCTGAGGAAGTTGGAGATTTTTTTACCCACTGGAGGCTAAAAACATTGCATTTAATGCCTTTTTAAGTTAAATTAAAAAAGCATTCAATCACTGCAGGTAATAAAAAGTCTGTTACTTTAGACATGCTGCTATATCAATTATTAGTTCATTATTGGAGAGAAGGGAGTAAATAATTCCAGCCATTTGATTATTTCAAATGTGTATTTCAGGAGCAAACATCTGTGTTTATCATCTGTACTGGTTGATGAGAAGCAGCAGCAGAAACAGCAAAACCAGATCCACAACAGCTTAGATGGTGGGCACGGGAGATGCTCTGAGCTCATGTAGACGTAACCTCTTGTAGTAGAGCTTAGGTGAGCAGAGGGCTTTCTAAGCAAAAGTGTACGTGTGGCATTTGGAAGTATTAAAGGATTATTTTTGACATAAAATATATATCAGAAACAACGCTGGGTTGTCAAACAAGCATGAGTAAAGGGAACCTGCTTTCCAGTATTGCTGAATTGTGACTTGATTTTAAGGGAAAAATAGTTTAAAAAAACCAAAGGGACATAACTTGTGTTAGGAAGTTGTGTGTACAAAATACGCAGTTGTGCTGAGGATTACACACCATGATGTGTTTCCACCAAACTTTCCAGGAGTTTTGTATTTTTCACAGAGCTATCAAGGGCTTACATATAGAAATACAGTGATTTTTCTGTGTTGAGGGGAAGGGAATGAAGATGTATTTGGTTTAAATTCCACTCCCTCTTTTGACATTTATGCCCTGTATAGTAAAAAGAAATTATTTGTAGATTTTTGGTCATGAACCTTTTGTATTACTAAATAAAAATAATTTCCATTTGTTCCCAAGCATCATGGCCCAGCTTTTAACCTGTATTTAAGTACAGTATTCCCACAGGACTGGAATCCATTTCAGAACTCATGGGTTCAGACACTGGATACATTAGTGTACTCATTACTGCTTGTCCCTAAGCATAGCTCTTTTAGAGAGGGAGGAGAACCTTTTCAACCTCCATGTGCTCTTGAGTGTGAGGGTTTAGTGACCGACGTGCCCGTTTGCTTATTGGAATAATTTCCAAGGTGTACCCCCAATGATTTCTGAACAGATACATGTCAGTAAAAAGAGAGTCCATCAGTAAATAATAAGCAATACTTCGGAAGTACCTCTCAAGTCACAATAAGGGTGAATATGGTAAGGTATCTGAAGAAAAGCAATTAAATTATATTTGCTTTCCATCTAGCTTGGACTTTTCACAAGGTCGCACTGTGGTGACTGTAGACACTATTCATTTACATTCAGTACCTTGTCTAATAAACCTGGATATATCAATTTTTAGGTAAAACAATATGTCTTCATTTTGGGGGAAAAAAAATTTAGAGCCTGAAAAGCTGAGTGGTTCTATTTGAAAAAGGACAATCCTTTTTTAAGAAGTCTGAAGTGTAGTCACTTAATTAAGTCACCTCTGAAAATGGGTTTCAGCTCCTGAGCTACTTTGTTACTTAAAACAACTTTTCTCACAAATACCCACTCTCTCACTTGAAAAGCTCTGAGAAACTAGGTCTAGCTGTATCCTGTGTCTATTAAAAAGATAAAATTGCAAGCTAAGCTACTTAAGTGTAGTAAAAGAGCTAAATGTGTTCTCTTCCTCAAAAAGACGTGGACTTACTTGAACTAGAACTGATGCACATGGTTAATTTCCCGTTATTATGGGAAAGCCTTGTTCATGTCTCAAATTCTGATCAAGGTATAAAATGTTACAACCAAAGAATAATCATTCTCACAGACTCTTTGTTCAAACATGTGGCCTTATTATTATTATTATTATTATTATTATTATTATTATTCTGAGAGAAGAACAATTTTTTCTCAGCAGGGGGCAAGCCAGCCAAGCTAAATTCAATCTCTCCTGAGGGATTCCAGGAAATTGCCTCAAATTCCTTCACTCTTGCTTCCATTTTTGTATTGAACAACGCTGAAGAAGTATACAATTGCAGCCATGCCTGTATTTTTAACGCTTAGACTTACAGGATGGCACACCATACTCAGGGATAGGACAAAGCAGTTTTTCCCTTCATGTGTTATTTCACTGCCTGCCCTCCCTCTGGGTGTGCTCTCCAGCTGCTCCATCCCTTTCTTTACAGCTCCTATGCAGCTCTCCTGTACAGCTCTGCTGTGGCTGGTAGATGGCCTCCCTCTTTCCATCCCTGTATACTAATCCGTCTCTCACCTCTGGCTGACACCTGTGGCAGATAAACTGTATAGAATAGGAGTCTGATGAATACTCTTAATTAATACTTTCTTCCTTGTAGAAAAGTAATTATTTGCTCACGGCATAAACAGGTATTTGGCAGGGATTTAAAGAGACTGATTAGTTTTAAATACTAGGGCTTTATTTTGTTTTTTTAAAGCAGGGCAGGGGGCAGGTCTGAATCCAAGATCCACGCTCAGAATGACTTTGTCCTAACATTTTGAATGTCGGGTTAATTGGCACATTGCTCAATAGAAGCAGAGTCAGACAACAAGCTGATTTGTTATCCGTCTCAAAGGAGCCAGCTTTGCCCCTTTGCTAATGGCCTGCAAGTCTGAACAGGGTACCTGTAAGGCAGAGGCTTGGAATGGGCTTTGGAGCCAGGATTGGAGGCGAGAGTGACTTGCACTTGAGAGATTGCCAGAGATAAGTCTGCTCCTCTCTTCCTTTCAAAATTACAGTGTACAAGAGGGGAGGGCTGGCTGTGGACATCCAGCCAACTGGATTAGTAGTAGCTGCAGGTGTTAACAAATACATGTCTTTCTAATGCATACTCTAGGGCAAGTACAAGCAGTTTATGAAAAATCAATCTCAGTGTTTCAGGAGAGCAGTGGTAAGAAGGTTTTAATACAGAGCCATTTGGGAGGGTGCTGATGGTGCAGTTTGAAGTGTGGCTGCAATGCACATTGGCTTTTGTGTAGGTAATGCCAGTAGCTTTAGTAGTGAAGATATGGCAATGCAGGCTTCTGTGTAGGTTAGCTCCTGAAAAAGGGTCTAGGAACCTACATAGTGCATGCTGCAACATACTTGCAGCTATTTGTATCCGCATTTGGTAGCTTAAAGTTAATTTGGGTATGCCTACACATTCTGCATTCCCTTTGCTTTGCTAAAATACAGACTAGTCAGAGTTTCACATGGAGTGAGCAGACCTAACTTCCCACTTTAACCCACTGCCGTAATAGGGAAATATTTGTTCTTTGCTCACCTCCAGTTTTTGTGGAAATCATCTTTAAGCAAAGACAGACTGAAAGCTGTGCACAAGCTCCTTTTAGCCATCTTCTGTCATCCTATTACTCAAAATGAGGGGACAAAATGGAAACAGAAACAAATTAATTTCAGGCAAGGTGTTACTAGCTTGGAGGACGTAATTGAACTCAAATTGCAATTTTAAAATGCAATTCACTTCAGACGTACAGAACTAATTCAAGGATTAGGAACAGTGCATGCAACTAGCCAACATAAAAGCAACGTTCAGAGCAAATGTGTCAGCTCATGCCATTGGGATATGAAAGAAAATGTTCCCCTTTGTGAATGAACACTTTTGTCTTCCTCCGCAGCATGTTCCACAGGCTTCTGTTGCCCATGTTTTCCTCTAGTAGGACTATCTGCTGAACAGGCAGCAAAATTACCCCAAAACCAAGTAGATATGGAGCTGGGAGTTGGCAGTGCCTCACTTCCAGTGGAAATGATCTTGCTCACAAGGTGTGGCTGTTGTCAGCAGTAGGCAATAGCCCATCAGTCCTTAGCTGAAAGTCACAGCTGTGACAGAAACGGCAGAGAGACATGTCCAAGGATGCTCTTTAGGGCAAATATTTTTGATCCAAAATGTTAAAAAAGGGCTTATCTTACTCTTTATATGTTTTGATCCTTTATTGTTTATGAAGGAGTAGTAGGGAATGGGGGCTTTTTACCTCTCAGTTCCCTCAAGATGTGCACTAAGCAGAGATGGACAGCTGTGAAACTACTACTCCTGTTTCTTAAAAGTGGGAGTGAAGGATGTATTGAGGAGGGGGAATGTCAATCTCTTTGAGAATGAATACTTCAAAATGACCACTGCTCCCTTGGTGCTTATTTCCCCCAGCCAATGGAAAGAAGCAGCCTTTTAAAGCTGTGTGTTGGAGGGTCAGGGGTGCCTGGTCTGTCATGTCCGAGCACCAGAGGTTAGCACTAAAAGTAATTTGTGGAGCTGTTTAATTTCAACTCTGAAGGAAGCTCCAACAATGGTGTGTGGCAGAGGTGAGGCATATAGGGGTACACTGTGGTGCTGGAGGTTTTATTTACAAAAGGTGTTTGTTGCGTGTTTTCTATCCCTGCCTCTCATTGTCCTTGTTTGTGAAAGCATGACTCGTAGATTAGTGGAGGGGTAGGACCTCGCTCTTCTAAAGTTACTAAACAAGCACTCAGGGTTGAGTTTTTAGATTAATCTGTTTTCACTGTAAAAAGTGGTTCCCGGAGGAGATTTGATTTCAAGCTGTCTGTGGTCCATTCATCCTTGGGCTTCATATGCATCAGAAAACATTGGCTAGATCTGTTACCCAGGAAGCTTGTTCCCAGGGCTCCAGGGTGCGCTTTTCCTATGGAAGGACATGTTAGCAGGGATCATCAGTATGAATGTGGCAACTTTACGTTGCTCTGCTAAACTCGCGCTACTCTTAATGCAGGCATGAGAAGTCCATGCACGGCATCCCCTGCAGCATAGAGATATCCTTTAGTGGTACAGGATTTCTGTGCCTAGGAAGAGCTCTCCATCAACATCTTCAGATAAATTCCATAATTCTCTTTCAGATTATTTACACACTGTACAAAGAATTTGGACAACATGTTGATTGATACACCTATTTCATTTTGGTGCTTTCCTGTCAGTCTGATTTTCCTGTTTGTTCATGTTTGAATTGAAAGCTGCAGCGACTGTGTCTTTCCCCTGTGTGGGTACAACCTCTGGCACAGTGGGGTTCAAGTCTGGGACCAGTGCTTCTAGGTGCTACAGTAATGCAAATAAATAACTGCCAGTGGAACCCTGGCCTAGTGCCTCTAGGCACCTATATCATACTGGGAATGCTGATTTGCCTTTTAACTTTATCAGCCTCTTTAAGACTTGGAAGCATGCCTTGCTACAGAGGAAATGTCCGTACTGTGAAAGCAGTGATGCCAAATCATTTCCCTAAACGACTTCCCCTCTGGGTGGTAAAGTGCATTTTTCTGTTTTATTTTCATTCCATCATATTCTCTATCTCAAGAGAAAGATTCCCCCCCCCCCCACCATTTAATTTCCCATTTTTTTATTTTTAAGAAAAGA
>NW_008795560.1:897061-932582 GCF_000699145.1 Aptenodytes forsteri
CCTATCTCAAAAAAAAAATTCCCCCCCCCCCTACAGTTCAATTTCCATATTGTTTAGTTTAAGAGAAGGTAACTTCATACACTGGAAATGTTTCCTACTCCCCATTAGTGATTAATACCAATAAAGCTAAAGACAAAACTTAGAGGATAAATGACAGATACCAACCAATGAGATTTCCTGAAAGAGTTTTAAAGGCTAATGATCCTTGAAATGTATAAAAATAAATTGCTTCATTAAAAACTATTTTAGAAAATAATTTGTTCCTAGCAGCATATTTTCTTCAAAACAGTTCCCCTGTGTAACTACACCTGGGTAGTAAAATTTGATTCAGTGCTGTTCGCATGAGGCCACAGTCAGATGTCCTGATTATGCCTATGTCCCTGTGCCTTGTCAGGGGAGAGGGTTTGGGGCTTAAAATTAGAGACATGTTCAAGGCAAGTCTGTTAAAGTTTACTTTTTGCCCAGAGGAGAAAGTGCCCTTCTTTCTGGGGCAGCAACAAGCATGTTCAAACATGAGTGACAGAGCTTTTCTTTAGATGGGCACAATGCTTGTGAGTCACAGACATGGCTGAAACCACAGCCATTCTGCTCTAATTAAAGAGAACTGCACCAAGAATGCGTAATAATTAGGTTAGTGTGTAATACACCATCCATGTCAACAGCATCTGCCGCAAAGGTTGATTGAAATGTACTCATCCTCCAAACATTGTGCTCCCTGTTAGAGCTCCTCAACTAATTCATTACTGTCCTGTCATAGAATAATATGACTCCACAGAAATCTGCAGAAGATTAGAGCAAAGACTACATACAAATCTGCCCTGGTTTAGCATGGTTTGTAACTGTAGTGGAGGAAAACCACTCACATAAACATAAAGATGAGAGAACCCTGTCCTAATGAAGATGAATTGCAAATGAAAGCCTGTTGTGGGAATGCTTTTCTTTTTTTCCAAGTTGTCTGCTGTTTTTTAGTTTGAACAGGCACGATGCTTTTGAGCTATGAGTGTTTATCAACTGAACCACAGATTATTTTTGCTTGTGTTTCTGAAGTATTTAATGAATAAGAAAATGTCTGCTGGTGACCTTGTTTGTATCAGAGTGTTTCTATGCTTTTGCTGTGGGTTTAAGAATAAGGTCAGGTGTTTGGGGGTGGGAGGCGTGGTTGACTTTATGCATGAGACGCATGGAAAAGTGGCTGAGACTCATTTAATATTGCAGTGCACCAGGCTGGGTACAGCAGGTCACTTGGTTGTGTTTCAGAGTAACAGATCCACAGAGGCTGTATCCAGTGCCCATTGAGCGGCTTTGATGCAGTAAGCCAAGAGCTGTAGGAGCCCTGCAGCCGCCATCCCCCATCCAAGGGGCAGCTTGGAAGACCAAGTAGATCTGCTGTGCACATGTGGTCAGTTGTTAATGTAGCCCTCCAAGCCAGAAGAAAGGGAGATGGCCCACCAAAAGTGTCAGTCACTTCTGCCACGCAGGATTGTCTGTGGGTGGCTTCTCTGGCCAAGCAGAGTCAGCCCTGTCAACTTGGGCTGATTTAAGCTTGCGCTTGCGGACTTGGCGAGGAAATGAAGTGACAGCTGTCTCACGGACAGTTGTGGTGTCTCGGCTGGGTAGCAAGGGGCAGGGAAAAACAATTTTCTAAAATGAATCAACTAAATGCACTAAAGTAGAGCTGCAGGTAGTGTAGTCCTTCTCCAGGGGAATTTACTTAAGGTTTTGCCACTGATGTTGGTAGGAGCAGGGTCTGGATGTGAGAAGGTTCACATGTGCTTAAGAACGTGTAGTAGCCATTTTAGAGCTGATGGCATGTGCATTTTCACGTTCTCTTAATCATTAAAAAAGTGTGTTTTAAAAATGCTGCAGGTAGCCAGAGCTTATTCATCATGTCCTTCCCCTTTAGGAAGCAGTTTGGGACCCTCTCGGGAAGGGCCAAGTTAGACCCACACCAAGCTAGGCAGGGGACTGCTGATACAAGAAAATGGCAGAATGAGCAAACCGTCACAGTCAGCCAGCCCACGCAGACAGGAGCATCGGGAGCATGTCGCTGTTTGTAACACTAGCTAGAATGACAGATGAACCCATCTAGCATTTTAATGTGCTGTGTCTTGTCTTGTTTTATCTTTTTTTTTTTTTTAAATCAATGTAGTTATTTGGGAGTTAACTGCCATTATGGCTACAGATCTGGCTCTGCAAGCATGTTTTATACCACTGAGCAGGAATAGCATTTTATCGTGCTATATTTGGGTTTGCATGGTAGGATAGGATTGTTTTAACTCTGCTGATGCTGTTAAATAAGTAGGCAGCTTCAGTGGGGATGGAAGAGCTTTGCAGTAGTGTGGCTGCTCTTGCATCTCCTGCCCAGGTGCACGTGTGCTGCTGAGGACCGTAGATACTGTATCATGTGCTGGGCTTGATGTGGGAACAACACATCTGCCTTTCTGTCCTGTTCTGTGCTGATCACCTGAGTTAGCATGGCAGTAAAGACCTAAGCCAAGTATGCTGAGACACATGGATTACACTCTTTAGAGAAAGAGAGACTCAATTTATGTTTGAGCTCCTGGGTTCCATTTTCAGATTTTGCTCACCAAGTTGCTGTTTGACATTAAAAGAAAACAATGCTGACCTTCTATGGCTGGTTTGAAGGATGAAGTCAGGAAAGGATCACCCTCCGTGTGCTCTGTTGCTCATAACTATCCCTTAACCATTCACTAATGATGCTATTGGAAATCAATTCTTGGTCTAACCTACTGAAGCAATTCTTACAGTCTCAGGAGTTATATCTTCTGAAGTGTGTGGGCTATTATTGGTCAAGGCGAGCCACAGACATCCTTCAATGAACAAAATTTGATTATCTAGGAGAACAAAAGAAAGGATGGGAAAATCATCTTAAGATACACTTGGGAAATAAAATTACTTTAATGAACATATCTTCAGAAACAGGAATGTGTAGATCCTATGTTTGCTCTAAGATCTCCCACTCCCCCCCAAAAAAAAAGAAAAAATCAAAGTGAATGGAAAAACACTGATTTTCCCCTAACAGGACACTACAACGTCTGTGCGGATAGGTCTTACGATGGAAGAAATGATCTTCAACCTTGCAGATACACATCTGTTCTTTAATGACCTGGAGGTATGTAGCTGCTTATTTTATTTAACATCTCTCTCCCTAATTATTTGCATCTGGTCTACAAACTTGTTTTTCTGGCCAAGAAACTTTCAATTTTGACCCCAAAGAAATGGGCCTTAGATGGCTTATTGGAAGCATACTTTACTGTGTCCCTTTGACATCTTCATTCTGTTAAGGAATTTTTTTTCTAAATACACAGTAACAATGATGGCTTTTGGCAGTTTTACTAAATCTAATAATGAGGACATTGCTGCTGCTTTTCCTGAAATTTGCTGTTTAATAATTTCATTAAGCTAAATTAGCATAGATCCTATGGGGCAGGTAGCAATTCGCTGTGAGCCAATGCAGAGGTTTTAAAAATGGTCTCTGTTCATGAGGAAGCTCTGTTTGCACACACAGACAGAACAGGAGGTCTGCTCAAGCTCAGGCACACTGCAGGGTGAAACTATGGGAGTTTCAACATAAAGACCAAGAGGAAGAATCCTTCCTGTTTGTGGCATGGTTAGATCTGACTATGCCTTATACAAAGCAAAAATCCTTTTGAATATACGGTAAAATTCAAGCAAAGTGATGC
Source organism: Aptenodytes forsteri (assembly GCF_000699145.1). Classification (NCBI taxonomy): domain Eukaryota; kingdom Metazoa; phylum Chordata; class Aves; order Sphenisciformes; family Spheniscidae; genus Aptenodytes; species Aptenodytes forsteri. Next base: position 900,766 of record NW_008795560.1, read on the forward strand.
TAGCAGAATTCCATCATCAGCTGAGAAACAGCTGTACAGTGCTGATGAAAATTGGTTTGCATTTGCGATCAGTAGAAATAGTCTGAATGAGTCACATATGAAGTGAGTAAGATGGGCTTTGTGCTGTGGGCACCTTGGAGTCAGAATACTTCTTGGAGGTGTTTGGAGGAGGAAAAATCTGGCATCCCTGGGCAGACTTCTATGGCCTTGTTCTTTACTTGAAAAAGGAAGAATTTGTTTCTGTGCCAGATGAAATGAGAGAACTTTTTCTGTGCCTGATGAGTTCAGTGGGAACTTCTGGTTCCTTCACTGCTTAATTGCACTGTGGTCCTCTGCATTACAGGAGGTACAACCTTTCCTGCCACCTGTCTCCTTACAATCTGAGGTTTCACTTGCTGAGAATTTTCATTTCCTGTCAAAGACAAGTAGTGGGTAGCACCTGAACTGACAGATTTTTCCTTTCAGCTTTTTTCAAAGAGGGAATTGGTGATGAGGGTACAGAAACTGCGAAGTGAAAAAATCCTTCTCATTTAATAAAAAAAAAAAAAGCTGCTGTTTGAGAGTCCAGGGCACTATATAAGTACTGATAATATTTAATATGTAACTAGGACTTCTCACCCATCAGATCTCAACGTGTGGTGCAGCAGCAGACCTCCATGTCCTGCACAAAGCCACCCTCCAGAAACCCTCTGCCTATCTAGACTTTTGCAAGAGTATAAGTTGGCAAATCATTTTAAAACAAGTTTTCTCCTTGCTTCACTTACCGCGCTAAAACATGAAATGAAGTATCAAATTGTCTAGCCTCAGTCAAATTCTGCACATTTATGAGTCAGTAACAGCTTTCGCTGCTAGAAGCGGAGTCCTTTGGTCAGTGTCATCTCACATGGTCTGTCAAGTTCTTCAGCCACTACAGTAGAGCAAAGTTTTTAATTGTAAAAAGTTGGTGTGTTGCATTTTTTTTCTTTTGCGGTTTCTAGACATTAAGGAAGCAAAAGCTAAACAAAAATCCTTCAGATATGGGTCTTTCTCATTCCAGCAGGACTATGTAACTGAGTAAGAACTAGTCCAGTGAAGAGCTGAAGTTTAGCACTGTGTCTCTTTCAGCCACTGCAGTAGAGCAAAGTTTTTAATTGTAAAAAGTTGGTGTGTTGCATTTTTTTTCTTTTGCGGTTTCTAGACATTAAGGAAGCAAAAGCTAAACAAAAATCCTTCAGATATGGGTCTTTCTCATTCCAGCAGGACTATGTAACTGAGTAAGAACTAGTCCAGTGAAGAGCTGAAGTTTAGCACTGTGTCTCTAAATAGAAATCAGAACCTTCTGCAGAATACCTGCACTCCATCTTCAACACAGGAAGAGAGCCAGGTGCTACAGGGCACATCTGTTCAGCAAAATATTAAGGGAGGTTGTCTCAAAGTAGTTTGGGCTACAAAGATGATAAATAAAAACATTTATGTTACTAGTGCTGTTTTGTTGCTGCATGAGAAAAGAGAAGCAATTTTTGCTGATTTCCTAAGCTATCTTATCAGCTTACCTGCTTTTACTAAAAAATGGAGAAACACAAAGTTGGCAGCTGAATGAGTGAGTCAATATAGCTTTAATGGACTTGCCAGAGGGTGTAAAGGGACAGCATAGGCACCTAAAGGTGAGAACAACTTGCTGCTGGACCTGGATGGCTCAAAACTGAAAAACATTAAAAACTTTTGAAAACAAGTAGTGTTCCAGCTAGCCAGAGCAGAAACAAGCAAAGAGAGAGCATTGTGAGACAATTTTATCTTAGGTTCAGCACTAAGATAAAAATGCTAAGTGTTCTAAATGATGATGCACGGCTCAGGTAGCTGGAAAGAGAAGAGCGTTTTCTACTGAAAAATTTCAGTTTTCCCTTTTCACACATGCTTGATAAGTGAAACAAACGAAGGTTTTTTTCAAACCAAAACCAAACCAAACCAAGGTGGTTTGGTTTTAGCTGAGCCTTTTCAATGAAAAAAATGAGGGATGAGGGAGAATTTAAGAGAAGTAAATGTTCTTTACAAAATTTCACTTTCCAAAAAAAGCCATTTCAGTTTGGAAGAATTTGCAACAACAGTCATCCATCTCTGTTCGTTAACCATCCTACTCCTTCATTTAGGATGATAAATAAAAGTCAGGTTTGAGTATTCACAAAGTGATATCTAAGGATCATACATCACCAAGTGTTAGGCTTAAAAAAAATGCAGCGAATGATATTCTTAAAAAAAGAAAAAAGAAATTTAGATTAAAAACAAGCATGGGAGCTGATTCATTTCTAGACCCACAAACATTACCGTATACATTAGCACCATCATGTGGTATAACACGGGCCTGTACAAGACAAAATAAGCTAATACCACATGGGGCTGAAACCATTTCTGACCATCTTCTGTGTTGGGGCAGGGTGAAAGAAGCCATAACTGAGAAAGCAGTAGGATAGCCGCCCCATTCGAGACCAAAGCAAGAGTACTCTTACTAGAAAATGCTAAACATAACAAAACATCTCTCTGGCACAAATCCATAGCCAAGTTCATGCATTTTGGGGTGCCTAGCAGACTGAACCAACTAGAGCATGGCTGGCCTCGGTCCTGACAGCGGAAGCAGGGGGAGAAGTGGAGGAAATGTCACCCATCCTCACCAGAGAGGCAGGTTGGACAAGGAAATCGGTTATTACCTTGCTTTAGCACAGGGGAATGGTTTATTTTGCTGGCTGCAGTTTTCAGTGCTGTGCAGAGCAGAAGGTGCTGCCAGAGTGTAAAGCCCTTTTGAAGCATTCCCAGAATGTGCCTGATGAGGATGAAACATTTGTCCATAGATAAGCAAGGTTTGCACAGTCCTTACTAGCATTTGTGTGATCCTCCTTAGTCTGGTGAGGATGTGATTTCACATCGTAGCAAAAAACTGGCTTCAAAGTCTGAGTGAGGAGCCTGAACTGGAGTACTCCCTTTTTTCTGTCAAAAAATGATTCTGAGACTCTGTTGTTAGCCAGGGGTTTATGTGTTTTCAGGGTTTACCCAGAAGGGATTCAGGCAATCCTTTCCTGGATGCATTGTCTGGATACATTTTTGCTACTATGCTCAGGAGTGGGAGTCTTGGATGTGTGAAAAGGCGAACCAGCAGATCCATTCAGATAACCTGCTTCAACCCATCCTCTCTTAGTGCTGCAGCCTAGTAAAGAGGTCAGTTTCCTATTCGATTCTCCCCAAACCTCAGGCTAGTTGGATAGAAGGAGGCTGATACTGGTCCCCAGGGCACGTGAGTGACTGGAGAAGCCTTAGACCTAGACTGCTACCAAACACTTTCGGTCTTTTTACTGAAAGGGATTCTGTCAGCAAGTTAACTCTTTAAGTTGTACAACTTAGAAGCTGGACTTTTTCCGGCTGATTCGGGGGGCGGGGATCAATGCTTGTTGAAGCACAGATTAGTGGTGTGCCTGCCCCATAGCAAAGAATCAAGGCAGCAAACCTTGACAAGGGCAGCCAGTGTGTAGCACTTCCAGGGCGTGCAGTGACACAAGCATTGTCCCACTCTGGAGGTTGTTAGCAACACAACCCAGGCAATCAAGGCCTGTGTTTGCTGAGCCACGTGTTGAAATCATACAAGGGTGGTTTTGCCACACTAATTCATCCACCCATGTAACACTTAGATGCCTGTCGACCACGTCATCTCTGCTTGCAGTTGCAACAGTACAGGTGGATTAAATCCCTACGGTCTGCAAGTATAGGCCATACAAGGTGTTGTGTACAAAGGGCTCTGATCACACTGCAGAATATATCAGCAAATATTCACGTGAAAGGATGTATTCTCACTCTCTGTTCCCCTTTTGGGAAATCATGGAGAAAAGGAGTTGCCCAAGTGATTTAACTTCACTGATCACAGTGAAGTTAAAATACGAACTCTGGGCTTTCCAGGGTTGTGCTTTTTCTCCCAGATGCCTTTTGTTCACAGTGCAACGCTGGCTAAAGAATAGTACCTTCCACCCCGAGTCCCTCTGGAGATATTCTTGTCTAGCACTCTGGAAAACAGGTATTAAGGACAGAGGGACTGACAAGGGGATGAGGAATTAACAACCAAGGGGATTAGTGTGTTTACAAGTTACTGCCTTTCAGAGCCACCCCTGGAGGTTTTATGTTCTGGGAACTGTTAACCCCCCACCTAATAAGGGATGCAAGCTTGACTGATCAATGAATCCACAAAATGTTTAAAAATCTCTAACACAGTCCTGATACACAAATAGACAACCTGTGTGTTCATAAGTTGTTTTCATATGTGCACGAGACATACCTTGAGAGTATTCAGAGAGAGCGCAAGTGATAACAGAAGGGGCTTCTCCATGTGTCCTCAGGAGCAGCTTGTCTTTCACAAGGAGGCAGCAGAGGCTTTCTCCAAGCCTGCAGTACCATTTCAAAGATGCATTAGCTCAGGCTCCTTTACATGTGGGTACAAGGGTCTGGGCCCACCTGGAGGTAGGTTGTGTAGCATAGACTGACCTAGAGATACCACAACAGTAAAACCAGTTCAGTTCCCAGAGTTGTGAGGGTTGACTGAAGTCTTACATGTTTGACTCAGTTACAGGCTGTACGTGCCACACATCGTATACCTCTGAGATCCTAGAGTATCATTTTAAAAAGTCAGCAGATGTGAAAACAGGGATATGTTGCCATTGCAGACTTCCATTTGAACAGTCTGGACCTTCTTTTCAGCAGCCCAGATACCCTGTCTTGATTCCCTACTCACTAAGATTTCAAGGAAATTCTGCAAGAATGAAAAATTAGTCTTGTAACCAAGTAGTAAAACATGGTCCACATTCTTGCTTTAACCAGCTTCCCTGTGTTTCACCCAGTAACACGATAGGCTCAGCCGGTGGACTATGAGGTAGCGTCTCACGAAGTGTCATGGTATTTTATTAAGTTAGAAATGCGATAGCTACTGTTGTCACACTTCAGTGTACAGAACAATTCATTCACAAATGAGAAAAACAGATCCCTCCACAAATACCTTTCCCCTGACTTAATGCCCTGCATCATACAACTGGAGTGGGCTGCATCAATATTATCCGAGCATGGCTCAAACAGCTATTGGGAGGGGGGCTTAAAAAATGATGGGGGTGGAGGGGACAGAGAGGTGCCAGCAGAGTTCTGCTATTCAGCCACTTAGCTCCAGTTATATGCAGAAATATACGCCCCAGTGATAGGTTGATAAGAGGACTGATGGGACGAGAACAAGATAAAGTCGTGTGTCTTTTTGAGACTTATCTAAAACAAATGCTGCAGAAGATCTCATGATTATGGACAAGAACTGTCTGTGACATTTGTCATTGATAGCAAGTTTGGTTACTTGTTTGGGGATTTTTTCTTTTTTTGAAAGGGGCTAGTTTAAAGTAATGCATCAAACTCATAATTGTGTAAGGAAGGTAAGACAAATTCTGTGGTTTACAGAATACCGAAGTGGTGAAAAATAACTGCACCTGGGTTAGCTGCAGTTGTTCTGACTTGGGAGTCCTGTTGTTCCAAGTGGTTTTACCTCTGTTGAAAAATCAACCAGAACAATAGATAGTCTTCATCAGCTTGAAGGCTTTCTGTTTTGTTTTTACCTGCAGCGGTCATGGTGAAAGGAGATTTAAGGTGGTGGGAGAAGCTTCCTGATTTTTCTCTTTCTGATCTTAATGCTAAGACTAGGAAAGAAACGAAAGAAATAACATTTCTCAAATTTTTGAGGCAGGGCCTCCACCATTGAAACAATGAAGAACTTTGGAAGATAAGATCAAGAGTACATACTTCATGCAGGCTGAGCTCCAAGTATATATTCTGGTTAAATTTCCTGTGCACGAATTTCCTCATTACTGACACACATTATTCCTTAGTTCTGTCTGTGGCTGGGGCTATGAAAGGGTGCCGCCTTCAGTGCTTCAGCCCAGCTTCCCTGCACATCAAAGGAAGCTCAGCCCCCTCAGAATGAACTGGGAAAACACCAGCAGGATAGGCGTCTGGAAGTTTCTTTGGGACAGACCTTCTTCCCTTGTAATTATGTGGGCATACACCTCCTGTCCAAAGCAGTATTCTTATGGGGCAGAGGCTGCCAAATCTCTGCTGGAGCGTGCATACAAAGTTTAAAAAACACAGTTTTCCTGGCTAAAACGCAATCATATCTCTCTCCCTCCTGTCTGCATAGGAAGGATTTTCACTTACTGTATTATTCAAGAGCTGTTGTGCCCTTAGATAACAGCAGATCATACATACACACACACACTCTCTGTCTATTCATATTCAAGTGCTATATGATACTTGTTCCTAACAATTAACTGACTAGACTGTGCCAGTCAATACTAGCAATATGTAAGATTTTATCTCCTTAATATTACCCTTAAAGTAATTTTCTATTACATTTGTTCAAAATTTTTTTCAAAGCATTTACTTACTCTTGTATTTTTTTTTCATACGCTTCTCAGGACTGTGACCAGATCCACATAGATGATGTATCATCAGATGATAATGGTCAAGATCTAAGGTACGGGATCTCCAGGCTGGAAGCTGCAAGTCAGATAGTCCCCAGCTGTTTGAAAATAGCAGGGGGCTGGTCAGTGATGTAAACAGCCATGCGCCCTCTCCCCTCCCTGGCTCCATGCTGTCTGCATTTATTAAGCACAGAGTCCCCTTTGTCACATTAATATGCCTGTGCCTATTGTCAAGCCCTGACTATACTGAGCTTTGAACCATCCTGGGAAATATATCTAAAATTAGGTTGAACTCCAGTCAGACTACACTAGTTTCTGATGTGATTTGGCTAGCCAGTTGGCACAGGTGTGGCCAAAACACCTCAAAACCAGAATGAAAGGTTTCCCACTGCTCAATCTGTAATGAATGGGCTTAGTAGTGAGGATTGTGGACCTTGCCGTGCCAGAGCCTTGTCACTGGTAGAAGCTTGTACCAAAACTACACCAAACATTATCATTATCTGTATAAGTTAGAGCATCATGTACATAAAAACTACTTCTGTACAATTACGTCTGCCTTTCCCAAAGTGTTGCCTGCAGAGTCATGGTAATTGGCACAAGAATGAAGTGTGCAGAGCTCATACAGAGCTTTATAATTTGTGTTTTTATGGCTGGTTATTATAAGAAATTGGTGCAAAAACAGCACAGAAAACATGAACTGTTTTAGGGAAGAGACTTTTCCTTCTGCAGAGAACATTTGAAAGATTTTTTGCTGTAACTGAAATGCTAGTTTGTGCTTTGCAATGCGCTGAAATGGCACATGTATATTTAGGCCCTTTGGCTCCAGTGGCCTGTAAGCAGGTGAGTCTGGATACTTGTGCAGGCATTGATTAAAACATTAATTTGGGTTTTATCTCAATCAGTGCGCTTACTTTGAGTGAACAAAAAAATCCGTATGCTAACTGTGTATCTTGAAACCTGTGAAAAGCCCCTGCCTGAGTAGTTTCAGTTGTTTCAGAAATACTTCTCAGCTGCTCATGGCAGCTACGTGGGAAATGAAGCTGAGCTGACTGAAGTATGTTAAGCGTGTTAAACTCCTATCTGGATGCTCTAATACAGAAATAAAGTGGCATCAGGGCTTTCCAGAAGGGGAAATTACTGTGCAGTAAATCAGGATGTGAATATACAAGCACTGGCTGCTCCCCCAGTGAGGTGTCAGAAGCACTATAAGCTGAGCTAACTTCAAGCTGCAGCTGAGAAAGGTAGGTCTGTGTCACTGAGCTTTTCTGTCCCTTCCCTTGCTCTGGTTCAAGCCAAATTTGTCCAAATCCACTGGGTCTGTGACCTGATCCAGCCAACTGTGCCCCATGAGCTGCAGCTGCCCTCTTCCATCGCAGCTCAGTCTGAGATCTACTCAAACCGTGAAACCCATCCTGATGCTGTCATCTGGCAAACATTTTAAGATGACATGAGCTGGTACTGCCTCTGTGTGCCCTCCCCCAAACCAGGGAACTGATCCAGGTGAAAAGCAACTTTTTTTTTTTTAAAGCTGTATTATCTTTTAACTGGAACAGTTCCCTGTTCTGATTCACCTCAGTGCTGAAGAAGTGGTTGTGCTGGTACAAAGAAGGGGACATCGAGGAGGGCTGAAGACAGGAACAAATGCCTGATAGAAGGCAGGATTGCTTCCTTCAGAGAAACTGCCTGTTTAAGGTGTTTGTGGAGCTTTCGCTTGCTTTACTTTACCCAATTCATTGTGGTAATTACTCCAGAGTTGCTTTGAAATATTAACTCAGTTAAAAACACCCCCAAACTTTACATGTTGCAGGCAGTTAAGGCTCCTTTAGTTAATTTCTTAGGTTTTTTTCTTGATCTAATGTATGTTCAGAGCCTGTTTAGCAATACAGGCAAGGAGTCAGAAAGATAACACCAGAATTTTCTCCTTTAGGATTTGAGTATTTCTGCAGTTACCTTACCAGCCTGGATGAGAGGCAGGTGAGGACTTTCAGTGACCTGAGGACAGTCAGGTGTTTGTAGTCCAGAGAACCTCAGAACTGGCAGGGAGTGCTAAGTAACATGCGTTGTGTTTACAGTAAGAACATTTTTTAAATCTGTGCTAGTAACCATGCTAGAGATGAACTCCAGTTCTGTACAGCATGTCCTGTGTATATCTCTGCTGCCACTTGTCTCCACATTTCTTTTCAGTTGTTTTCACTCCCTGCTGGCACTGTATAGACTGTAATTATACTGACCTCTCCCCTTTCCTCCTCCCTTTCCCAGCACATACAACTTCTCCGCAGATGGCTTTCACAGTTCAACTGCCAGTGCAAATCTGTGTCTGGGCTCAGGCGTTCATGGGGGAGTTGACTGGATGAGGAAATTAGCATTCCGCTACCGTCGGGTGAAAGAGATGTACAACACCTACAAAAACAATGTAGGGGGTAAGTGTCTATGGTCAGGCAACAAGCGTGCCTTTCATCTTCACAAATGCTTCTGACCCTGCTAGGGACATGCTATGGAGGAGGTGTAGAGAGCATCGTGATGAAAATACTTCACACTGAGCTGAGCAAGTGTTTCAGCAGTCATCCTTAAATAAGGTTCTGTACAGGATTTGCAGGAGGTATGCTAAAATACCTGGTTTAGCAGTTGGAGGACTCAAGTCTGAGTGTGGGGCTTTATTTTATAATTTCTTTGGCAGGAAAGCAACCTTCTCCAATTTTCCAAAATGCTTAGTAAGCAAGCAATCAGTTCAAAACTAAATGTGCTTTTTTTTCAACAGACACATGGCTGATCTCTGTCTGAAGGCATTCTTGTATCATAACAGCCTGTTCTTAACTCCCCCAAAACAATACCACCAGGTATCAGGATGCCCTGAGTTCCTTCATCTCAGCTAGTTCCAGACAGTTCTTCCAATAGGCTGCTCTGCTTCTCTTTTAGAACATCAGTGCCAGGTCTCTGACTAGAAGGAGAAAGAAGCAAAACTCAGAATATCGCCACAAGATTTTTTTTTTAGTTGGAGGAATAGCGTACCTGCATGTACTGGAAAGGGTACACAGCTTCTCAGGAGAAACAAAACCATCCTGGCTTCAGATGGCTCTCAGCTCAGGCCACTACCCACTATACACAGCTCTTTCATCCTCTTGCTCACTTCCCATACCAGCTTTATGCTAACTCCAAGAAAGGTGTTTTAACGAGGTCCCACAGCATGCAGGTGACTGATCCCATTCCCCTGGAGAGGAAGGAAGCTGAGCTGCAGTAGCATAGGAGCATGCTGCAGACAGGCCTCGTGTACCTCAAGGCAGAGCCTTGAAATGACATGGCAGTGGGCAAAGGGAAGCAGCCTGCACCAGGGCCAAGAGAAGGGCAGTGGGACAAATAGGGCTCCGAACACAGACAGGAGCCCTTTGGCATTCTACACACAAAGCCACGCAACTCCCTTTCTGTGCTTCTGCAAAGATGCTTTCCCTGCTTACAGGTTTAATAGGAGCTCCTAAGAGGGAAACCTGGCTGCAGTTAAGAGCAGAACTTGAAGCGCTGACTGATCTCTGGCTCACTCATGCTCTGAAGGCACTGAATTTGATACATTCCCGGTAAGAACAGCTTAAAGAATTGCCTACAGGCTTGATCCAGGATCTCCTTTGCTTCCCTTTTTTTCCCCCCTTCTAAACAAATCGAGACACGTTCATAGGACTTTGCTGGCCAAACCTGTGGGAGGCCAGTCTGCACATGTTTGCCAGACTTGAATTATCAAGGGTTGGGGTGAGCTTGAGATGATGAACTGAGCAAAAGAAAAAACAGTCCTTTTTCTTGCCTTCCCTTGGCTACCTCATCTGTGGCACGCTTTTCACGTGAGCAGATTTACAAAAGAGTAGGAAAGGGAGAAAAGGGCCCTTCTATCCCTGAACATGTTCACTCAAAGAACCCAGCACAGACATTACCACATGGTGTTTAAATCCCCACAAAACAGATCCTGGCATGCATGCAGTAAGACTGCATCACTGCTGCTAGTTTGTTTTATGTTTTTTTCATTCTACTAAGTTGATAAAAAGACAATCACAGTATTCACATTGTCTGCCCCCAGCTGCATGATCTCCCAATGGCTCGGGAACTTGCAGTTGCAAGAAAGATTTGCTTCCTGCCATTTTTCAGTCTAGAGTAAAAGAAAGAAACACAGATTGCCACTTCTACTAACTTTTGTTTTCTAGGCCTAACTGTGTCAATGTGTTGGTCACCACAACTCAGCTTATACCAGCTCTTGCTAAAGTGCTTCTCTATGGACTGGGCACTGTCTTCCCCATTGAAAACATTTACAGTGCAACAAAAACAGGTAAGAGCAAACTAACTTAGGCCTCACTGAAGATAGACTGAAGTTTTGTCCCTAGGTCAGGCACGTCCATCCAACCTGATAGCAACAAGCAATATATGAGCTTTATTTTTAGCTCCATGTTTACACATCTCTAATTCACATCCTGACTGCCCACATTTAAGCTAGTACAGACTGCAAAAAAAAAAAAAAAAAAAAAAAAAAAAAAAAAAAAAAAAAAAAAAAAAAAAAAAAAAAAAAAAGGTCTTCCCAAGTGTCTCCATGGGGGAGTGAGCCTGAAAAATACCCACCCTATGGAGCATCTACTGCATGTGGGATGTTCAGCTGCACCCAGCTAGGAGGACGACAGTCTGGTTGGTCCTGTTACATACAGAAACACTGTTTGGATCCTCCTATTCTTGCAGAGGGGTCAAGTGTGCTGAATGAGCTTTATGAAGCTGTGTGAGTAATAAATACTGGTAGGGTTGGCTTGGGGCTATTTTTGTGTTCTGTCCTTTCTGGTATAATTGTTTGAACCTCTGAGGTTTGTATTTTTATGTTTTTACTGCAACCAGAATGAACAGAAAAGGGCTTTAGAAACTGAGCAACACGAGTGTCACATCAGTCTACCAACTGGCAGTCTAAGTAATGCATCAAAGTCACAAAGCTTACAGAAAACTGGCAGCACTTGGAAGTCCTTGGCTGATAAAGAAAATGCTAGTAGCTGTCTTGAGATGGAGAGAATCCATCTCCGATGAAGATTCAGTTAGGTTCTAATTTCAAAAGAAAACAAGGAGTGTAGCAGCAAGTTCAATTAAGTCCCAACTCCATTTCCAGCACCTGAATGTCAGCCCCACCTGCTGTACGTGTCCAGATAAAAAAATGTGTCTTCTCTTCTGTTGCTTAGGGAAAGAGAGCTGTTTTGAAAGAATAATGCAAAGGTTTGGAAGGAAAGCCGTGTACATTGTAATAGGAGATGGTGTTGAAGAGGAACAGGGAGCAAAAAAGGTACAGTTTGTGGATACCATGCTGGATTCTTCCAAGTTTTCATTTCAATGACCCTTTCTTTACTTAAGCATTCAACGAAGCTCCCTCCATTTGAAACAGCTTACAATTGGTCTCATTTCTTAATATGCAAAATACTCAACAACCTTGTGAGAAATTTCCTACTGTAAATCCCCCCACCTTGGCAGCTAGTGCAACTTTTCAGGTAGTCGCTGTGTCACATGTTCCAGGAATCATTCTTGCTTAATAAAGATGGCTTTAAACACATGAAAAGGGAAACTCCAGTGTGTGATCTCAGATGAGCAAGCAGGGTGAATTTCTGATCTACACATTGCTTTTGTAAATTCCAAATTATTGGAATTAGTTTTTAGTTACTTATTAGAATATGCATATATACACACATGTATTTATATTTATGACTTGTTGAGATCATAGGGTGTAACATCATTAGAGTGAATACCAAAGGGACTAGTACTGAGTTGCTGCCTTTATCAATGATTTATGGATCAATGTGATTAATTCCACAAGCAAAATGAAATTGGGAAGATGTACTGAATACAAAGTAGAACAGAAACTGCGAAAGCAGTATGGTCAGGAATAACAAGCCCTCGGTAATATTTCATGCGCGGTACATAGATGTGGCCCACTGGCATAGGTAGCCTTAGAAAGAATTAAATGGACTAACCTGTGCATCCAGTTGAGTCCTCCAGTCACTGGTATCCACAGTCCACTGATTGGGAAATGAGAACTGGAGTTTTAGGGACCAGTTGAAGCTTCTTTGTTTTGGGTAGACTGTAAGAGGAGAGAAGCCGGAACCCCAGAGCTTGGAAGAGATAAAAGCAAACTTTGAGAAGACCAAAGCTCTCCTTCTGCTTACGGTGACTTGGGGGCAGGGCTGGGCTAGAGATCCAGCAAGGAATACCTTCTGCCATACACATGGGGTATCAGTGTATTACAGAAACCCAGGAGTGGTAGAAACATGGAGAACAACAACGACCTAAAGGAAAGCAGTCTGGTACATCAACTGAATTGTACAACATGAGAATTGAACAGCTGACATTTTAATTTCCTAATCTTTAGAACAGAAGCCTGCCTGGAATCTCCATTTATTTGGCTTTACAGGGACAGGAATACAATTTGTTAATGGCAAGCCTTACTTGAAGGATGTCTTTGTGCAGCCCGAGTCTTGCGCTCCTGATGTGACTGCAGAAATGTGATTGAGCTGCATTTGCTTCAGGAGCATTGCACATGAGTTGAGATGCAGGAACTGACTGCATGAGTCCCATCTTCAGCAAACTAGTTAATTTTTAATAGGCACACAGATTACTGTTGTAGCTCAGGTGATGTACAAAATATTACATCACAGGAACTCAGCTATACAGCTGAACCTTGTGCTGGAGGACCTGACGTCTCATTCTGAATGAAGATCCTGCAAAGACTTTCCAAGCAAATTTGAGCTCATTTGGTGCACAAGCCCAGGAACAAAGGGATCCCAGCAAATAAGATCCGCAGAATTGTATCTATCTTGGGTCGTCTTCAAAGCAGCAGAAACCCTCTTTTTTGTAGTGTATTTCCCCTGGCCAATGGAAGCAACAATACCTGCCCCCACCTTGGAAAACTAGCTAAATCTGCAGATGGTTCTCTAGTTCATGAAGGGTTAAGGAGCTGTCAGAGAAGAGTCCAAAATGCATGACTGGGAATGAAGTGATAATAGCCTGCTGCTTTTGACAGCCGGTGCCGTACTTCAAAGGTAGCGGGTCAGTGAACATGACTGCATCAAAGGCTGCAAGGGCTCTCTGGCTGTATGAAGAAGTGGGAAGGTTCAACAACCTTCTATAGGCAGGATTTCAAGAGCCCTCTTGCTTGTGTCTCCTGGCCTAAGCAGCTCTCCCATTAGTAGAGCACATTCTTTGCTGGGCTGTTGCCTCCTTTGATTGATGACACTCATTAGTTCAGGCTTCAACACACCTGAGCTTTATACTAAAAAAAAAAAAAAAGGGGGGGGGGGGGGGCAGGCAGAGTGCCTTTCACTGTTTTGCCGACAGCACTGATAGTATCTCCATTTTAGTGGGTCATTTTTCTTCGCCTGTCTGATGAGTGATAAATCTGTAAATGCTGAACAACAGGAGTGGCTGGGAGGCCAAGTTTTCTTCTCATTTAAGAAAGAAAAAATAGATAATTTAATGGAAGGGGTTTAATAACAACCAGGGGAGGGGGGGAGAGAAGGAAATAACTTTTCCCCTTAAAGTGAAATTGTAGAGCAATGGATTCCAGTCGCTTCAGATGTCTGTGTTTGCTTGCTGTCTCTATGCACACTGATAAATAGCTTGAAGGAAACGTTTGTTTACTGATAGGCAACATACCAGAGGGAAGCTTGAGTTGTATTTAAACATTAGAGGTGTGTAAATAGACACTCTGTAAAATAAACATCTGGAACCACTGGAGTTTTTTTACACAGGTAGGTACACTTGGAAAAGGAACATCTCCCTTCATCAGAATCATCTATCTAGGAAGTATATATTCTCTAAAGCCTTGTCTAAACTCTTTATCCAGAAGCAGTATGTTTACAGCTGAATTATTTCCAGTGATAAAATACTCAGAAATTTTATTCCCACACTGGGAGTAAACTCTGTCAGTTAAGGCTTTCTGTATGTTTGTTACTGCATACATATCACTGACTGTACAGAGACCGGTATTTTGGGAGGAAGCTAAGAAAATCACAAGCCCAAATGTTGTTATAAAATCTAAACGAGCTGCGTCTTTGATCTAAAGTAAAACTGCTTTAACTGTTTTGGATTAGAAACAAATCCAGTTCAAACCCCAGGCTCACCAGAACATTCCAAGAAAAGCTGTATTTCACATCTAAAAGCAAGTTCTAATTATTCTGAGGTTATCTCTTTGCAAGCAACTGCCGGGATCGTGGCTATTGCTAATGATTGCAGAATTATGTTGTTACAGTGATGCTTTCAGAGTACTGTCTGTACCTTACCAGATTACAGTTTCCATCTCGGGTCCCCTGCGTAATTGAACTGTGCTTGTTTCACAGCACTTAAAGAAGTTGGCACTTTGTCCTCTTTCAGATGCAAGGCTGGTTTTCCTAGAGTACATTCACAATTTTCAAGAGATGACTCAAGATACTATAAAGAAGATACAGGCGGTCACACATAGTCGACCTTTCCAGATTTTGTCCAGATATTAAGATTTCAAATGGAACCGACTGGTTAGAACTTGGATATGTGTATATGTGATTAGATTTATCACAGTAAATATGAATTGAAAAACAGGGGGGCAGGAGAAGAATATAAGATAGTCTCTCAAAAAAAGGAATTAGGAAAGTTTCTTGAGGACAAGCTGTCATATAAGCCTTTCTCTGAGGCAGCAGTGTTAAACTAAACAAATAATTGATCTGAGCAATGATACCAGTTCCTACATTTCCAGAAAATGCAGTATGACCTACTGTTCCAGTTACCTTGGAAAGGGAATTGTTAGAAAGCATTTTGACGCTGTGTGGTATTATATTCTTCTGTTTATATTTTTGTAAATTTTAATAACTTCATTTTAGGATCTATATTGTTTACTTGTCTGTGAAGCACTGGCAACAGCTTTCACTAGTAGTAAGTAGGACAACTTTGAAATTGGTGTTATAGGACAGGATTATGATGCTTTCTGGAGAGTCTTAAGTGGCAAGAAAAGTGTTTCTAGGAGTACTGCAATTCTAGAAACATTCCTAATTAATCCATGAAAAAATAGGGCAGTAAAGTTTAGCAGCTAGTACATTCAGAAAGTCAGCCGGCATCCTACATCATCTCTGAAACAGGACACTCCCAAATTGTGGAGGATCTGTCTTCCTCTCTGCATGGGAGAAAGGTATCAGCAAATAGGCACTCCCCATTCCCTTCCTTCCTCTCTAAGGTGAGCCTCCTTGCCTGTGACACCGTGACAACCTGGTGGCCCAAGTACAAAGCTCTGTTCCCGAGGGTGCAAACTAAGAAAGTTGTTTTGATCTCAGTATTAAACAAAAACAAAAAAATACCCTCTTTTGGTTTCACTCTAGCACAACATGCCATTCTGGAGAATCTCTTGTCACGCTGACCTGGAAGCTCTTCGGCACGCCTTGGAACTTGAATATTTGTAGCAGACCCCAACATCTTAGCACTGTGAGGGCTTCACTCAAACTATTACATCGGTTTCACCTATTCCTCATCATTTTCTTATTAAAAAAATCCCACAGCAACTGCAGTTTTTCTTTTTTTTGAAGGAGAACCCTTTCAGTGGAAGCCTTTAAGAACTTGCAGCCAAAGAACATTGTGTCAAGTCCTTCTGCCTTTGGACAGAGGAAAAGCCTTCAGATAACTCGCTGGCGATCCCGCAGTTACATGGTTAAGCCGGATGCATAGAGCTGTAACTGCCTTTTTGCCATCAACGACAAACACTACAAGTCTTGGGTCTACTTGTCACTTTTCTTGCTTTTGAAAGGGGAAGAGGACATAGTAAGGAGTCTGCACAGTACATCACATCACATGGGACTTTCTGAAAATAAGAGTGAAACTGTTGATTTTTTTTTTTTGGTATTTTTTTAATTTATGAACTAATCTCATTACTCTGGTATTAAGCTCTGTACCTGTGTTTTTAATCTGGCTTTTTGGGGTGGGTGGATGGGGAAAGTCTTATCGTTCTAAATTAATAGTTCATTTCTCCAGAACAAACTCTGAGGAAAATTATATTGTGTACATTAATAATAAGGACACATGGTACTGTTGGTAAGAACTATAGCTGTGTTTTTAAATCTTACATAGATGGTATGTGGACTGTGCATGTGTCTACACGGTGCCTTATGCTGCCATCTTGGTTTTGGGGGTTGGGGGTGGGGAAAAAGTACCTTGTGATGAGTGAAAGGCATTAAATAAAAACATGTTTACATTTGGGGGGACTAGATTACCTGCCTTCTCTTCAGCCACTCTTGGATCTAGAGGTGTATGTAGAACACATACTCCCCGTTTCAAGGTGGAGTTAGGCTGGAAGGACTCTGAACAGAGCCCCTCAGGTGCACAACGGAGTCTGTAGCCAGCTATTCTGTCTGTTGGCGGGGCAAAGACTGAAGACGGTCAGTGACTGTGTCCGCTGGGAGAGAATGTGGGCACTCGGCAAATCTAACTTGTCCTGCAAAGGAAGATAAAGGGCAAGCAAATACTGCAGCTGTGCATATTTATTTTTATGTAAATAAATGCATCTACAAGTAAGCTTCAGCTTTAGGATTTCTGCTGAGCTCACCTGTTAATTCTTGCTGTCAAAAATATTTCAGTTCTCTGGGGCTGGATGAATCTCTAATTCACTTTCAGAACTGCTCATTCTTGCTTGCTGTGGCACCAAATAACCTCAGAAGGATCAGAGCCTCACTGGAACAAGGTGTTAGAGAGCGAGATGCAGCAAGTAATACAATCCCCTTATCTGTCACGTCTGAATCAAGATCAAACAAGTAAGGGTTACACAAGTTACAAGTGTGACACAAGTGCTACACAAGCCTGAGTGATACTCCTACCATCTAAAAACATTTACCTCAGGAAACAGATCCATTGCTAGATCTGAGAGGGGATTTTCTGCCGGACTAAAACAGAAAATCTGATCTCAAAATAATCTGATCTCAGCCTTTGGCTCAAGAGGTAGCAGCCACGCAGCAGCTGTAAAACATGTTAGCTATACTTGTCAACAGCAGGCACGAACACAAATGTCCTTTACGTACGTGCTTTGGAGGCAATTGCAAAGAGCTGCTCTCTGGGCTGAGTACAACACAAAACAAAGGCGATTTTTCTAGCAGAGGTGTTGCTTGTCTCAGGGCCTGCTGAGCAGCAAGTCTGGCAGAATTTTTCCCGCTGTAAGAAAGACTGTCACAAGTAGGAAGTTTTATCACAAGTCAAGGAAACCAAACTCAATGGAGAATTGACAGATGCTTGCAAGATAAGCACACCTGTAAATAAAACCTTTGAAAGAGGAACAAATGCCAGGGAGGGCAGACTCCTAAGAAAGCTCAGCTTCAGCTTCTAACACCCTGTCAATCAGCTAATTGCTATTCCTTGAGGTGGCAAATTTAACACCTGCCTTATTTGAGTCAGTTATCTGAGTACTGATTTTTTCCCCCTAAAGCTTAGGCAGATTCTGCTTTCTGAATGTATTTAAAGCTTCTCAAGCTCTCCGGTTTCTGTCTCCAAAGTTCTTGGCAGAGGCCTGTGCTCTGTTAGTGCCTGCGTGTGCTCCACGTACCGTTGCTGTAAGTGATTTCTCCATACTCCTCCCAGCTGATTTTTACTTACCCACAGGTAAGACAGCTGACTGGAGGGGTGTACCCAGCATTAGGAACACTTGTTCGTCAGACAGGCCTAGGCCTACCGCTTCCTTCCAGTCACCGTGGCACATGGTCATCTCTCACTACAGCAAGAGTACCAGGATTACTGTTTCCAGGGAAGCTGTGATGGCTGGAACAGGGGACCTATAACAACTTTTTACTCGTGAACATACAAAAGGCCTGGGAACACGCGCACGTACAGGCCTTGCTCAGCTCTTTTACCTTTTTTATGTATTTCTACATTGTTACAGCATCACCTGTGTTTTTATGTATTTCTACATTGTTACAGCATAAAATCCTTTCTTAGTCGCATCACTAACCAGACTGGTGTACAACTATGATAGGACAAGGTTCCCAAATAAGTTGCACTATAGCTGAATCTGAGGTGAACAATCCAAGCAAGTCATGTTAGTACCATTGTTAAAATGTATAGCGGATACCAAAATCTGTTCTGTCAAAAAATGTTTAGTATGTTAGTACGTGTCTGAACCTCTAATACAGACTTCTTGTATGTTAAATAGCAAAGGGGACATGAAAGATATAGCTGGTGAGGTAACAAGGGTTGAAGTCTTCAATGGGACTGTAAGCATGAGGGTGCAGTAGCTGCTCTCACAGCTACTTTCTGACACTTCAAGGACCAAAATACTTTCCCAAACAAGAGAAAAAAAAAAAATCCCCACACCTGTACAGTGACATGACATATTCATCCCATTTCCAAGAGTGTCCTTTGCTCTGTTGTTTCCTTATAGACAACTAATATGAATACAGTGCTGCAGAGTAAAAGAAATCAGCTTTTTAAACCTACCAATTCCTGATTGCTAATGTTCCCATAATTTCATGTTCGGATCCTTTCTACACCATAATCTAACAGGTTTCATAATCTTTTGTAAAGGAAGCAGGGTCTCACCTGGCAGCCAGGGTGAACACTTCATTGCTGGTGTGAGCCTCTGCCACCACTTGGGCCCCAGACATACGTATTTTATTTCTGAAAAATCCGGAACTTAAAATGTTAATACTAGAAGTGATAACAACCTGCACCTCAAATCGTGTCATGCAAACCGCTTAGAAATGTTCATTCTTGTTCAGCCGTAGCAGAGCAGAAGGGCCACATCGCACCCAGTTCCAGAGAGGTGAAGAATCAAGTAATTTTCAAGCAGACGGCAGGAATTACAAAACAGCAAAGCTAAGGGTTAGCGGGGAGTGTATAAGCCTTCCACTCCAAGCACCAGCGTAGGACAGTGTCACCAAAGCAGTTCGGACTAAGATAACACCTGCTGATCAGGGCAGCAGCCTTGTGCCAAGCTACCACAGCCATCTGCGCCGCCCGTTTTAGTCTGTCCAGGTAAGCACGGTGTACAAATGCTAAAAAGCCCTTCAGAAACGGCAAAAAGCCTCCCCCGTTGATTTGGCAAGGCTGCGGTCAAGGAAAGAAACCAGATTCTGTTTTTTTCTCGGAGCGGCTGCTGCTTTGGAGTTGTTTGGGGTTTTTTTCCCCCCCAGCAGTGCAGGGCAGACTTGAGTATTTTGTCTTTTATAATAGAGATTGGATTTAAGTTAACGGCAAAGGCGCACACTGCAAACTCTTTTTAAGATATTTCACAGCACTTCAAAGGTATTTTCCAGGCTATTGCAGACTCACAGCACGTTTACTGTTTGCATTTTCAGTAATTTGCTAGAGCAGTGAATGAAAAATTTAATGCAGGTTGCCTGTTTGAGCCAGAAATTTCTGGGAGACAGGAGAACAATCTGACGTAGTTCATCCTTGCAGTATTATATTATGAAATTAAGGGCAGTAATTCACTTGTTACATGCTGCTTAGAAAGGATGGAGTTTCAAATGCCGATTCACTGCAAGTCTGCAGCGGGATTTATTGCTGTAAGAGCCCCACAAGTGCTGACGGTCTGCTGCAGTTACTTGAAACACTGCAGTGTCACGGGGATGAATTACTTCACACACACGTGCTATGGCCCGTCATCCCACGCAGTGGGTCCTAAGGGCCAGAGCGATTCCTCCCGCTTTTCCTGGAAGTGTTTAGCGTTGCTGTGTTACCTTTTCCTTCTGGTGTTTCTCCGTCATCTCTTCTCTGTCGGGTAAGGACCTTCCTCACTTGCTGTAGTTGTTCTTAAGGAATATACTGTAGGCTCCATCAGAGCCAAGGTTTTATCCCTGAAGTTTTAATTAGCTTCAGCATGACGAGAGCTTTGTATCTAATAATACTCAACAGACTTACAAGGTACTGTGCAAAAATTTACCATAGTAATTCACAGTATCCTCTCTCTTCCACTTTTCACCATAAAGTTTTCTTGTGTGCCAGGATTCTAAATAAGAAGGTAATAGTTTATTTTTAACAGACAAAATCTGATAAAAAACCCGTACCATTTATTTCAATATGTAAAATCTGAGTAGAACAAAACCTGGAGATTCTTTATCTTTTCCTAAGGTTCTGCTACTTACGTTACTCGAAAATGAGCAAAGAGCAATAGCAAATTCAGTTGTGAAGGTCTTTTGTCCTGAGAACAGGGAACTTGGTGAACACTTAAAATGAGAAGTAACAAAAGCAGCAACACACTTACTGGAAAACTTGCAACCACGCAAAGATTGTTCAGAAATGAGGACGGATTCATGACCTGTGCTGTCACTGGGAATCGGGAGTCAAGGAATTCTCCCTGCAGGCAGGGATGGGAAGCAGCCTTTCTGGGCATGGTTGCTTTTCCCGTCACCTCTGACAAGCACTGCCTCAGAGAGGAGTTTAATGGAGCCGCCATTGCCGCTCCTTTTTCTGACTGCCTTTCGCTTAGCATGTCAAATTAAGTTCTGCCTATGCTTTGGCCTAGCTTAAGGCTCAGGTGCGTTTCCTAGCTCGGCATACCTCACCTGATGAGCAGTATCCTTGTATACATCCTTTGAGCCTATACAGCGTGACTTGCCACCCTGCACCCACGTAACGTGCTCCTTTTGCAAAAGCCTGACTCTTGAGTTCTGCAGGGACTGATCCGCACCGCACACCTGCTCTTCTCTGCATCCTCTTCAGGTGAAGGACTGAAACAAAATACTTTTCCCCACATTAAGCTTGTCCTTAGGGTCTCTCCACCCATCTGCTCTCAGCTGCCACTTCTAGCAAGTCATGGAGTGCAACGCAAACTAAATACAGCTCTTAACAACCAAAAAAACCATCGAGATGACACGCACCGAAAGAGAGTACCTTCTTAGGCCTCCATCTTCAAACTTCCAGTCATTCTGTTCAACCGGAACCTGGTTCCGAACCATTTCTGAAAACGGCTTTGACAAGAATCACACTCGGGGGCCTTGCCCAGCTTTGAATAGTTCAGATGCAACAACAGAATATAGCCTTTTGTCAAATAACCAGAAAACTGCAAAGAAAGTACTTGCAAAACACGCCATCGTTGGGGACGGAAGAACACCTAGCGATGGCGCCGTTTTACCGATTTCCTGTACTGACCTTTTCATGCAGTTCTCCCGTCTGAGCACAGGAGGGCAGCCGGGCTTCACAGTAAGCCCCACAAGCAGGAATGCCGAATACCTCGCTCCCCCGCAGACGGCTGCCCAGCAAAATCCTGGTTTGTGGGGTCCGTTTCAAAGTCCTGGAGTCACAGCCCTCTTACCTGATGAGCGTTAGGTAAACAAAAGCAAATTCTCAGCATTTCGCCGTTTTCCTGAGAGGTACACGACTGGACAGATAAGGCGAGCACGGCAGAGCTAGCACTGGGCGCTGGCCAAGTACTCGGGAGTGGTATTTTGTATAAAAATGATTTTTTAAAAAGGAAGAAAAACAGGAATCTCATTGTTTCTAAAATGCCTTCAATTAAGGTGCAGCTGTACAATCGTTTTAAAAACTAGCCACTGTGATTCACCAAGAAAGGGTAACTATTCGGAGGGACTTCGGTCCCATGGTTCTACCGCTCTGTGTAAAGGATGAAAAACGCGGCATTCAGTGGGCTGTGGATTAGCCTCGACTGAGCACGGGTAGCAGAACCGACAGCACCCCTTCTGAACTGACACATCTCTACCGAGGAGGATGAAAAACTTAGGAGCCCACGGCTCCGGACGGACTGTGTTCCTCTTGGCTGCTCCATGTTCCTCTGCAATGGAAGGAAGCACTTACATTTCTGTGATTTAAGCGCTGAAAAGCTCACTCAGCAAGCGCCAGCACAAGAAGGTGACAGCACAGCTGATGGCAAATTCTGAACCCCTGCATCCATAGCCAGCCCACCAAGTTCCAGCTGGAACGTAATGGCCTCTCTGCAGCCAGAACTGCCAGCCAGCCTGTGGCTACTGCAGCACTTAGAGCTGCGTGGCGCTGATCCAGCTATCTGTGTCTGCTCCTCGCATCCATGTGCCGACGTCCGGCTTCTGTGGTGAAACCTTGCTATGGTGAACTCCGTCCAGATCATAGCCCCCAAAATGGTAAAACAAAACCTCAGAGCACCTTGAATGCCCATTTTGGGGGCTAAAACAAAACCTCAGAGCACCTTGAATGCGGTATTAGCGCCCGCTCTCTGAACAGTGAAGGGTTCCTGAGGTAACACTAAAGCTAGGAAAACACTGCCACCGCTTGGTAAAGCTTTGGAGTTGACTGGCCCAGATAAGGAACACCAGTGCCAATCTCCCCTCCGTCTTCCTAACTGAAGGCCCACGTGATAATGGAAGATAACAACAACGTAGAGATTCCTAAGCTCAAACTCCAAGACAAGTTAATTTTGTCCCCAAAACCAGAGGAATCGGCAGTAATATGTCCACATGTCTTTCAGTAGGTTATAATGGAGGATGGCAAACCCGAGGGACACCCGGTGCCTGTAGCTGAAGGGTAAAACAGGTTTTCCCAGGATGGTCTGTGGTTGAAGAGGCTTTTCATCATTTACAATTTACTGCCCCCCAACCCCACCAGCTCAACGCCTGATCGTTGGCATCACCCTTCACAGCTAGACGATGGAAGGACAGCCATCCAGACTCGTCTTCAATCCAGGACTGAGTCAGGTACCGCAACTGATCAACCTCCACCATCAGGAAGAGGTAAAAATTCCAGACCCAGCACAGTATTTTTTCCCAAAATACTTGGATCTGAAATAAACAAGGGACACACTACATAGGGTAGAGGGATACTCTAGACACGAGCGATGGATGCAGCTTATGCCTAGTCATGGTATTCAATCATACATTAAATAAAGTCGCAGCCTATCTTTTAAATTCATATCACGAGTGTCATCTCCTCCTGTAATGTCCAAGCCAGAGATGTGTCCTTCCTTCACTTTAGTTAATGCAAAATAATCTTCAGAAAACCTACGAACTTCATACCGTAACTAGCTAAATTGTGGGAAAAATACAGTCACCAGAACATCCATGATGATACTTTGATCTTGACCTGATAACTCTTGTTGGGAGTTATTATTTTATATTTATATAAATCCTTACTAGGATTTGGTCACCTATTATTTCTCACGAGGAAAGAAAACTATTATAGAAAAGGCAATGCCCATTAAAAGAAAAACCATAGGTTGAAGCAGGCTTCAGAAAGCAGTGTGGTTTCCTGCGACAGTTTTTGACTTGTTCATCTCCTTCCTTTTTCCTCCTAACACAAGAGCCTGTTTCAGTGATACCAGCATTCAAATTCCATGAGGAAAGCCAAAACATCATTTCAAGCTTTCAAGATCTGTGCTTTTCTTTAAACAGTAGCACTGGGAACGTTAACTTCAGTTGTTTTACAAATGCACGTAACAAGGTAACTTCAGGAGTAGGACATTTAAGACCATGTCCATAGTAGGATTTTACAGGGAGCTATTCCATCAGCTCCCTGTTCCTTCTGACAGGTGATGAAGACGCACACAGCAGTCTTGCCCAATTCATGCCCTCTTAGGGGCTACAACCCTACTCGTCACGGAAGCCCCCATCTCTAACCCACAAATCCAGCTAACAAGACTACGCGTGTCGGTGCAACCCCAATCCAACCAATGCGTAAATGTTACACAACAAGCAGTGGACCTTTGCTGCTGTTAAAAGTGAGAGAAAATGGATGCTGCCGAGTTTTTTACACATAAATGGCTTCTTATTTACAGACCGCCAATGCCGCTTTGTTTTTTCTCAGATTTGACAGGCTTGGATTCAAAGGTCCCACACTTCTGAGACAGAAGGTCCCAACATACGTGAAATTATCTATGGTCTGGAGACCGTGCAGAAATGAACATTTGTCCAGATCGAAACGGAACTGGAAATCCAGGAACACAGAGCATTTTTCTAAAACAGTTTAATAAAAAAATTGTGAAGTTTCTTGAAAAATTGGAGCAACCCAAAGCATATCGTGTGTGTCACCTGTCTTAGTCACAAAGAAACACAATTGTCAAAAAAGATCTTTAAGTTTAATACAAATTTTATACAAAGAAAATGTGAAAAAATACTTCCATATGCTAAAAGCAATTATGCTTCACAAATAAGGCCAGCTAGGCTATTTTTGACACAACTGCAATTCACGAATATTCTGTTCTCGCTTTTTTCTTCTAATACTTTTTTCCCTCTAATAT
Source organism: Aptenodytes forsteri (assembly GCF_000699145.1). Classification (NCBI taxonomy): domain Eukaryota; kingdom Metazoa; phylum Chordata; class Aves; order Sphenisciformes; family Spheniscidae; genus Aptenodytes; species Aptenodytes forsteri. The sequence goes on from NW_008795560.1 coordinate 925,387, forward strand.
GGGTGCTAGCTGGAGACTGTACAAACCGCATTCTTTTATAAACAATGGGAGAAATCAACATGACTAAAATGTACAACAGAATGTACTGGAATGATATCATACAATTAATTTTCTCATATACATACATCACCTTTGCTTTGTTCAATGCTTTCGTTTTACACAACATACAAAATGGTACTACAGTATAAGTGTAACAGACAGCATTTCCATGGGTTACTTTCTCTCATACTGTACTGTTTCATGCTTACATAAAAACATAAATTCCATCATATAAATAATACATGCTCTGGCCCAGCATCAGAAGTCCTTTGCCCATGTTTCCCCATCCAGGTTTTTCTCCACACCTAGTCCTTGTTCAAAGTCCTTTTGGGGGATTTTAAAAACAGGAAAACTGAACTGTGAAGCAGAGGAACAAACTTTCCTTTCCTCAATCTTTGATATCAGTGATCAGAAGTCATGCTACAACCAGCCGGTATTACACTTTCCAACTTTTCTGACATTAGACCGAATGACATTTTAACTTAATTTTAACCTGTAAACAATATAAATTTTAACAGTCTGGTCATTGTAAAAAACAATGTAAATCTTTAAGTATTTCAGGTCCACAGGTTGGAAATGTCATAATTTGCCTAATACAATTAACTGAAAAAAGATACCCTTCATCACTTGGTTGCTCAAACAAATTCTACAGGAGTTGCAAAGTGCGGAATTTTTTTTCAATCCAAATGCAAATCAAGTCGTTCAGATTCTCATGATTATATTATTTGGTGCGTAACTGCAGTTTCCCAAGACCAGTTTTCAGAGTTAGCTTGTGATAAGGCTGTTTTAAACCTTCCTTTTCCAACTTCAAACGCTCTTTATAAGTTAAATTCAATACAAATATAAAAAGGAGATGGTACTCTAATGACATCCACAAATTGTACATTATTTACAAAAGAAGCATAGATTTAATACGGATCTTACCTGTCCTCAGCTTTTCTAAGCCAGCGCTAATGCTTTACATTAATGTAGTGTAGTTAATGCTTTGTACACATATACAAAGCTAAAGTCTGAACCTTTGAGGTTAATCCAAAGAACTGTGTTTATTTTTCACATTTCTATTAGATTTATTTATTCCAACAATTGTATGGACTTCTTGTTAGCAGTTAGACTCTTCGTACTTGGACTGGCATTGTGGTCTGAACATACTGAACTCCAGTTCTCATTGCCACTGTCCCAGCAGAAGGACTTACCACTACAGGAATGGTCTGTGGATTAAAACCAAGAGAAACATATTGTTATGTTAAAGGTCACATAAACATGACCACAGAAATAGAGATTTATTTTCCAGGGAACATCCAGAACAAGTTCCGATTTTGTGCAATAATTAATACCTTTATTACCGCAATATTACCTCATTCCAGGGCAGAAAGTAGTGTATTACTTTCCTATAGCCAAGAGTTTTCCTGTATCATCATTATTACTACTATATAATCACAGGGACAGGTGGTCCTATAGGTACTGTACACACTCTGTCTGTGCTTGGAGAATTAGGTTTTCATAGTTACTACATCCAGTTATGTATTTTCCCCAAACTGATACATGGGAAGAGGAAAAAGGGCTAAGAAAATCCTCTGTCATTTGAAAAAGTTTTGACAAATCAAACTGGAGTACAAAAATACCCTTGTTTATAAGTATATTCTTGTTACACGTTACTTAAATCTTTTTCCCCAAGAGGAACTCCCCCATGCATTCAGTCTACACAGAAGAGAACAAAGAACATCCATTTGAACAAAAAAGTACTTAAGTTAACTTTTGCACAAATAATAACAAAACCATCAGCATTACTGGGAACTGTCTTATACCCCCTGTAAAAATATTAATATAGAATAAACTTTTCACTTCCATCATACAGATCATGATTTATAAATCTTGACAAATGAAGTTTCAGGACATCTCTATAGGTGGTAATTGATTCTACAGATGCAGAGACAAAGGCACAAGAATGTTAAACAATCTGGTCAAGGTCACATCACTCTGGAAGATCTGGAAAAGGATTTATTGAATCTTAAGTCTGTATCTTAACCTTCCTCCAAAAACGCGAGGAGGTCTAGAAATGTCTATGCCATACAAACTGCAAGTATGTTTTGACACAATTCCAGTGATGCACAACTGGTGAGCAAACAAATGCATCCAGTTCAGTTCACAATATTTTGCGGAAGAAACGGGAAGTGAGATTTTGAGGAATCTGAAAGGGATGCACAGATCTTCCCCCTGGTGGTAGTGTGGCATTCCCAAGAGAACATGGAAGAGGAAATACAAGTTCACTGAAGCCCAGTATTTCCCCACATTGTTTTAAGAAACCACATTAGTGTCTTAATGGTTTTCAGTGAGGATTGTGAGTATCCCTACTGAGATGGATTACAGCCTAGAGTGTTTATCAGCTCCTTTGTGACAAAGTCTGTGCCTTCCAGAAGCCAACTCATTCCATCCCCTGGAATGCAAAGACGATGAATTCATATTTTTACCTTATTTTAACTGCAGAAAGAATAAAAAACAAACATGGAACCAATTTGCTAAATAAATTCAAGATTACTGCCATTTTGTAATGATTTCAGATGCGTACGCAGGGTTCAATGGAAATGGTACCCACGAGATACACTGGAAGTTGTTCAGAGGAAGAAATTCCTAGTTGGAAACAAAGTGCAAATTGAACCCTAAAGAAGCCATTATGTAAGTCACTGTTAGTACTACAGGTGGGGACATTAAGGTTGCCACAGTCGCCTTTTAGATACACACACTTACACAGATGAAAAAACTACGTTGCAGTTCTTATAGTGATCGGGATACGGAATGTGCGAGACTCCTTAAATGTGTTAAGATCATTCCCTGAGAGGTAAATTTTCCACCTCTGCCAGTTTTACACATATGTACATTTTGCATACATATTAAACATGCACTAAGGTTTCAAATTATTTAAATTGCACGTGCAGTCATTAGAATACAGAGGTGTCTGTAGCTGTGCAAGACTAATGCAAAGGTGTACAAAGTTTTAAACATGCACAAATAAAGGTTGAAACCTGTCAGACGTTCCAATTATGCTTTACATAACTCAATACACTTTGTATTACAGAAAACCGATGAAGGTAATGCCATTTTTCTGAGTATTACACAAAATCACTTTATGATCTTACAACCTCTCAGCTATTCACAAAAGAGCCTAACATCTTTGATGTTTGCTATTTGATTTTAAAACGCATATAAAACCTTGTTGTTACGGTAATTCAGTCCAAGCAACTTAGGGCCAATGCTGCAAAGGTGCACAGTGCTCTCAGTTGAGACAAAATGAGTTGAGTTAAAATGCTGCTAGGAATGTGAAAAGTCATGATCCCCACTAAGAGCAGTAACATTTGTGTGGAATATAATGGCTATGAAATACTGTACGTATGCGTGCATGTGCGTGTATTCATAGACATACACACACACAGGCATGTATCCGGCAGCTGGGCGGGGGTAATGGGGGGGGGTGGGGGGGGTGGGGTGTGCACACGAGGAGAGAGACAGACAGAGTAACTTCTAGAGCAAATGCAAATTGGGCCTCACAATCACAGTGTGATTAAAGTACACTGTTAAACTAGTACATAGTGACTATTATAAATTACCTAAGCTCAGTCAGAAAATGAACTGAAGCTATCCACGCATGGGCTTCTCTGCTGAACCCACCACTGAGACAGAGCATGCCGTTCAGTTACCAGTGCAGTATCGGCATATTTCCTTTTGGTAAGAAGAATGTCAGCTCAGATGCCATGCTGACTCTGAAGTGAGCACTGCGGAACACGAACAGTTGAAAGAATGGGATCTTATGGTGCATCAAATACAAAAATCGAACTCACTTCTGTCCCATCTCCTGTGACTGACACTAGGGAATTCAAGCGTCCTTGGTTAAGCCTTTGAGGGAAAAAACAGGTCTGATTCCAATGGTATTTCTCATAATTCCGTAACGCTAATGTGCAAGACTGCATGGGAGATACACTACTGATGAATGCATATTTTCTTTCATAGTTACTGAGATGTCACAGGAATATCAACATAGCTTAGAATTAATTAAATCTCTTTAGGATACCATAGACAAAAAGATATTTAAAAGATATTTAAAATGAATTCTATGTATTTACATTGATGTTGTGGTCAAGTATATACATGAAACGGACAAATAACTAACATAATAATGTAAAATGGAAGTCTGACTGTCCTCAGTGCCTTTGCTATACTTAATGACAATTTAATTTCTGAATCCTTGTAAGAATGAATGATGAAGTGAAAGGGTGGAATGTTGCACAGCAAAATATGACATTTTGCACTGCAAGTTGAGACTATACCAGTGAATTCATATCTTGATAGAACAGCAGACGGAGACAACCCCCCAGAAATACTGAGCAATTTTAATGCCAGGAACAGTACTACTGCAGACTTTAAATGATGATATTGTACTTACAATTGTGGGTTGAGTAGTTGGAATATAGGTGGTGGTCTGCGGTACCTGGACCAGTTTTATAGGCTGGTTGCTTGTCACACCTGTTGCTATCTGCAGAGACAGCACAGGCAACCTCAGTAGAAGTCTCAGCTTTTACATAAATTCCACCTAGTTGTTATTATTATTATAATATGAAATTTATGTTGGATGTTTTGTTTGTGCTAAAAATTTGCATCTTAATGAATTCACAGGTTACTTCTTTGTTAATAGAACAAAATTCAAATTATGAACATGATCAATGTATACAGCATGATGTTTCAGGTAGAACATCTATGTGAAAGCAATTCCAGATTTGTATAACTGGAATATTCCCTGGCAAAAGTTTTAGGTAATTGATTTTCTCCCATCCCCTATTTCTCCCGTAATACAAAGGTGGTGCTGCCACAAACAATGCATACGAACATCGACTGAGCCAGAGTTTAACTAACTTCACCAAAGCATTCAGGTGGAACAGCACATCCTTTTTCCCTCTTCAAATCTGTTTCCCAAGTTACTCCCTTAGATGACATGTCAAGCCCAGAGATCTAACACCAGACAGTAGCAAAAGTGTCAAGAAATGAACACAGCTCTCTAGTTTACTATGCTTCCCAATTCTATAGGACTATCTCAATGAGACATCATGCTGGAATCACAATACTACAAAATTAGTTTGCTTTTAATATTTTAAAATACAACAAGGCTCCTACTGATGTGGGGGATCACGTGTAAGGGTTTGAAAGATCAGCCCCCCACTAAAATTTTTCATTTAATAAATCTTGCAAGGGCAGAAGAAAAACGATGCTGAAATTGCTAATAGTCAAGCCCTACCTATAAAGCAGAATCTTCTCTATAAACATTTTCTATATATGCAATGTTAAGTCCCTTTTATTAGAGCATTTGCTCATCCTTGCCTACTGAATACTATCAGAGTAGATGCTATGGAGGATTTCGTAACTGCACACTGCTCCGTTAACTGTAGATCCAGGTGAATTGTTGTATCAGTGTTATGGAACATTGTGGTACCCTAGTGGCAGTCTGTTGTGATAAAGTAAGTTGATTTGAATGCAGGTCTTGAGCTTGGCCTCTGAACCCCCAGGCAAGAAGGGCTTGGAAGTGCTGCAGTCAGTATTGCTTATCAGAAGGCAACTTGTATCGAAAGATCCAGACCAGAAGCTACACTGATGGGTCCTGGAGAGAGAGAGAGAAAGAGGTCCAGTCCCCTTTGGCTGGAAGGATGAGTCAAGCCAACACAAGGTTTTACTTGGGAATGAGTGAAGGGGAAAGGGTGTTCCCAGAGGACAGAAGGAGATTTTTTTTGCCGAGATGAAGAAAAAAAACCCCACAACTCCCTATCTCACTCCCCAAATCACACTCTTCGAAATATGCAAATGGTCATAAATTCCTGGCTGATCCAGGGAGGCCTTTAGGGGTAGGTTTCAGAGAAATCTTACATACTATTTTTGTTTGAAGTGACCACAATGATACTCACTGTAACACTCTCTTTGCTTTTATCAGCTGAACCTTCCTTTTCCTTAGGGGTGCTGGCTGTTTCTGTGGGTGTAGGCTGCACACTTGAACTGGGCTGTGATGATTTATTTAATGTTTCTGTGCTAATTTCAGTATCTGTTTCTTGCTGTGTTGCAGTAGCTAAAATAAAGGAAAAAAAGAGAAAGTAGCCGCTACTCGTGCATACCAGTCCACAGTCACTCTTCACAAGCGCATCTGCACCCATGCAAATGAAGAATATTGAGTCACTGTGTATTCCACCCACCCTAACCCCTCAGCTGTGAAACAGGCAACCCAGAGCAAGATTACCTGACTGTGTGCAAGATTTCATATGCTCAGGCCAGTGAGCTTGTTGGCAGGGATAGTCACAGTAGCTAGTATTCCAACAGCAATAAAAAATGGCCTCTTTCTTGCAGTTAGCACACCACTGCTTCTTTTTAGTTTCATCCACTGCTTGCTGCTTTTCCAATTCCAGCTGCTTCTTCACCTCAGCAATCAAACGATCTCGTTCTTGTTCTAGACTCTGCCGCATTTCGGCCATTGTCAGTTCTACTCAAAATGCAAAGGAAGAGGAGTTTTGCATTTTCCGCCCCCCAACAGCAAGGTGCAAAACAATAATTTTCACGAGTTTAAAGACAACATGAAATTAAAACTAACAATCAAAATATTCCCTGAGTGTGGGCATCTCTGTTTCATACCTGGAAAGTCTTCCATCTTCTTTTCTTATTCTGGCACCATGATTTTTACTCTTAACCATTACCTTCCATTTAACACTTTATTTCTAGGTGTACTACAAAGGATCAGAATCCAGGTGTACTAGGTGCAGCATAAACACAAAAAGGATGTATGTAGCTAACATACTTTGTCTTTACAAGCCCAAACTTTTGTTCTGCTCCAATATTCAGAAAATACAGAGAATTCTATTTCTTCTCTTTTCTCATAAATAACAGCGAATCAGTTGTTCATTGTATCTTGGTTTCTTTACAAAGAAAAATGTGAAAGTTCCAAGAAGGACACTGACAAAGTTGTAAAAACTCATCACTATGTGAATAAAGCTGTAAATTTGAGCCTTACTTCAAGATTGCTCTGAAAGCCACTCACTATTAATGCAGTTATGAATTGATACCTCAGTCACTATGAGTGGCCATAAGTGAAAGAGAGCTTGACAGATCTTCAGGCAAGTGGGCAAATACAAATA
>NW_008795560.1:932755-956152 GCF_000699145.1 Aptenodytes forsteri
GAAAGAGAGCTTGACAGATCTTCAGGAAAGTGGGCAAATACAAATAAAGCATTCCAATTCTAGCCACCTTGACTCAGGATGAATCTCTGAGTCTTCTGAAAAACTCTGACGTTGGCATACTTTCAAAACACCATTAAAGGTGTTTATTTAAATCAGTAGCTTAAGACTGGGGACAAAGGGTTTGAAGGATTTTTCTTTTATTTCTGAGCACACCTAGACATTCAGTTCTGTGAGTTACAGACGAGTTGTTGCCATACCCAAGTAATTCTGAAGATTGCTATAACTGAACTGCAGCAGTGGAAAAACTGGTCTACCCCGATTTGAAAGAGCAAAATGTTACTAACAAACCAAAGACATGAGTCTGAATATGGAGTTATTCAGCCCTTAATTCACTTCCATTCCAGATATGCTCTGCAAAAAGAGTGTCAAAAAGTGGACGAGGACACTGTATTACACAGTCCTAAGGCTGTTGGGACTGCATGTAGCTTAAAGGAGACTTGATCGCTCAATTGCAACCTTCTTCCCACAGTCAGTGCATTAAATAAAGATAATTTAAGAGGAATCACATTTTAACCATGGTTTCATTTCCCGCCCATATAGTTGAGTGAATGTAGAGATGAAAATCCCCCTCCTAGGAGGAATATTCTTTTATCTGTTTAAGGTAGTATTTTGAATTTATTTCACTGACAATCTGCATAAAGATTGAGTCAAGGTTGACTATTCACTTTAAATAAATAAGTAAGTAAGTATATACACCAACAGCTGATCTGAACCAAAATGTCAGCTACAATCTCCAAAGATACCAGAGGAAGCAGGTTCCCCCAGTGGCTATATTGACACAACCTGGTTCATAGGAGAATTAGAATGAAGTAATCGGCATAGAATATCTCATGAAGAGGGATTATCCAATGATGCGTAAAATAAACTTACTCTGTTCTATCAAAAGCTCCCTTTAGCCTAAATTTGTCTCAGAGGGCTGAACACCTGTTGCTTACTATGCACAGACAGGAGTAACTTTGTGTACATACTCAGAAGGTGTCCGCTAACATCAGCACAGCACATTATATAAGGTTTTACGTCCTTCACTTGGACAATTTATAGCATCATATGATGAAGGTAATACATACTACGTACTACAAGCATTTGGACTGATACACCATTTTGGACTGCCATTTTCATACCTAGATTATGCTTCATTTCTGAGAGTTCCTGTTGATGTAACCATTGAAGTTTTTCTATCTCAATCCTCAAACGCCGAATCTAAATATTAAAAAATTAATAGTTAGTAATAATAAACAGGGTGCAGTGTATAATACATAATTATTATACAGAAAACCATGCCCAAAGCGAAGAGCCTGATCATCACTTACATCAAGGCTTCTTCATATTAACGTGAGGACAAGACCACAGTAAACCCCAAACCAAAGTCTGAAGTAGTCTAAGTATTTGTTTGCTAGATTCTCCTGCTATAAAAAGTACAGGATTGTTTGAAAACAAAAAGCATTTCTATGAAACTTGCTCTTGCTTCCTCTGAAATTAGTCAAGTCTCAAATTTACCTGACTGGAATCAAAAACCTATTCCTCAGCTTTGCTTGCATTTATTAGTATGACGTTTCTTTTTTTTTTTTTTTTTTTTAAACTAGATGAGGCTTAGGAAAGCAATTTTTTCATTCACTGTGGATTGGGAATACAAATGTCATTGCTCAAAATTAAGACTTCCTTATTTTGGTTAAAACAAGCAAACAAACCATCACACTTAACTCTGAGCTTTATTTGCTCACATTTGTACTTAGTTTACACTGCTCAATCTGCTTTTTCCAAGTTTAAAGAAAACACTTAAAAGATACTAAGTACTACCTTTGGAGACAATTAAAAGCAATGTATAGCATTTCATAAAAATGCAAAAAGTATTAAAAGTATTTTAAAAGAGTATTAAAAACTATGGTCATAATCACATAACTGGAATAAGCTACTGCACTACAAGTAAATTCAAATCTTCCTCTGGTGGACAAATATATGCTTTAAAAAAAAAAAAGGTATTTTCAAAAAAACTACTTCATTTCTGACTTTAAACAAGGTGACACAAAATTAAATCCTCAACAGAAGCTTTAAGGATCTGGGCTTGATGGCTTACTGTTCTTGCTGCTTATCTTATAGAGCCCATCTGATATTTTTTCAGTGTATTTCTCTACCACTCTAATCATTACTTCTAAAACAGGATGGAAATTAGGATCTCTAGACAGTCTCAATTTATAACACTTTGTAGGTATAGTTATATGGTACTTTTATATATAAAAATACTATTTTGCAACTTTCAAAGTTAAAATACAAGCAGTATTTTTTTTTTTATCTTAAACTAACCTCAGCTATTGTACTTCCAGTAGTATTTTTTGAAAGATCATTATATATTTCGGTCATTGTTCCTTTGATGGCATCCATCATCTGAAAGACAGAATGAAAAAAAAAAAAAAAAAAAATTCTTTGATATATACATTCTTAAAAAAAACCCACTTTCACGTCCTTTCAACCACTCTAATGTGAACTTATATTATTATCAACAATGCCCCATACCTCTCTATGTATTTATCTGGGTCTACTTTTAGAGGACTATTTAGAAGGTAGAACACAACATTTTTGATCAGGACTCTGATTTTTAAGTGTCCTGAACTGGTGAACTGCTTGACCTTCTACTTTTCCAAGAAATTGCCATTGATATAATTTACGAACAAAAAAATATAACCATGAGTTTGGGGAAGAAACTCAATCTAAAAAAAAAAAAAAAAAAAAGACATTTACTGACATTGCTGACTACTGACAATCCCACCAAGACCATACGGTTGAGTGAGAACACTGAAAGTTGATTGTCAAGATTAATTCTGGTGCTTTTAATGCCTGGGTACTCAACTTTATTTCCTTATATAGTATTCACCTTGATTTTTTAATTTGAAGATCTAAGAGAGTATATGAAAAGCTAACTTCCCATCCCTCACTGTCACTATTATCATACAAGTATTACACCACATCTTCTCTTTAACCACTTAGGTTCTGTTTTAATACATAAATACACACTTATGACAAGTTACCATCTGATGAAGCTATACAGTGGTTTAAAACAAAACTACATTTTTTTAATATGTGTTACTGGACACAGATGAAGAAATATTAATGTTTACTGTAAATATGATGCTGAGGGGATATCTACACATTTAGGAGAAAACACAGAAAATGGTCCAAAACACAATGCAACGTAAATAAGAAGCAGCAATGGGGGAACATGAGAAAGAAAGGGTCTAAAGTGTCTGAGCAGCTGAAGCCTATCATATACACACTCTGGCTTGGAATGGCAGCATTCAGCCAGCTCTAAAAAGATGGTTCAGCACTTCCATCAAAATCTAGCTGTTCCTACCTAGTCGAATGAATTTGCAACATACGACAACCTGAAAATAAAGTTATTTCAGAATTTGCAATGTCAAAAATGTGAAAGTTCACTTCAAAATAAAATTTCAAGAAAACCTTGCTCAAGAACTTACTTTGCTAGTATATTTAGCAATATCTGCAGCCACATCAGCTGAAGCTGTTGCAATTGGCAAGTCTGTATTAACTGAGGAAGAAAGTGTACTTGCAGATCCAGAACTGGTAACCATAGAAATAGGTTGAGTACTTGTAACCAAGGTTATAGTGGATGTGGAAGTGCTCTGGGTGATCTCTTTTTGCTGCACAGCTAAGAAAAGAGAACATACAGCGGATCAATCACATAAACAATTATGAAAATAAATAGGCAAACTTCTAACTTCAATGTCTAACTTAAATGCGTGCACCTAACCATTTCAAAGACTTGCATTATTTATATAATGGTGCCATTTAATCAATTAATTATACAGTGCCCAGCCACTGAACTTATTGGAGCAAAAGTCTCCCTCAGTTCTGTATTCCTCCCATTTTGGAACTTTTCCATCCCACTTCCTAGGAATTCACTTCCTAACCTCTCAATCTGGAGAACTCCCAACTAATACCATATGTACGAGCGTAAGTTAGACTTCGACATTTTCATTTGCCATAATTTTGAAACATATTATTGAATTCCTTTTCTTTTTGCTTTGAAACAGGGTTTAGTGAGCCACTATTGAGGAAAGCCTACTTTAGTAATACTTCCTGGTGTTATTCCCATTCTTTTGTTATTAATGCTACTAATTTATTAGTGTTGTGACATGTTTAATATACATATATGCAGATCAACATTAGCCTTTGGTTGGCTGCAGAGCAAGGAATGCAACATTGGATTAACTCATTAAAGCAAAGAAGTTATTCATAGTGTTAACTCAAACAGGATAAGAAAAGTTTTCTCATCTTTGGTCAATATTTCAAATAATCTTAAACAGTGGGTAATTAAAAAATGTGGGTACAAATCAAAATGCAAAGACCCTCACCTTTTCATTCCTAATGACTTATCTGCCTTAAATATTTAAAAAAAAAATTTTTTTTTGACAATACTTTTCAATCTATTTTTAATGACTCATATTATAAAAGATGTCCTCATTGCCAATCCCCTCAAAACAGGAATTACTGAAATAAAAGTTATTCAATTTATCTCTATGTACTATATTTTTGTTTATGCCAATTCAGTATATAAGAAATCTATAGATTTTGTAGTTTTCATCTGATATATTTCTAGAATATAATATTTAAGATGGAACATTGCTATGATGCGTTCAATAGTCAACATATTGATAAAACAAACTCATAGGCTGAACATTTAAAGTTCAGCCCATATTATTAAGCTCCTATATTAAAAGTATGATTCTATTAAAAATAAGACTTCACCAAGTTTCACATTTTTCTCACTGAATATTTCTGTCTCAAATTTGTGCAGTCTACAAGTAGAAAGATACTGCTTCTTCAACACTTCTTAAATGACAGTCACAAAAGCAGTTTGGGACCAGAGAAACATGCCTCTGGTAAACGTTTGTATGGGGCCCATTACCTAAACCTCTCTTCTGTATGAAATTACCGGCTTGCCAGCGGTGTTAGCAGGATGGAGAATATCTATTCCTCGGGCACACCAGTAAACAGTTTCATTTATTAACTTGAAATTACAAATGAAGCTAGATTTTCATAAAGTTGCTGTTCTGTGAAGTGAAGCAATAGAAGCATGGGCTTGTATTACCATGTGCCTACTACTAGCGAAACCTCCGGCAAAGGGATGGTAAGAAAACAGTTGTGAAAACATTCTAAAATGCCGTGGCTGTTTGCTCAGTGAACTAGCATCAAAGTCTTGTTAAAGAGTTAAGCAACAGGGATTTCAAAGACAAATGCAGCCTGGGTAATTCCATTGTTGCCAAATTATACTCCATGAAAAAACGTACAGATCAGCTTCTTGTCAGATAAAACTGGATCCAGTTTGTAGATATTGAGGTGACAGAGGTAATCATGCAAGTGGAATAGTTAATGGTTTTACCATATAATCCAGAAAATAATTCATTTCACTCTCCCAAACCTGTGATGGCTAAGAATGGCAAAAGTATTTATACAGATACACACACAAACTTTTTGTCATTAAAATAAGGAGACACGACTCTAAATACACACCAGAAAGAGCAGGTATGGTGAGTAAGTTGTTGTATTTTAAAGTCACTTATCAGAGTAGAACCACACTTTGAGATTTTGTTTATATGGAAGAACTCCTGGTTAGGCAGCCTTGGAGCACTGAGATCACTACTGGGGAATTATGGCATCACAGGCACATTGAGTTAGAAAGTGTATACCTTTAACTGCTTGTCTTGTCTGATATCTTGTCCCTTGAGAGGACTGAGGTTGCTGTGACTGAGACTGCTGGCTCTGCTGCTGTTGCTGCTGTCTTTGCACCTTCTGCATGTGCCATTTCTGAGAAGATGTCTGAAATTTATTTGAAGAATTCCACACTACACGCTGCACAGCAGGGGCAGTTTCCTTAGGCAGCAGAGGCCTCTGCTTTTTCACAGGGCTTCCAGTGGCTGCAGATGGAGCACTGACAGTAGAAGAAGCACTAGTAGTTGCTGTCACACCAGCTGGTGGAGTCTGGGCTGCAGAGCGGGTAAGTACTGGAGTTTCTGGTAGAGGTTGGGTGCTTGCACTGGAGGAAGGTGGAGTTTTACCTACAACTAAATAAACATAAAATGTAATGCCAGCTTTTCACCAACACATCTGATTCATCATTTTCCATCTAATTTTTGGAAGAACCATATGCATCTTCCAGTCTACTTTGAAATATTTTCCTCAAAAGGTAATTGATATTCCACAAGTAAACTCATTTCAGTCTAGTTGAAGTTGGTGGCAATTCAGAAGCACTAGCCATTAAGCAAAACAAAACAAAAAGTACAGAACCCAGAAAACCAGCCTGACCTCCTTTGGAAGACATGGGAGAGGTTAGCATTTGTTAGGATGTTTCTGGGTTACCACTTACACCTGTCATCCTAATTTCTTCAGGAGAAAAATACACTCCAAAGGAACAATGACTGAACAATAACTGAAGGAATAGCATACTAAAAACTTTCTAAACAAAGGTGAACTGGCACAGACAACCAAGTATACAGTGTATTTAAGGTATCTATGTTTACTCGAAAATCTTCCAGAGTTTACAGTTGACTGTTCCACATAACAGATCAATTTAGGAACTGGATGATTCTTCCAAAGCTGTGGCCAGGAAAAACATATCTGAAAGAAAAGGCTCCTGCATTGACAGGTTTCTGGAAAGAGGGCAAAGACCTTCAGATTTGCATGCATCAGATCTCTTTTCTGGACCAAGGCATTTTAATATCTGATAGCCACAAGTAAAGGTAGGGGCCTTGGAATCATAGACAGGACACAAATTATGTCTAGAATATATTCATATAGGTCTATATATATGAATATTTAAATCCACTTTTAATTTCACTCAGAATATGTATTATTCTTTTGCCTCTATATCAAAGTAAAATTTTAGGATTACTTACTATTTCAACCATCACTGGTTTAGGCCACTATTAATACATGAATCCGTGGTTTTGAAATTCATAAAGCTGCCTTGCTTAATAAATTTTTAAATGAAACAAGAATCAGTCAATATAAACTCCCCAAAATTACAATTCTGTTTTTAGTTTATAAGCCTATTTTCTTGATTATCCCATAATAACATTTATCCATTAAATTCCATTTTAAGATTCAAAATTCAGAAGCATTGTCTTCTAAAGTATGCTTAGTTAACTGATTGAAAACATTGTTGTAAATAAAATGATTGAGACAACATGCTATAAAATATAGACAGGAAGAGAAAGTTATAAGAAGAATAAAATATTTTTCAATCTAACCATTTAAATCTGGTTTTCTGTTTCGTTTTGTCAAAAGGCTAACATGCAGAACAAGCTTAGCAAAAGCACTGTGCTCATTAATTGAGATTGCTTTCCTCTTTTAGCAACACATAGAAACAAGGGACAATATCTCAGGGACAATATATGTGATTTAGCTGTTCTTTTTATTATTACTGAGAGCATTTACGTTGATTTCAGTGGCACCTTATGCAATTTGTATCTTTGATAAGTTCCACCTTCTTCTATACCTGCAATTTTGGGAGGTCTATGGAAATCTAAAGATTCAACTGAAAGTCATACCAATTGCAAAATAAATTCTACATTTATCATAGAACAAATATTATGGATATTCATAGTTCTACGCTGCTGAAAGGGAACTCAATGAAACATATTTTATTTAAACCAGAAACTACAATGGGGACTGAAAACTTTTTTCATAGTCACAAAGAATGAAAAATCATTCCTAAAAATTGTTTTAGTACAGATATTTTTAGCCTAATGCAAATACAAAGGTAACAACTCTGGCTTCGATAACAGCCCTACAGAACAGAAGAAAAAAAGGAAGGAAAGAATTTCATCCTACCATCTTGTTTAGGAGGAGGTTCTTTAGATTCTTTCTTGGTTTTCCTTCCTTCACGGCCACAATGATCATCTCCTAGATCGATGACAAGTTCACTCTCAGAATCAGAGTCCAGTCCTAGATGCACAGTTGGAGAGTCTGTTTCATCTTTACCTTTCAGTTTTTCTTTTGCAGGATGCTGTAAACTTTTTCCCTTTTCAGAAAATTCTTTTTCAGTGTCTGTAATTGCCTTTTCTTTGACTGGGTCATCTGTTTTCTCCACTTCTGGACTTGTGCTTTTAAGTTCCTCCTTGTCTTCATTCTGTGCTGGGGGCTTAGGTTTTTTTTTCAAGCTCAATGATTCTTTGTCACTTCTTGTACCTTCCTTGTCCTCTCCATCTTCTTGATCATTCTTTGATTTCTGATCCTCATCACTATATTCACTGTCACTGGTGTCGGATTTTTCAGAATCTTCAGAGTCACTGTGTTCTACTGCAGTATAAACAGCTTCAGATATTTCATTTATTCCTAATTGTGGGGAGGAAAGTACATTCCATGCTGACATCAGACTGACTGACATTACCAAAAAAAATACTCTATATACTGGAACAAAGTGTAGACATACCATTATCTTAACTGTCAGTCCTTAAGCTGTAAACACTTCCCTTAGTGCCCTATCTCAATACCAGAATGTATAAGAATTACCTTCCACATATTCCAATTCATATTTTTATTTCATTCAACGGCCCTCCTTTCACTGCTTTTTTCCACTACCTGCAAGCTGTTTTGTTCAACTTAGGACCAATGCTGGCAAATACAAAGAGGAATTATTTTTATCCACAAGAAACCACCTTAAAATCAGTATTCACCTGATTAAAGTTACTTACATGCATGTTTACAGAATCAATTTTAGAGTGCATAAGTTTTGCAAGGAGAATCTAATTTTTTTACTGCCTAGAAAGTCTTTAATTAAGTGCTAGACAACACTAACATATGTTTCTAACAGCATTCAGCTCCTGTGTGACTGGATATACTAATTTGTGCAACTGACACAGGATAGGTACAATTCCTGAATTTTTCAATTTACAAAACAAATATTAAGACTATAATTCTGTCATACTATCTACATCAGAATGGTACAAAAACAGATTAAAAGATGAATGCTTTTTGACAAAAATTAGAAACATCAGGTCTCACTGTATTTTAAATTGAACAAATTCAGTGCATTCTACTTGCCTCAAAGAGTTCAAATGTCCTCTACTCTTGTTTTACTGCAGAAAATATTTAAGGTTTTACTATTTGAAAACTTCTTTTAAACTCCAATTCAAAATTTCCTCAAGTGTATCCTTCAGATGTCCATTGTATTCTTGAGATATACTTACCAAGTTGCGCTTTACAACTCTCTATTGTCTTGTCAAGATTAAGCTGGAACCTACTACGTATCTGTCGTTTTGGTGAAATGAGTTGCACAGGAGTGGTCTGCTGTTGGACTGACTCACTCAACTCTTTCAGATCCATCTCAGCTTTGCTACGATCTAGAAAAAGAGAAAGGAACTAAGGGAAGTATTTTACAAAAAGAAGAGATCACTATCCAGATAAGACAAATTTTACTGAGTAACTATGCAGACAATCTGAAACATACTTCACTTCTTTTATAGTCATGGGCTAAATAATAATTCTAAAATGACTTTACTACAGACAATGGATACTTCCTCTCTGATACTCCATATTTCACATGCAAAATGCATGCATCAATTATGTGGACATTTTCTCCATCAATATGAAATTATCAAGAAATCATCATTCAGGTCTGTAAGCTGTCTGACAGCACTTCTGGTAAGCTACTGCTGTTATTTACTAGTAGTAGTAATACTTTCACAGAGAAAATCAAATAGGAATAAAAATCCTTATAGTCACCATTTAAAATTCAAAAGATAAGTAATGAGAATAGAAATAAAAATGTGGATTGTTACACTAGATAGATTAATAAATTTAAGATAAAATAATTTTTTTCAATCTATGTCAGCAAAATCTTCTCTGGAGTTCTCCTATACATGTAGAGAATTTTCACTCTGAAACATACAGATCTGTCTGCAAAGAGTACAGACTACAGTGCTAAAGCTAAAACTGTCTTAGCAGCTAAGTTTCACATTTTTGTTTCAATTTTTCGATTTCAGAGGTTATATTTCTGTTCCATAGTCCTATCCTTTACTCTTTGCCAACAGTGCTGACACTCCATTAGTGCTGACACTCCATTAGTGCTCAGGGCACTAAAACACCTTGTTTGGGGGAGGAGGAAGGAGACATGAAGAAGGGGGAAGGAATGGAGAGAAGAATTAGGTTTGGCCAATTTATCTCCTTGAACTGGCTCATGGTAGGATCAAAAGATCCAATGCCATGTGCTGGAAAAGGACCGAGGCTATGGAGAAGACAAAAGGCAACATTGGCACAATATGCATTTGTGCTTCATTTAGAGTTTCATTCCACAGCAGTTAAAGATGTCACAGTACTGCCTTATTTTACTTTAAAAAAAACCCAAGCCACATATAGTTACAAGACGGTTTTTGTTGATGCACAACTCAGAGAAAAGTAAAATAAATACAAAGGGCTGAGCCAATGATTCCTCTGACCAGACGTTCTTTACAAGTTTGAACTTAATATCAAGGTACGTTCCACATTTAAAATTTAAGAGCCATAGTACATAATGACTCAACTTCGGCAGTACAGTTACCTCAATCAGGCTTGGCCACTCTATCTCCTATCAGGTTGCAAATAGAATGTATATTACAGATAGAGTAGGTACAGAAGGTACCATTCAAGTATTCACACAGTTTTTGTTTACTGCTAAAATAGCAGTTCCTCATCTCTTCCTAGAGGCAGCAACTTGTGTGGTGCAATCCCATAAGCCAAATATACAGGCTATAATTTGGATCATCCTGGCTTGTAATATATATGCATTATAGCATACACAAATTCAGCCTAAATAAGACTCAATCGTCCTTTCTAGTCCCAGTGAAATAGTCATAAAAGTAATACTGAATTTCACGCTCCTCACGTCACATATTCATACTGCAAGAGACTAGACATAATACAAACTCTACCACTTCCAGTGTAGTGTAAATTTTGAAAATAAAAATGAAGGTTCTAAGTCACTTAAGTACTTTTGAAAAATTTGTTCCTTGTCTTGGAAATGTTTACTAAATTAGGTTTCTTCTTCCTGTGCTAACTATGTCACCCCATCCACACTAATTTCACAGCAGTAATGGTTATATCACTCTTAGCACAGAATTTGATTCAAGGCTTTCATAGCCTTAGTTAACTACCTGGCAGGATACAAACAGAAGGAAAAATGGAGAATGGGTGAAGATAAAGTTGAGACACTGTAACACCTCCCCAGGGAACCCTACATCTTAATACATGAAAGAAGTCTCGCAATCCAAATTTCTCTATCTAACCTACAAGGAGGTATCACTGACATCCGGATTTCCAATCTGTCTCATTAATGTCAAAGTATTAGTAAAAAGAAAACAGAGCCAAAGGGCAGACAAGCCCATTGTGGAGAAATCTTCAAGTTCTCATTTCCAAAGTCTTTACTTTTTCTCATTACCAATTTGAAAATTTTCACTCCTTACTTGGTCAAACTTTTGTTCTACCTTTTCTGCCTCTGTTACACAAGGACAGGTCCTATACTGTCTGGAATATGTATTTTTTCCAAGCAATCTGTGTATAGCTTGGTCATTCACTTTTCCATTTTTCCATTCACTCCATTTTTCAATTTAGTCAGTCTGCCAGTAACAACAGATGGCTCATTTCCATTATTTTACCTTCCTTATTGCTGAATTGGAGGACGATCATGGAGTCCTCCTAGTACTCCACTCAAGGTACGTAAGTGTCTTTGTTTTCTGGACTTTCAGTTTTGTTTTTTCAGTGAGAAACCCTGTTCACATTATGCATGACAATGAGACACGCTAAGTCGTATCTGAAAACCATAGGATTCACAGACGAATCTATGTCTGGCACAGCTGACACTATTAAATGAAGAAGGGTTGCCATTTTCATTCCTAGCACCAAAGAATATATTTAGCAAAGGAAACTCCCCTAAAGCTGAAAAAATAACTGATATTCTACTTGAAAGTGTACTAGCTGTTCTTTTATGGTATTGCTCATGGACCATAACATTGGGTTTTCCGATCCACACTATTCAAAATATTCTATGCTCCAGCTGATGTCTCCCATCTGTGGCTCAAACTACTACAGCACTACATATTTCTTAATGTTTTCCCAAACGCATTGTCACCTCAGATAAGACAACAAAGAGCTGCAGTGCAGCAGAAGAAATCAATTCTATGGTTATGTCCACACAGATAGATTAACACACTGAAAAATATACTTGTGAGCTTGTATCCAGAATCAGAATACCTGTAACTCACTGAAAACATGAATTCAGCATTTGAGCTCAAGCCTTCCTGAAGTACTTGGCTAACACCAAGGGGCAGAATCCTGTTTCTCCATGTAATATCACGTGGAGGTAAAAAGTAGCCAGAACTGAATCAGAATACTCACAGGAACAAAGCATGACTGAGGAAATTGATTTACATCTGTTTGACTTTCAGAACTGTTTTATCAAATTAGTACTTACCCACTCCACCTTTCAAAATTCCAGAATCCCAAAATTTACTTCTAGAGATTTTCAAGACATCTGCTAATTCCTTTCATCCATCTATCTCCCTAGAGAGGGATGGTCAGTGAGGAGGCGATGTGAAGGCAGCAAGAAAAAAGAAGCCCTAGTAAATCCTAAATCCTAAAGACCACAAGAAAACCTTGCCAGCAATTCACTTGAGAGTCTGAGGGGTGAAGAGCAGCAATGCTCATGTAATTACAACCTTTAGAAACCTACCTACTGTTTAGAAACATTCATTTGTACAGTTCAGCTAAAAAAAAAAAAAATCATCCTTTAACTACTTCCTTTCATCAGCAAGAAGAAACAGTAACAGGAACTTTCATTTATGAAACAAAAAAAGAACAGCATATTTGATGAAACAATAATTATACATCTGCCTCATTTAAAGCCACATACAAGAAAGTTTGTTCATATTATGTTGCATTGACACCACTGTAATTTATTCAGCTATAACAGTATTAGATTTTCAAAGGTTAAGACTAACCAAGATTAAGATTCAGAATACTTCCTGGAGTGGAAGGTTTTTCTTGCTTAGCAGAAATTGGTGTTGATGCTTGAGGAGAGAAAGGTTTGGGGCTGCCTGACAAGCTCCCTGCTTGACCCGTTCTTGTTGGTGCTGGAGAAGCTGAAAAAGTACAAAATCAATAAAGGCAGATTTAAAAATAATCACAATAAAGCCATATTCACTGGGACAAAACAGCTTTTAAACCTACACAAGCAGGGAAAGGATTTTTGTTTAAAAATTTCAACACTGTGTTATACCTCCATTGTAAGTTACAACTATCCCTTTAATTTTAGTTTAATAAAGAAAGAAATTGTAAAGAAAATAATTCTATTCCAGCAATATAGTTGGGCCAAATGTGTACTTACTCTCAAAACCACTCTGTTTGCAGTCACAGAAAGTTTCTAGCTTTCAAGATTTGGTTATTTTAGATGTTAACAAATTCTGACACTCTAAATTGCTACCTATTTTAATTCATGTATGTAAGTAAAAACACAGAAAACACCACCTACACCATTTTCTAGCTACATTAACAGAGAATTAAAAGTACAAATCATAATAAGTTACAGCTGGAGATCAGTAAACAAATGTCTCCGATTTTCTAATTTATACAGAGGTTAAGCAAAATCCTATGCTCTGAGCCTTTAAAATCTCCACGAAATAATGTTTCAAAAACAAACTTCTGGAAACAGCCAAACAGTCTAGAAAGGGAAGCATTGCAGGCCATTACCTTAAAAAAAAAAGGACTAATTTTTGTCAGCAAGAGACTAATTTCTGTCTGTTAAATCTCTGCTTAATGCTCTGAAAATGTCATCCTATACTCACTACTGGACACTTTATTCCCCAGTACATCAAGGATTGCTTATATATTCTCAGATTCCTAAACGGTAGCAATATCTACTGTTTCAGTAACTGTTTCCAATTTATTTTCTATACATCACTCAAAATACACAACAGAAGCATCCAAATAAAAGTGTTCTTGTCTAAGGATAGTGCAGTCATACTACTCAAATTACTTTTTACAGCAAACGAGTAATTTAATTTACATTTGAATTGAAACACACGGATTCCAGTAATAGGACAGCTAAGTTTATACATAAAGTAAATATTACAAAAGTTAGCATTTGTAACAATATACAGGTAGAAATGCCAGGTGGGAAACAATATTCTAGTTTAACCGCTGGTAAGTCCAATCCAGCATTTCTATGCACTAGGATAGAGGATAGTAAGGCCTGAGGAAAAGTTAGAAAAATTCCCCAGAATTGCTACGATATTCAAGAATCCAGAGTAGTAGGATAACATCTGTCATCTTCTTTTATCTTTATCTGACAAAATAGCTTTAATGTGACTTTCCATTAATATCCCCACTATTACAAAGAAATAATAATGCGGTATAACAAAAGCTCTGTATTTTAAGACACAAAACAGTACCTGTTAGCTACACCTTATGTATAAGAGCTGTACACACATATATACGTGATAATTTATGTATAAAATGAATTATTCCTTTTGACATGTTACTCTACTGAAAAATCCAAGTATTTTCATATATTTAAATTCATACAGTTACTTTGTCATCACTTTCTGAAGATGGACAGGATCATATCACAAGACACTTTTGTACCCAAAGGTAGTTTCACAGCCTAGCCTTTATTGGCTAGAAAGAATAAGATTATAATAAATAAATAAATAACAGCATTTTTTCTAAAAATTGTAACGGAAAATATCGATTTAGTTTTCTACACAAAGACATCGTTTTACCAAAACCAAAGTTTTAAAACACTCACATTAATTAATATACTTCATCATTTCTTTCAGATAGTGATGAGCTTTCTTCTATGGATGAAAACACTAAGATAAAGTAGTTTGCTTGAGCGTACAAAATTAGCTAGCATTTGGTCTTTGACTACATTGTAAGTCTGAGAAGCCCAAATTCTGTATTCTACACTCCTTTGTCTCTTTGTCCACTCTGCCTATGGAACTGTAGTTTTATCATATTTTAGCTTCTCAGTTGGGAACACTATAAATTAAGCTCATTGCCTTGAAAAAGAGCTATCAAATTTTAAATACAATACCTCCTAATCATGACAATTCTAACTCTTTTTGTATTTATTATTCCACTCTCCATTCATTTTGATAGTTATAACTATTCCTGCTGTTTAAACTGAAGGGTTTTGGTCACTTTTCAAGATTATTTATTCCTTCTTAGTGTGACAGAAAGGACTGTTATTTCTTATCTGTGATACTGAAAGTTAAACCCATCTTTTTTTCTACAATTTATTCATAAAATGAATTATAATACAGTCTGTCTTTAAAAAGTACATGGAATAAAACTAGTGCATTAACCAAATGCAAAGTCCTGTACTCCCCCTCCCCCCCCTTTTTTTTTTTTACCTGTATTTTTCTCAATAAAGTCCATGGATTCTTCACTGGCACTAAAATGACTGGAAGTTGCTTTTTTCTCCGCGTCCTGTTCAACATCAGATCCAGTGTGAACTGATGAGTTTGTACTCATTGGCGACCGTGGCATATCTGTCAAT
The DNA here is from genome assembly GCF_000699145.1 of Aptenodytes forsteri. Classification (NCBI taxonomy): domain Eukaryota; kingdom Metazoa; phylum Chordata; class Aves; order Sphenisciformes; family Spheniscidae; genus Aptenodytes; species Aptenodytes forsteri. The sequence goes on from NW_008795560.1 coordinate 948,360, forward strand.
GAAATCCTACGACCAGTACTACTGCTCAGCATAGACTTGCTCATTAGAATCTTGGGTGATGCTGTCATATCAAAGTTCAGTTTGATTTTCTCTTGTTTGTCTGTCTTTGCAGTTCCAGCAGTTGGGTTTGCAGGGTCTAATAACATTTGGTATTGATTGTTGGGAGTATATGGTGTCCGGAAAGGTGCGTAATTAAATACTCCAAATTTTCTACGAATGTTATCAACATAAACCTCCATTTCTTGCATTGCACTATTGAAGATGCTTTTAGTCTTTTTCACAGAAAAAGGAATTTCTTTAGACATGAGGTAGCAATTATTTATCGGAACCCAGGCCCTATACATAAAACAGAAAAATAAAAGATAATATAACTACATTTCACACTGTGGATTGACATTGGCAACTTTTGTGCACATACTAATTTATTTTAGCCTAACCGTAAAGATATGCACACCTCTGATCCTTTCAAAGGACCATCTCTACCTTCTTCTTTTAATAGTTCAGTGCTTAGTTTTGATAAATAAGTAAACTGCATGCCTTAGATTATCACTACCTTATTTTACTCTACCCAGCACACATAAAACATGAATAAACGCTGGTCAAATATGACAAAATATTCCTAATTAGAATAGTCTATGTAACTGTAAGACGACCATAACTAAACAGTCTTTCCATCTGTCATAGTTAGTTAGCAGAAAAACATAAAAAGCAGGTCAGGAAAAAAAATACTTCACAAGCACATTCTTAAAAATGTAATATTCTACTTTACACCCCATGTCAGGGTGATCAAACTCCTCAATGCCAGGAAAAGTTCTATCCACAAGTATTGGACAGATTTGATTTATCACAAAATGAGACACACTCTAAAACTGTGCCTTCCAAGATACTAAAATACCAGGAACTTTGACTTAATTATTTCATGGCCCTATACAGTTTTTTATACAGTACATGTTTTTATATCTGTATAGATTTATATTTTCAATTAATGACAAATCAACTCGTATCCATCATGGCTTGCTTTCGTGCAGAGAGTTCATTCACAAGTACAGAAAACTTAACTCCTTTCAGAGCAAAACTGGCATTTTCGACACAGATTATATTTACTATATTTTTTCCATATTTTTTAAATCTACAATTGTGTGTTTATTCCCATAGTGTTTAGACAACATAAACAACTTTATTGGCCTCTTCCACCTTTAAGAACTACAGTTCTCTGCAGCACAAAACCAAACACAGGAATTAACTTGCATACTCACTGAGATTATGTATGTATTAATCTTACAAACACGACTTACATTACACAGACATCATGTAAGAAACTAAGACTGCATATGCTACAGTATTATGTAGTTTATTAGGGTCAAGGTTCAAAAGACAGGATCCAAAAACTCCAAGAGCACAAAATTACAACAAGAATTTTGTAAGTACAGCCAAAGACATCCTTTGGTTAAATTCCCACCTGTCGTGTTGGCCAAAGAAACGGGCATCAACTTGCCCATCTTTATCCCTCAGTGCTTTAGCAGGCCAGAATGGAAAGCCTTTGAGTTTAGCCCAGACCAAAGGGTGGGGATTGCTCTAAAGGAAGAGGCAAAATACACAGTAAGAAAATACAAGCAGTATTACCTTCAAATCTGATAAACAACATGTTGTGGGTTTTTTTTTTTAATTGTATGTATTCCTTAGAGTCAATAAAGATCCAACATGCACAAGGCACGTGCCAAATACAAGATTCCATTTTACTATATACTTGATAGATACATAATAAATCCTGAGGACAAAATAAAATTAAAAAAAACCCCAAACCATAAAACCTTAAGTATCTCAATTAAACACATCGTAATTACACTTTTTTATTCATTTATTTTTGATTAGTCCTCTCTGAATATGTAGCATAACATAAGTTAGGCTAGGGCCAATCTTCCAAATTCTCTAATTTTCACAGAAGTCCAAGACAGAACTTGATGGATTATACACTTCTATTTAAGAATCTTAAGGAGTCTTCTCAAGTTTGGTGCAGTATTAAACAAAAACAGACAACCTATTAATAGGTCATGAAAGAAAAATCAAGTCTAAATTCTCAGATCCACACCTGCAGAAAGACATTCACATTTCAGAAGTCTTACCCTGAGTGCAAGTACCGCATGCAAGCACAGATGACCCAGGAGCAGGTATCTTATATTTGAGGACAGAGTAGTTGCGAACTGGTTGCTGACACCCTTTACAGTTATTTCTGACTGAAGCAATCCTTTTGTGAAAGCATGCAATCTTACAGCTAAACATCTTGAGATAGTCTGACTCCACAAAGAGCATGATGCGCAAGCACAAGCTACTTGGTAAACTACAGCAGCTTTCCTTGACTCAGTAACCACCACAGGTTTAAAACAATGGGGGGACAACAAGCAACCGTCAAATGAGAACTGCTAGTTTAATGTATTAGCTAGACTACCATAATCCTTAACTTACACAAGGCTCACAAAACCAATTTTCTCGTTTTTGGCAAGCAGCTAAATAACATTCCGGACATACTTCAATTTCATTCATCTGAAAGGAAAAAGCAAACAGTTATTGAATACCTTAAACAGAGTCCAAAGCATGATCAGTATTATGTTAGTCTGTCTAGTTTGCTAGCATCATTTTTCCACAAATTTGTGGTCATAAATCAACATTTACTTGCTGCGAAATCAACACTGTTTTGAGAGACACCCATCTTTTTCTACTCCTGTAACGTATGCATTCCAGTTAATAAATCACATTTTTACATCCCTCTTCAGATTGTATGCTACTGTCATTTACTCCAGTCAAAAAAAAAAAAAAAAATCCTTTGTTTGATGTTGTATTTATTTCAGTGATAAAGAATTATTTATCATAATTTCTTCCAATGGCAAAAATATAACCTCAGTTGGGCATTTAATTTCATAATTTATGCAGAACCAAAAATAAAATAGTTTACTCCTTATGCTCATATTATATAAACTAGTTAAGATATCAGGCTCAGGTTATACATGTATTTTGTTCTATTAAGAATTGATAAATTCTCAGAATTTAGGTGAATCATGGATATCGCTGTGTCAACCCAGGGATGGAGAAAGCACTTCTATAAATATAAAGGGTCAGATCATCAGATAATTTGTATCAATGAAATCAATATTGTTCAAATACAGCACATTTAGAATAGCAAGTTTTTGTAACACTAAACATTATGGATTGCCACTGAAATAAAATCAGTGCAAATGATCAGTTAAGAATGCATGCAGTCATTTTTGCATTTATTCAGAGGAATTTCATAGTGTTACAGCAAAAGAACCACCAAAAACGCATCTATGAATCAGAAGATGTGGGTCTCTTTTTCCAACTCCAGATATTCATTTAGAAGATACGTGTCTTTGCGCAGAATCCGTATGTCCACTTTCTTCTCTTCCCTCCCCCCTGCAAGTCTTAATTATAGATAGTGAATATCCTAATGGAAGACACGTTAGCAATGCCCTTGTCAAAAATCATTCTGTAGGCCATGGATATGCATATCTAAACAAAAAAAAGCCTACAAAAATTATAGTTACACAATACACACATTAGAAAACACATATTATTTCACTCACGAATACATGAAATGGAACACTTTAAAAATACAGAACAATTAATTGGTGCACACATACCTCATGCTCACAGATTTTGATGATGACTTTTGCTGTTTGTGTCAATTTGTGATTTCCTGAGGAAACAATAAAATGCTTAACCAAGAAAATTGTTATGCTAGAATTATGATAAAATCACCAGTTTTTAGTTTTAAAAGTTAACATTAAAGACAAAAGAGAACATGTAAAGAGACAATGTAAAACACGTATGTATAAACCGCATGCTTGCAAAAGCACAAGGTAGGCACTTTTCTTTTCAACATAACATTGTAACAATCTTTAAATGTTCCTTTCTGAAGCCTTTTGCGGCCTGCCCACCCCTGATACACTCCTTCAGTGAGGGACATGCTGTATCATCTCCTCAGTTAAGTCTCCCATAAAGTGCTGCACAATGCAAAACGCTAAAGCAACGTGGGGGTTGGAACCAGATGATCTTTAAGGTCCCTTCCAAACCAAACCATTCTATGATTCTAACTTATTTGAAATTTTTTTAAGGTGGAATAAGCAAGTGACAGCACGGGCTGTATTTGGTCCTACAGTTTTACATATGCCTGTTATTAAAAAAAAAAATCTGTTGTGTTTAGGCACTATGGTCATTAACAGGAAGATGCTTTCAGCATTTGCCAACTAGAAGTCTACAAATTGCTCTATGACTTTAACTATTTCAAAATTTCATATTTGAGGACGTAAGTACATATTAATACTTACCCCCATTGTAAATAATGCAGTTGTGCAAAATCCATTTGGCATCAGCCAAAAATGCTTCAGTGCAACCGTACATTTTCTTTTTAACATTCTGTAAAGAAAAAATTAAGAATTAATCAGGAAACAGAAATGAGTAAAGTGACAGCTTCTTCTTGAACACTGTTTCCTATCAGTCCTACAATTAATAAAACTGACTACTTATTTACTGTAAGACTTATGATTCTAAATATTTAAGAATCTCTCAAATTCAGGTGTCTTTTGACTGCCCTGAAAATGTATAAACTGTCTAAATTAACTCTAAATAATGAATTATTTAGATCAGCAACTTTAACATTTCAAAAAAAAAGTGTTCATTTCCTGAAACAGTGTTCCATTCGATGACTCTTCAGAAAACTGAGTCCTTGATTTCTTCTACTGACATATTATCGCTCCACAGCATTTTTATTTTTTAATTTTTACAAGACCCAGAAAAAAATTACTGGTCATAGTACATAAGACAGTATGTTTGATATTTCAGTCTACCCACTGGGTAAAGTAATTTGATGAGATAAAATCAGTCACATGGATTTGTTACACCTTTATACCATAAAGACATCAACCTCCATTGTAAGGACATGGAGAATGAAAACTTGCTGTCCCTTCACCAGGTCCTAGCAGAACAAAACTCTGCAATGCTTCACTCTTCACTAAGCAGTGGAGAATGGAGAACTTCTTCACGATTTGAAACTTTTAAATTATTATTGAACTGAGAATGAAAGTCCCATTATCCACCTCTTGACTGTTTCTTTTTTCTTCCACACCTCAGGTGCAGAGGAGATTACAGTATTTGTGGAATGATCAGTAAAACGAGTCTGGAATGACCCCTGGATATACACTCAAATGGTCCCAAATTAAGAGACCAGTTATCCATTAATAGCTTACAAACATGATGATCAAATTCAAACTCTGGTTAATGAAGTCTCCCCACAGGATCATTCCTGGAATCAGATGAATTTATACAGGAGGAAGTCATCAGTGTAAGCTTATCTTTTTCACACTGTTTTTCCTGAGCATTTGTTACTGGTTCAGACAAAACGGTGGACTTGTTCAGTTGGCATATGATTGTTTTTAAGCTGTAACTGAACTGGCATTTATAGTAACCAAAAAAAAGCATCAAAATAATTTCAAGCAACCTCTCTCCCCCTCCCATCAAACACTCCAGAAATCTTAATGATAGCAACCAAACTCAAGGAAATTTCCTCCCTTAGCTTTATACAAACCTTCTCTAATGTACAAAGGTCCATTGGATGAAAGATATATTCTGCATAATCTGGGTGTTGATCCAGTGAAACTGGCTTTTGAAATGGCTCTGTCTGTTAGGGCAAGAAAAAAAAAAATCACACTGCTTACTAATACTGAACAGTTTCATCAATGACACAATACTCATTCTTTTTCTAATACTACTTCCAACTGTGATGTCAGAGAAAATTCTTTAAAGGTAATTATAAAATTTTGTGAAGTAATAAAGCACAAGAACAACTAAAAGGTTTCATTTAACTAATTTTTCATATGCTGGAAGTAATGAATTGCAAAAGTTAGGGGTTTTGTAAAATGTATTGTTACTATTTACAGTAGGGTTATTTTGTGAGGAGTATCAGATGAGGCTCAACAGATTTTAGCAGAATAAAGACACTTACTAAATTTCCAATTTGCTAGACTCACAAATACTTTTTTCAGACTCTCATTAGAATCATAGCTTTCAAAACAATGGTGGCTTGGTAATGCAAACACATTCAAACTTTTTTCAGTGGGACTCCACATTTTATCTGCTAATGAGGAGGGACTGCAATTCTTCAAACACAACCAATCAAACTACTCAGGTACCAAAACAATACGTTATTAGTAAACTGCATAAAAGGGCAAAATATCTCAATAGCATTCATTAAACGTTAGCTTTCTAACCACATTTTCAAAACACTTTGTGAATTCAATATAAACAAACACTGACACTGTGCTTCTGAAAAGCAGCACTTAAAGCTTCTAACGGCTCCATCTAATAGGATAGTATTTACCACTCCAGAGTAAAACAATTCCAAGAGCCAAAAATCTTTCAGTACTTAAGAGTAACCTTCCCAGAAATTGCCACTATTGTTCTGCTAAAATACTTATCATAGAGAGATCAGAGTTGCAGAGAGCCCATATTTCTGCATATCTGGTTTTCCAAACATATTTTACTATAACAACGCAGGCACAGAGACACTCTCCCTGCTCCTCTAACTTATGTACAGGAACAAGAAGGCAATAGGAGTTAAGACAACCCTTGGTAATTTATCACATTGTATTTTGATTTACTGTTTTCTTCACACATATGAAAACTAGGCAACTCTTGCATAGTGAAGAACAACTGACCAGAATTGCCGAAACTTCGAAGCAAGAATGAGTGACTGGAATAGCTGAAACTTTGAGGCATGGTGGTTTTGAGAAGTGAGTCTAAGACAGACACATGGAGATAGGTACAAGTTGGAGGAAAACCAGTTTTACCTCCATGATAAAAAATCATAGAACAGCGGCCTCATATTGCATGCAAGTTAATGGCACAGGTTTTCACCACACTGAGGAAAATTTCTTCAGTGTTTTAGAAGTATATGATACAACTAACTTCTGTGTTAAGAACAATTTCTACTAACAGATAGAAGCTAGGTTTTCAACAGGTATAATAAATAGTGTAACAGTGTCTATGCCTAAGGTTCCTGCCCATATAATTGTATTGGCAAGAGATCATGTCTCCTCATTCCCCTTGTATCTCAGAGCCAGCACTGTCCACTTTTGGTGAGTAAGAAACCACCACATCCCACTGGAAAGCCACATTATATTTTCACTACACCTACTGAAACTAAGTCCAGAAGTTACATCAAGAAACTACATTTTAAATGCACTCCAAAACAGTATATACAGCCTAAACTAATCTGTCTGTACTAGCGAGATGGCAGACAACACAGAAGCTGTCATGTACAATCTGATAAAATAAGCCAGATTCATAATCCACAAAAGGAAGCAAAACCCAGGATTATGACAAACATATGATTAAACCATAATCCACAAAAGGAAGCAAAGCCCAGGATTATGACAAACATATGATCCAAGTATTTTTAAAAAAAAAAAAAAAAAAAAAAAAGTCTTCCTTCCCCCTGGCTGTTTTTTTTTTTTTAGTGCAAACTTCTGTAAATATGATAGCTGTTCAATGGTGAGCATTGTCATAGCTTTACTCTGTGTTTCTATGCATTCTGCAACTGTGATTTTCTAAAAGTTAAGATTAAAAAATATTTTGTCAGCAAACATTTCTAGGTAAATTCGTCTCCACTGAAACATTCTAGCATTTAAATGGAAGATAATAACTATCTTATAAGAAACAAAACATTTCTGATGACACAGTATAAGTACTTCAGATACTTGTTTTACTTGGTTTTTGTTCCGGGT
>NW_008795560.1:956172-976014 GCF_000699145.1 Aptenodytes forsteri
AGATCAAGCAAAGTGAATGTGTGAATACACAAAATTCCCAAATACAATGCAGGTTCACAACAATGTGAACGAGTGAGAAGGTCACCTGTGCTCTAATACAGTAAGTGATTAAGATAAAACATGCGATAAACCGATTTGCTTTCATTAACGATACTTTGATGCTAAGTATTCTCTCCCCAGGAATCATTGGAAAGGAATGATTAAATTCCTCAGCCCTGCAGAAAAGAATAGTAATAAAATACCCACTTGTTTATGTAGACCCTACAGTGCAATTTTTTTCTGCACTGCTGCAGAGCTGATCAGCCCACTAGAAGAAGCACAAGTTAAACTAGTCAAAACTGCAGAATGTTTTCAGAATTAGAGGTGCTTGATGAAGAGATCACTCTTTGAAATGGTGCCTTCTCTAGAGATGGAAACACAAAGTTGAAGACTTGCGGTAAGAAGGCAAACACAATCCAGGTACACACACAGAAAAAGTGGTGAAGCAGCAATGGATACCTCCTCTTCTGTACGAATTTTTCTGGTACCTTTACCAAGAGGCAACGTAGGAATAAACCAGAAACATTTCAGAACGCAAAAAAGCTGCTTATATCTCACATACAAGAAAGAAATCCACTCCTTATATCAAACTAACCTCACATTCTGGGCAAAACCAATCCCCCTCTGGTTCCGCTGTCAGTTTCAGACACTTAGCATGATAAACCCGAGGACAGAGTTCACAGCAGAGGACTTGGCCTTCCCGATGACAAACCCAGCAATAGAAATCATTCCGTCCATCCTGTGGTACAACATCAACAGGGTCTGTGGTGAGTGGCTGCTTCATATAGTAAAACGGACCATGTCTTAGTTCTGACTGAAATGTAGGCAAGAAAAACAGGTTTGGTTTCAAAACAAATTTGCATTTTTTCAAATAATAATATTCATAATATATAAGCAAACAGCAGTTTACAAGTTTGATTAACATCTATGCAAGCATAGTATCTTATTCATTGCACAAAATCTTTCATAAAGAGGTTTATTTCTTAGTCAGATGTCAAACGCCAGTTTACACTCAAGACTGAAAATATATTTTTGTAGCAAGTGAGGGCATTGAGTGCAAGACATGCAATCCAACAAAAGTCAGTACACACTTTTATCTTCAAGAAAGAAGTTTTGCTATAGAAGCTATTAGGTCCTCTAAACTCAGAATTCAATGGGGCTGTGCAAGCTAAATACTGAGATATTTAGTGGTGGCTAAACCTGGGACAGATGAAGAAGTTAGTCCTGAAACAAGAGGTTGAACACCACACAAATCTGTCTTAGGTTGCAGCAGTTCACAACTTTGTACAATGAAGCAAGCCAGTGCCGATTCTGACTAATAAGGCAAACTGTAGAGTAGGATGACAAAGGAGCAAATTCACATCCTGAACAGCCACCTCTGCTACAGCAGCGGGAACACTGGGAGAGATTTAATCCACCATTTAAATGCATATCAGAATTTAAGACTCACAATGTCCACTGGTTTGCCTGCACTAGAAAATAGCGTTAACTTTGTAAACTGCATGAAGTCTTCCACTTGAGCCCCAGAGAGCTCAAAGATGACACAGCTGATGCCAAAACACAAGAAGTGAAGAGCCTGGGCTGGCTAAAATGGGTCCCCAGATACCTAAAGTTTGTTAGATCAGCTTTGAAGAGCTGTTAACATTTATTGGAAAACTACATTCTATTTATTAATGACAAAGGAACTTAAGTTTTTTGTTTGGTATTAATTATAGGGGTGGTTTACTGAGGAGGGCATGGAAGGAAACAATCTTGAGTTTTAGGCAGTTTATTTACTGTGATTTTTTTTTTTGTTTGATGTAAAACCATTTACTCATGACATTACTTGTAACTATCCAAATGCTTGTAGTTTGCAGAACCATTTTGTTTGGTTCTCAGGTAATTTTGCATGCGTCCTACACCATTTACACATCTGCAAGTTCTTAGACCCTTGAGCTGTCACATGCCCATGTGACTCATAGAACAGTGCAAGCATATGCATGTCCCATACCTTTCCAGCATCCTGTACAAAATTAGCCACACAGGGCATAAATTAATGTCACCAGAAACCACCAGCATGCCAGCTTGGACCGTGATATTTCTAGATTTCTAAAGTTACAAAGGACAAGGTCTAATTATTTGCATGAATAGAGGACCTTCAAGGTCAAATTGGATGACGCAGAAGTGACAACCCAGCTGAAGATGTTATCTCTTCTTTTGTATCTTTTGAGATATAACATCTGCAATTATCTAACACTGTATAATTTTTTAGGCAAAGAAAGGATGTTACCCACAAACGTTCCCAAAGCATTCTGCTACCTAAAATTTCACTCAAATTTCTATCAGTTTTGGTGTTTTTCATTTCCTATTCTACAGATGATACAGCTACTAAAAAGATACTTTGTTCCCACCACGGAAATGGGCAAAGTGTAATTTTCTATACTTTCTCTGTATATATATTTAATCATATAACATGACAAGACTTTCAGAAGGAAGGTTCTATGGGATCCTGTGGAATAAGAGGGACAGTATAAGGCTTTAACTACATTTCAAATGTATTACTACTACAATCATTCAAACAGATACAAAGCCATAAGGAAACCCAGAGTGAAGAAGGGAAAGTTGCAATTTACAGTGCAGAAACATGTTTTGTTTGCAGCTATATGCACCACAGCTGTGAGACCAAAATCTCAATAACGTATACGTGGAGACGCAACTATGGGGCATTTCCTCAACTGCAGATAAAGGAAATTACCAGAAGAATTTAATACATATTGTGACTTTGAAGTGGGTGTAAGCAGTATATCCACACTAACTTCCTAAGAATCAAAGATACTGCTTTAAGACAAATATAAAACCTGTGAAAGAAACTATTCCACAGAAATGAGCTCATAACATCCAAACCAAAGTCTGTTTTTGCTAGAGCATGAGAGGAATTAATCTTCTCTTCAAGGATGCTTATATCTTGTAGACATCTATCACCTTATTTTGTCTAAGCCAAGTTTAAGAACAACAACAACAACAAAGGTTCTGAGACTCAAAAAAGACCCAACCAACAAAACTGAAGGACTGAAAATTAATGATTCAACTGCATCAAAGGACCTTTTCACTTGTTCTAATCAGAGTAAAATGTTTTAAGAGTTTAAATTTTAACAGTGATAAAAAAAAAGCTTTGTTTTCTCAACTGTTTCACAACTAGCCAATTCAAGCTCAAATAGGTGGTAGCTTGTTTTAAAGTCTATTAAAGTTATTAAGACCTGTAGAATGACATTGAAAACTGAAGAAAAACCAACAGTATTTTAGCGCTGTTTTGGGGAGAAAAAGATCACTATTTGTATTCAGTTTAAATTAATATTGAAGCAAGTAGTAAAACAAGCTGACAACTTCAATTACATTATAACTGACCAATTAAGTGTCAGAAGTTCCTGATTTTTAACCTGTCTTAGCTACATTCTACAATTCCATAATTCTTTGCTTGTATTTCAACACTTTAAATACCTGTTGGCACCGTTCTGAAGATCTGTTACTGCATCCACAACATGTAATACAAAGTTTCATGCAACTATAACTTTAGTAACGGTATCTTGAAAATACCGAAATATTACAAAACACTTTGTAATGTAGAATATTAAGTTGGAGGTTTCCAGAGATGTTGTCATACCTCAAAATGGATTTATCAGCCAATCAGAACCACAGCTATCAGCTACAATATACTTGAAACTTAACCTGAGAGCAAAACAAGTAACTGCATGCTTAGCTCAGATCTGTTCAGCAGTAAAAGAATCTTTAACAACTCCTGCTACCATATAGAGCAGAGTTTTGCACCTACTTTAGAAATAATTATCTTCAGGCATGCCCATTTCAAATTTGACATGCAAGACAATATTAAATTAGAAACAACTTGTAAAAGCTAAACAAAACTAAACAGATGATATTTTCTTGCTAACTTGTAACAAATACAGCAAAATAAGCAAGTCTGAGGGCTTTTCTTCATTAGATATACAACTTAATTCTATCCTGTAATATTTCAGGTCTGAGATACCTGGAAAACAGAAAACGATTTACTGAGGGGAATGTATCAAGTTCAACAACTGCAATTGTGTTTTCACATATATTTTTAAATGCATGAATAAAAAGTGGAAATTAATACCCTAAGATTCAATTCCACTGTAAAATTATCTCTACACTGCACAGTTAGAAGCTCAGACTTCAGTGGGGTGACATCTCCCTAGTAAACATCCAGGATGTAGAGGAATTTATGCAGCCTGCAGTGAAGCTCAGCAAAAGCCAAACTGGTCACATTAAATTAGTGCAAGCATGCCTACACATGCTATTTCTAGACCTCCCAATTATCCTTAAATAAAATGTGCTTGACACTGTAAGACTGTTCTCTAGCAAGGCCCGATTTATTCAGTCTTTGTTTCAGGACAACTGCAGTGATTAGGAACTTCATTTTCTTTCTTAACCAGTGCAATTGTACGAGGATAATATCTAACGTGGATGCTGTTACACCGGGAGAAAGTGCTTTAAACACTCAGAACTTCATCCTGTGTTTATATGATCCTGGCAAAATATATTGACACATAAAAGCACTTTGAAAAATACACAGGCATGTCATTATTAAATTAGATGAGAAATAATTTTAGTAAGGCTAAAGACTGCTTTCATGTAATCTCTTCCAAGATGATAAAGATGCTTTACAGCATTTGCTATTCAATACACTTCATATAATTCTTTCACTTGCATCATACAATGAACCAGAAATTGTCGAAGTCTTCTGGAGTCAAGTTCCTCTAAGAACTACAACAAATGCTATAAATTCATATTCAGAAGACACTGAAAATAAGGTTTCAAGCATGAAGACTGAAAAGTACTATCAGTGTGACTCTTTGATTTAACTAGTTTGGTAGGAGTGTACACTGCCCAGCAATTTAAAGGAAGGGGAGGGAATCTGCAGAGTACCAAGGAAGGAGTTGGACTTTTGTTAAGAATTGGCAGTAGGACTGAAAGCAGATGAGAGACTTCCACTGACATTATGAGATCTTTCTTAATCTAGGGTATCATGCTCCTGAACATTTCCTTTTAATGGTTTTAATTAATAACAGCTATTATTGTTGTTGTTCCTATTCTTACTATATTCCTTCATAATCCTTTTGTTCAAAATTGCTCTTATTGGTTATACGTCTTATTAGCATTATGAAATCAAAAGCCAGGACACAGGTGGTCTTTCTCATACAGATGTAAAACAAAAATAAAAGAACACACAAATCCAGCTTATAATGCCAACTCCTACACCCACTGCATTCAAAAATGAATATCCACCTCTTAAAGCACAGAAACCCTCTTCCTGAAGAGGAGAGAGCTCCTGATCAGCTGTCTCTATGTCCTTCATTGTTTCACATTCTAGCATAACAAGACCACGACTTCTCTTACCTGTTCTTTATTATTACTGTTCAATAGACCAGGTTTCTTTTTCTTTTTTATAGGACTTGTTGATGCATCTTGTGGCGAGTGGCCATTAGAGGAATGTGGAGGGCTGGGAAACTTCCTTTTTTGTGCTGTGCGTTCGGCAGAGCCAGGATCTATAACAGATACAAACAATATGGTTGCAGAGTGCATATCGATGAAAAACATTCAAACAAGGTTATGGTTTGTCATTCACACTCCTTCACTGAACAGAATAAAAACTCTCAATTGTCTTTCACCCAGTCACTGACAAACTGGAAGCACAGACTTGCTAAGCAATGCCACTGTTAAGTGAATTCTCAGTAATTTAGATTAACATTAAGTATTTCTTTCTTTTCCCACAGCATTTTGCCCATTTATCTCACCTCAAATTTTAGCATCTTTTGAAGTATGACAATTATATTCTGTAGTTTAGCAGAGTGCTATGCTAATTTATGTCATACACTTTAAAAGCAGAGAAACAACATTAACATTCCTGACAGCTTCACTCATGTACTTTAGGAACATAAGCAACAGAAGTTAAAACATGATAAGAGGAAAGTCAGTCCTCATCACTTTTTTCTCATATTTAAATAAACTTACTGAAATATGTCAATAGAAAAAATGAAATTGTCCTATAGTCTGAAAATAAATATGCTACCTCAAATACTTAGTCATTTGTAGTACCTGCTAAATTGGATTGTAAAAAGATAAAACTAAGACAAGATTCCCAGTCAAGTAGTAACTTTTGACAGCAAGATAGAGCAACAAACAGAAAGTGACATTAACTTTTCAGTGCCTCTCTCAGTCAGAGCTCTCACATTCAACCAAGCAAATTACAAGAGCAGTTTAATAAGTCACAGTTTCCATCTATGCCTGAATCTACCATCCCAAGGAACAAAGCTGGCAGAAGGGAGCATGTGCCTGTGTCTCAGTTGCTCTACGTCATGGATTGTCATCTTAGTGTAAACTCATCACACCAGCAATTTAAGCAGCCCTGGTGGCTCTGAACTGCATTTTATGAAACATGCAAAATTCTTTAAAAAATTAGAAGGAAATTGAGACGTAGCTCTACCAAGTGAATATCTATTATGATGATCTTCATGTCTGCTTTGCTCCTCCAATTATGCTAAATTATTTGAATTCTTCAAAGATTTTTAATTCATCTTTTTTTTACTTGGTCACTGTTTTGTTTTCATTAGAATATTCAGAAGGAATTATTTACAGCCTTAAAAGAGTTAACACACTTTAAAAAAAAGTCACTGACAAGCTCAGCAAATATTGTAGGTAAAAATAAGAGTGTTTGCAACTTCATTTTCTCAGAACAAAATTTAAATGATTCCTAATGAATATGGAATGCTTAGCTCAATTACAAAGAACTTACTGACATTTTTCAAAAGAAACAAGTATGCAATCAGCTGTAATAGACAATCATAGAGCAGTGAAACAATCTTGACAAAATACAGGTGAAAGTTCAAGAGAGTTGGTTTAACATGTTGAATTTTTCCTTAAGCTTTTAATGCATGCAACAAAACAAAATGATAGATAAAACCATAGGGGTCAGAAGTCATCAATATCATTAACGAGAAACAACTGAACCCTCCCCAAAGTCATTCCCATATTTTCGGTCCCCTACTCATATGTGCTAGTGCAAATGGTTTGTGGCTGCACACTAAAAAATTGAGGAATAAAACCTGTCTAAAAAAAAGTAATTTTTTTCTATGACCCCATTCACTGCACAGCCACACAAATGCTTGTAATGCATTCAGCGAAGCAGTTATACAGGATGGGAACATGTAGCAAGAAGGAGAAATGCTGCTTTTGGTACTAATGCCACCTTAAAGTTTTTTCTGCCAAACAACAGTTTTTAGCAGCTATTTGACAGAAGCCAGAGGCAATCAAACTGCTGGTTGCCTTGATCCTATATCCTTTCCCTCCTGGATCTGTATTCTTGCCTTCCAGGCCTCACTGGGTGACGGGCTGAGCTGTCTCAGGTTGCCAAGTCACCAAAACCTCACTGAAACACTTCACCTGAAGTCTCCAATGAACATCAGTGGTACCAGAACAACCACCAGTAACTGGATCAACTTATCAGAGCATGTCTATTGTCAATAGATTTAAATTAACTATAAAAAGGGCCACCAAAAAATACTGAAAGTTCCCCAAATAGAAAAATACTGAAAACCACAACACTAGACCATTTCACATAGACAGTGGACAAACACCTTTCTCACACAAATGCCTCCCAATCTGACTTTTAACTATTTATTGAATGAGACAATTTTGTTGAGCTACAACATTCCTCTCAGGAAATGATTTTAACACATTTAAGGAGTCTCTCACATAATATGGCCACTGACACTTTCTCATTAGTCAGTCTTGCAAGTGAGCTAGTAAAACACAGTTTAGCTTAAAACTGTGTTCAGAATAATGCCCTGTCAAATTGAAAAGTTACACTGAATCACATTCAAAAGTAAGGTAGTTTGTTAAATGGCACAAATCTTAGAGGGTCTGTGGCACAATAAAGAACTGGATTAGATTTCTAAATGATTTCTGTATTTTGTGCAAATGTGGAGGGGAAACAGTTAATAAGGAGAAATAAAAATTGGCTGCAATAATGATTTGCACAAATGGAGATAAGATTAACAACCTACGCACTTTTCTCTAAATAGAAAAAAAGTATTTGGAACAATAGTTGAGCATGAACTGGCTATGAAAAAATGACTTTTTTCTGTTGTGAAAAAGGGCAAATGATACTGATATAAAAATAGGAGTGACACATACGATGTAATCTTGATGTTAACCTTGGAATGCTTGCATATATGCTTAAGTTTATTGAAAATAATGTATTATATAGTGGAAAGAGTGAAATGACGTCAAGAAGCCACACAATTACAAACATAGCAAAACATTTTGAAAAAATATGCTCAAAACCACCATGATGCCACTAAAACTTACTCATGATGCAAGCTCAAGAAGTGATCTGAAAATATATTTATAGACTAAATTGCTTTTCAAGAACATAGGCTACTTACATGTATAGAAGAAAATACAGAGAAAGATGGAAAAGGTGTAGTGGAAGAACTCCTGTGCAAGGAAAGTTGTACCGGTCTACATTAATTTGTGAAAATACCAATTTTACCTACTATAATTAGCATCACACTTTTTTCAGATGGGTCCAGACACATGAAAGATGTAATTGTTACCTAACCAGCTGTGAACATTACCATTTGTTTTAGTTCCTGAAGCTTTTAAATTTTTTTCCCCAAATATATAACTGCACAGAAAAAAGCAGTGGTTTTGAGTTCTTTCTACACAATTCTGTGGAAAACTTGGTGCTATATGGTGACTTCTGATTGACCAAAAGCGTGGTAATGTGTCAAGATAATGATTAAGAATCAAGAAAACTATAAATAAATATTAAAAACATGAAAAGATAGATGGAAGAAGATATAACTGAGGGAGGGACGAGAAATGTAGGAGCATTTGCCCATCCTGAGTTTTATTCATCTAGAACACCTGCACCAGGCTAACGCCACATGTAATTTCAACAATCCTAGGAAAAGTGTCTGCCCCTAGAGTTATGTAGGCACAGCTATATCAGCAGTGATGCCTAGCAGAAATGTAGTGTTGGCTCTCAGAGAAGTCTTTCTGTTGACATGTTATATAATTTTGGCAAAATGTAGTTAAGCTCATTTAAACAAACAAACAAACACACACACACACACTTTTCCTGTTTTGAGTTTTCTTTGACGCTAAGAAATGGTATTTTTTTTCCTTTCCACCCCTCCCCTTTTATACTAGTAGGCAGCATTTAGGACCAGTTATATTCTGACATGCTTAGGCTGAATTAAACCAATACAAAGTGCCTGAGACCATTATTGTTACTTGACTTGTTTCAATTCAAGCAAATCTGCCTCCCACTCCATTTAGGCCAAAATTTAGATTAATTTGACAGTACAAAGAATTGCCAGGTAAGGTACGTCACCTGAATGTGTGAAAAATAGAATGTCTGTCTCCTCCCCTCCTTAAGCAATTATGACAATAAAAATCCTCATACAGGTACAACTATGCTGACAGAAGACTAGGGATTTTTTTCAGTTTAGCTAATTATGCACAGAAGGTGGCAGAAGAACTCCTTTGGCTGGAATATGCTTCATATATCCCAAGAGAGCTGAGCCAGTACAGCTATCCTGGAGGAAACACTGCAGCATCAGTGTCAGCTAAATCAAAACCCACAACTAAACCAAAGAAATCAAACCTAAAACCAAAACAAGCTCTGAATTCTATTTTTTTCATTAAAGTAGAATGGAGCTTATTCAGCATGGGACCTGTTTGCATTCAGAGTGATCAGCAAGAACAGCATCACACCACATCTTTTCTCATCTTTCCATTACCACATGGCTCAGAACAGCATGTACAATAGAAGTCTTTGTTTCTGTATTATAATTTGCAGTTCTCAACAGGGACTTTCCATACATTCCTAAAGGCAGTCATAAGTAAACTACTCTTACTGTGAAGTGCTGACCATGCCTTAATCCTTGTTTTCCCAATGCAGAGAAATCTGCAGAATTGTCTCTACAGCAAACAACATCCCCAAAGTACTTGCAAGGATCTCTGAGCCTGAGTTTCTCCCCAGCAAATAAAGCCCTCACCATAACTCACTGAAGAGACTTAGGCTTTTATTTCCAGAACGTACATATGCAGGCACAGCTTAAACCAGAGGAGAGTATAGTTTTCTGCCCTTTGGCTTCCATTTCTTACTCCCAGGCACAAAACTGCCACCAGTGGAGCACACCAGTTTCCTTTCAGCTCTTCAGCCTCAGATTGTGGGAGTTACAAAGAAGCTGCCTGTGACACTGTGTGTTCTGCCTTGGCTCTAAGTATGAAAAAAGAAAATCAGGTGTAAAGTTCCTCATCATTGGCCTGCCCCCATAATGTGATGCATCTCACTTTTAAATGCTGTTTTTTCCTAAACTAACTGATTCAGGGTCAGGAAATGGGTTAAAGCTGTTATTAGCTAAACCAGAACTGAATTACAATTCAGTCACGGCCAAATCCAAACTACACTTCAACAGAAAAGGTACTGATTCAATATCGATTTAACCAAATGCTCACACAGACATATATGTTTGGTTAAGTGATTTAAAAAACTACTTAGTGTCATTTTCTTCTGTGGTTCAAGCCTGAGCACACTAGGGATTTTCAAATAACCTAGTGGTGACTCATAGACAACATACAAAAACTGACCTGAAATACACTTTTTTTTTTTCAACTGGCAAGTTATTGAAATGCACAGTGATTTTCTTGAGGCAATGTAAGATGTAACTGGAAAAATTAAGGAATAGACAGGAAAACAGCAACACACAGGCATTTTCTTTCAGGTTTAGTTGTGCTAGTGGAATAGGCTAACGTCTTTAACTATCACTATATGTTGCGAACTTATCAATCTGTGAGGGACCTAATAGTATGAACAATCTTTTAATTCAGTTCAAGTAAAATAAGAATGGTAACATCTACTTAAATTGTTTGAGTTATAGTTTTCAATTCTAATTAAGATAAAAGATGCTCAAGTTGCATTTTGTGTGAATTTCTTTCAACAGCAGTGCCCCGTTTAGTGCACACTGCCTCTTCTTCCTCCTTGGCTCTTCTTCCAGCTGTGTTAGCAGAGTTTGTTTAGCTGTGCTACACAAGAAATTTATCCCTGTTAAAATAACCTGTCAGGAGGAAAGTTAATTTTTAACCTGGATCACTTCCCCAATGTAGTTTACCTTAATATTTATTACTTGAACAAAGTGAAACAAATCCAAGAGGAAAGAACAAAAAAGACCAAACTTAAACTATGCAATAACTTGGTGACTAGGACAGTTACTTAGGAGGTGGATTCAAGTTTGTGCTCCAAAAAGGAACAGCAAGAATTTGTGTGATCTCTTCTATGTCAAGTATTTTAAAAAAAATGTTTAATGAGCAAGAATGGTCTCACTTTGGAGAGTATCTCACCATGCCAGTTCATCACCAGTTAGGACGTATCCCCGCAATCTCCCTGTTTCTCCTACAAAACTCCTATCATATACTGAGCAAGTTAACCTGAACCAAACTTTTCAGATAGGCATCAAGTTGTGCACCCACCTTTTCTAACTGAAAAGGCTGCGATCACTTTCAGTTACTCAGCACTAAGAAGGTTAATAAGAAATTAAATGTTCTGTGTACTACATGAAGGCCATTACAGTAAAATAATAAATGAACATTTCATTGATAAACCAATTCTACTAATGAATTAATTTGCCAAGCAACCTTACTCTACTTATTTCTTGATTTTTGAGTGTGCAATTTTGCTTTCTTAGCATTATTTCAAAATTGTGTTTCCAGCACAAGTGAAAAAATAGACACCTGAAATAACTTTTTAAATTCTCATTAAAAGCTACCTGATTTTACATCACTAGGTTATTAATTTCTCTGTAATGTTGCCAAGGTTGACATAAGCACCTATGAGTGCTCTTGCAAATCATCCATTGGGGAACAACAAGCTAACCTGAGCTTCACCCAAAGTTTAAAATCTTTGTTTCAGTATGCCATCATGTGACTAAAGGATTAGTAACTACTGCTCCCAGGAGACAGATTAAAGCATACTTAAACCCTAAAGCAACTTAATTTCACACTTTATGACTATTTTAGAAGTCCAATTTTATGTGATGGTAACGCAGTTTTTAAGCAGATAAACTATAATAGTGACTTAATACAATTTAGCTTAGAAAAAACTATAAAAACAAACAAAGAAAAGTATGTTATTATTGTACATCAGGGATCTTATCTTGCTGCAGCATATGGAGCATAGACCACAACCATATTTTCTATGTTCTATACATTGCCAAGTGCTGTACTGTAAGCATTCAATAGCAACGATCCCTGACAACTAATTGAGAAGTCTCATTTTTCTCAATGGAAGCAGGTGCCAACTCAGAAAATGCGCAAAAGTAAAGTGTTGTTTTCCTTGCTTTTCCCATGATACCCAAATGTAATTCTTCCTGAAAACAAGTAACGTCAACATGCCTTACTGTAAGAACACAGCATAAACTGCTCAGTACCAAAGACTTATCAACAATGGCATCTTACACCTCCTTATGCCCTCCTTTCCATATACCTTTTTTTTTTAATTAAAAAACTTGTTTAAGCTAAATGCAATCAAAGTAATTCCAGACTAAAACCAAAACAAAATAGTGTCTACATATATATTTCTTCATAAATAAGTATCTATTACACTTGCATTAGTTTCTCTGCCAATAAGGCCTTAATGAGAGCTGAAATCCACAGCAAGTTACACAGATCTAAGTTAAGGCTTCACAGTACCCTTCCACAGATACACTTTCTTCCTTTTCCTTTCTCTAGCACTGTTATTTGTTCACCCAGGAAGCAAGATGGTTTAGATAACTGATATGGCCCAAACCAACAAAAACCTCAAAAATTAATTTCAGCTGAATCAGCATACCAACAAGTCACAAAGTCAACACAGTGCCAGTATAAAGAAAAAGGACGGAAATGTGACTGACATGAAGGAGCATGCAAGCATGGCAGGTCTGGCTTAGATCGGCATATATCGCCTTAGTATTGCATCCTTAGTGCAACGGATAGCAAGTCAATTAAGAAAAGCGTGAGTAAATCAGTCTTACTATGCATCATGATTTTCAAGTTCAACCTCACAAAAAGGTTAGGCAAACAAAACAGAAGCCTTCCCAAAAAGTGTGGAAATTGCAGGATAAAAGCTTTTTACTGTCAGCAAAGAATGACCCATTTTTTGAGCTGGTGTGGAAGGGAAGAAAAGTTTTACATTTCAAAATAAAGCACAGAATAAAAAAATTTTATCTTTATCTTGGCTACATAAAGTTTACTAAATGTTCATTAAGAGTATTAGTTCTGTACCTAATTTTCTTATATTTTAAATGCATGTTCTATGAAAAATGAACTGTTATAAAGTGGTAATATTTACTGCTTGTAGAACAGAACTTCTCTGTTCTGGAAACTTTCAGAAAGTGAGAAGAGGGAAACTGAGAAACACATTTGTTTAAACAGCAAAAAAGAAAAAAAAAAATCAAAAAAGCTTTTCAACATGAGTTGTGACAAAGATGGTAAAATTAGCAGCCATTTTGGTTTTCCAGGAGCCAGAAACAGCAATGTATTTTTTGAGTGAAAGCATTATCTTACTCTTCCAGGAACAGCATTAAATATCAGTAAACTGAGACTTAGTTACACCAATAAAAGTTTTCTGTGATGTAAGTAGGTACTTGATATCTCAATGTAAGTGGGTCAAATATGCAAAATTCTGAATAATGTTTCCAATTAGAAACATAGTTGATTGTTCTACGTAAGTTAGACACTCGGCAGAAGTGTGACTTAAACAGAGCCAGCCCAAGGCTACTTCTGTTAACATTAATTCCCAATCCCATGCTATCCCTTTTATTATGACACAAATAGTTCTGCCAACATTTGCTGAACCAGACCAAGGAATTAAATTAGATGAAATGTAACAAAACAAAAGAACAAAAATTTCATTAAAGCAGTTTCATGAAGAATTCATCTGATGGCTGTAAGAAACAGCTAGGGTAGCTTAAAAAAGAAGGCAGCATGAGAGAAGGTACAAGAATACAAAGGTGACTGAAGACTGCTTAAGTCGTCATTACCCCACAGAAATGTGTAACTATGCCTTTAGAAGGAACAAGAACAAAAACAGAAAACTGACGTCCACCTAGACTGTCACTTCTCTCTTCTTTCCTCCTCCTCAAAGGCTCTGAATGCATCTACTTTAAATGGTGTTGAGGGAAATCAATGAAGAATTATGAGAGAAAAAGAAGCTAACTCCATTGTCAGCATCATTACAGTCCGATTTGATAGAACAGGCTTCAATTAGTAATTTATATGGATCCCAAAACTGTGAAGTCTCCCAGTCATATTTATTATCCTGAATGGTTGCTAATAGATTTATGATTTTTCAAATCCATTACCTATAATACTATAGCAAGCCTAATTATCTTCAAAACACTTAACAAAATCATGGATAAATCTGTTAGAACTTATACTCAACTCTGAGGCATCTTAATCTTATGCCAGAATTTTGAAACATGATGCTGTTGCAATCAACCACTAAAGCCCTGTTTACATTCCAGAAACTTCAACTGATGCAATTAACCCAATCCAGTTGCTTAATGTAATAAATAACAGAGGTTAGCCATGGTTGTGTAAATCCTGATGAACTCCTACTACATTACAATTTTACACAAGTACAAAAAGACACTGCTACTTGTTTCTTCATTGTAGGACTTTGGAGATAAAGAAAAAGAAACACTTCCCAACAACTTGCAATATAAGAGAGGTAAGCTGTTTATAAGCTAGAGCCTGGTTGTAGGGGGACTTGCTGCCCCAAGGCACTCCTGAAAACCCCCTGTTGATTAGTAAGTAACAATGGCTCTGTACTAGAGATAAAAGCCTCGGGCTGTACTACTATTCACTGGAGGATTCTCAAATTACGTTTCACATTGGAGTGAAAATCTCGCCTCTATGTGATTAAATACTTGGTATCACTGCACAGAAAGTTGATACACAATATACTATCATGAAACTGTTACAAAATATATAATGTATTCTGGAAATTCCATTTTACTAGTAATTTTGCATTTATATTCAAAATATCCGAACTTTTTACCACTAAGAGAAGCCCCTAAGACCAAAGCCTTCAACACAAATCTGCAGCAATGCAAAAGCTGTAAAAGTCAGAATTCTCACCATTAAGCAGTAGTGTCTCAGTATATGATTTTATGACAAGCTAAGCCCATCTAATGACTAGCTGTCACTGATGGGGGCAAGTCTGCTCCTAGCAATGACATCTGTCCAACTCCCTAGAAATCTGGCTCAGGGAGATAAGCAGGTAGAAAACTACTTCTATACCCAAGTCCTTAACTGACTCAGAGAGGACTGGCTAACAGCCAGCATAGGTGCAAAGGAAATATAAGGTATGTATGACTGATGACGGGAAGAAGAGAGTGAAAGAGTTCCTTTTGACTAGTCACTAGACAGGCAATGGTTACAGTACTAGCTGAAACATATGAAACCATGGAAGTCCATCCGCCACCACAGCTAACTACTGTTAGCAGGTAAGTAAGATAAACTAGCAGAAAACTAACCCAAGAATTAAAAAAAAAAAAAAAAAAAAATTCTTCCAGGTTAATAGGATGAAAAAGCCCAGTGGAGAGTTCACTGCTGTCCAAAGCAAACAACTGCAAGTGAAAACAGAACTGCATCGAACAATTGAGTTGGTTATGCTGCTCTGGAACCACAACCTAGAAACATTCAGAAAATTCTCCAGAAAGCCTTGCAAGCCCCATCTTGAAATATTTAATAAACAAGGTTAAAAAGTAGGCCATAGGGCTGGAACAGAAATATAACAAGATGTTTCTGTCAGACATGTTAATGTATCATATGCAGAGGACAAAATATAATCTAATCCATGGCCTTTCTCCTTTGCTAAACAGCAATACTCTGCTGACTCCATTTTGTGTTTTTGGACTCTTTTTATTCTCTTTAAGCTGTCATTTCCCATTTCCAGTTCTCAGATGCCTTATGCCTTCTTGTTCTGATCAAGAGAGTAGTGTATTTTAAAACCTCGTCTTTAGTAAAGCTGCACATGCACAGCTTATAAGCAGATCTACATTATAACTGCTACAGTAACTCTTCTCCTCTTCCCTTCCCCACCTCACCAGATGCCTGTCCCCACAACTTTTTGCAGACAGGCACTTGTATGTAATAGTAGGGTTAATCAGTTCATGATTCAGGCAAAGACTAATACTACAAAAAATTATCAATTTTCAGCTAGATCAGCTGTTTGATATAGCTTACTATGCAACAGGATAAGTATCAGTGCCAGCCTAAGGAGAAGGGTAAATGCAGCTGAAGATGAGCGTAGAGGGCTGCATAGCTCTGACCACAGCTATAGACTCACTCTTACATATCACATTATAAAGCGTAAGAAAGAAGTGTCAGCTATGGCTTTAAGCTCTAGTTTCATTACAGCCTAACCCTATCTAAATGCTGGCTAACAAAGCTCTATACTTCCTGCACTCAACTGGTATATTCCTGCCCTCTCTTTTACACCAGTTCTGGCAGTCTACCAATCTGCTTCAGCACACTAAGCTGGTAGAAAACTATTCACGTTTTATGGTTCGGTTAGTTTCCTGCCAGCTTAGGTATAGAAGGAAGTGGATAAAACTGCTGCATCGAGCAGTTTGACCAGCTTAGGTTGCTTTGAAACCACCACCTCACTTAAACCGATTTGAGGGCTACCTTAACACCCTTGTTACAGATTAAAAAATGCATGTTTCAGCTTAGCTTATACTGTACTGGAATTGATTTATAGCAATTAAAATTAAACTTCTTATACCAAAACAAGAATGTTCATGTAGAGGTCTGCATCAGACTAATTGGTTTTAAAGCAATTCAATTTATTTTCCTACAACTTTCTTTGGACATGGCCTCACAAGAGCTGTACGAACTGTAGCGGAGCAAGTTAGGTTACAAACTTGCAACCTATGAGCTTCTGCAGGATAAGTGTGAAGTTATACACCACCACCGATTGATCTCCTGCACAGGCTTCTCAGACCGTCAAAAAAACCCAAACAAACCAAGAAGAGCTGTATGCTTCCCTAACGGGTTTGTCTATACAGGGTCAATTTCCTCATCTACATCCTTTCTAAAACACACAAAGCAAAATTCTGAACAAGATTAATGTTACAAGAGGAAACATTGTTACCACTGTCCCATCAGTTTAGAACCCTGCTGCACTTTTTCTACCTTACACAGAGTATAACAACAGTTTTTAAATTCTGGTTTATGAGTTTTCTGCTGCAGAAACACTGCACTGAACTAACAGAGAAATTCATCTCAATCCAAATAACAGAAGTCCAGACAGATTAATTTTAGCAGGCCTATAATAGGGCCAGCTCTTGTACTAAGCAGATGACATTTATGATCCTTTTACTTTCTATGCAAAACCACATATTCAACTAGTATAAAGCTCTACCACTAATTCATAGATTAGGTTGGGAATACAACAAAGCAAGACGGCTTATGGGCAAGTCTCAAGATTTCCTTACAACCCTCATCACTTCTTCACTGAAAAAAATATATACCTGTATATATAGTGGTGGTTGTTATTCTTGACCTTAGAATGGTGCTGGAATGGGTTTCGTCAACATACATGTCAAATTTAACAATCCAATTAAAGCAAATCAGTATCTAGTTAAATAAATATAAATTCCATTATTATTATTCAATTAATTCAACCTCTGTTAAGTTTTATCTTTACTATGGCCATTCAGATCACTCTCACTGGTGTTTAAAACACTAAGAGACCTACTGCGTACAGACCAGTGACTTCCACACAATGACAGCTTGGGCCAATCTAAACTAGCACTGTGGTGAACCTGTCTTTGGTCTTCCAAACCACCCTCCTTTCAATCACTACCAGAGCTTGCCTATGAGCTGGTTCAGGGAGTTGTATCAATAGTAAACTCACTCAGTATAAAAACATGAGTCTTTTTCTGCCAGGTTAGCTCCCTCTGAATTGATGAATTTGAATTGATCAGAGCCCACAAAGCAAGGGAGCTGCAAGATCACATGGCTGAGGAGGTTGGGCGGTGAAAGACTGACCCTTTCAATAACCATGAGGTACTAAATAAGCTCACTGTTCTGGGAAACTTCATCTTAACCCTACCAAAAAAAAAAAAAAAAAAAGTAAAGAGTTTCCTGTGGGCTTAATTCATTGAAACAGTACACCTTGAGGTCAGACCAGCACTAGAACTAATGTAAGGGAATTGCAACTTTTTGTATGGACCATACACCTGTTTCTGTGCTGAGTAAAGCAACAGCGCTAAAATGCAGACATCTACATAAATAGGTATCAGACTCATAAATGACTTTTAGACATTGTTTATGTCAGAGTGACGTAAGTAATAGTTTAGCTCACTTGATGCATGTGAAATTCTTATTAGTACTAATATGTGGGCCAAAGTCTTTCTAAGGAGAAATGAAGGTGAGATTTCCTGGGCATCTAATAACCCCCTTTGCTTCTTACATCGAGTTCTCATACTCATCAAACTCTTTCACAAACAAACTGGTCACCACAACAGCAGAAAAATGTTTCAGTTTTTAAGTTGGTTAGAAAGTTCAAGTGGCTGGGGCCTGACAAGCACCACAAAGGAAGTAAGCAGTGGGAGTACAAAGCTGGGAGCTTACCCCACTCAACAGCAATCATTAAAGCAACAAAAAATAGTTTACTTTCTGCTGGCTTAGAAAACTGAAATACAGAGATAAGTAAACATCAAAAGCAGTCCAGTGATGGAGGCTGACACGCAAGACCAGAAGCAGAGAAAAGGACAGGGAGAAAGAGCAAAAGGAGCAAGTGAATCTCTTCTGAGCTGTCCGATCATATGTACTACCTCATCTAACCATGCCATGAGAACTGAAACAAGAAATCTACTGTCCATTAGCACAAATAAGACCTAAATGCAATTTTATAACCATTGCATTTGGTTATAACCATCATGTTATTTGCCCAAGCTACCTCATTAAAAAACAAGAAATGCAGATGATCTGTGCCATGCTTTCAAGACAATTACCTCTGCACATTCAGAGTTAACTAGACTTATGACCCCTGTAGTAGAAATGTTAAGAATAAGTGGGTATGTGCCAGAATTTAAAAAGGATGGTAGTAACCATTGCTGCCATTTTACAGAAATGGCTTTCAAGTAAGCTGAGCTGCTAAGTCAGCTGCAAGTACAAAAGGAGATGGACAGGCAGATGGCAGTCAATTACAATGAACTGGAGTAAACAATTATGTGCAAGTATTCTGATTGAAGGGCATTTCTGTCCCCACACTCCAAATGACAGTGGGAATATTTACACTGACATAGATGGTTACATGTTTGGCTTTCTTTATACTGAGAGATAACATCATTTGCCTGTAGTAACTCATTCATAGGGAAAACTCCAGAAACTAGGACAGAAATTCTCAGTCACCTGCAATTCCACCACCAAGTTTAATTCATGTCAGGGTAATAGGATGGATACGTAAATGTCCATGAAATACATACTGCTCAGGGGACCAATTTTTGTGGAAACAAAATTTACTATGTTTATTCTTAGAAAAATTAGGATTCGTTACTGTAGGAAATACTACCTTATTATTATTATTACTACTACTACTACTATTCCCAGGGAGGCCATCCACCACCTCTCTGGGCAACCTGTGCCAGTGTTTCACCACCCCCCCAGCAAAAAATTTCTTCCTTATATCTAGTCTGAATCTACCCCCCTTTAGTTTAAAGCCATTCCCCC
>NW_008795560.1:978523-1000439 GCF_000699145.1 Aptenodytes forsteri
AGTTGACAAAAAAGCAAAAGAGGGGGGGGGGGGGGGGGGGGGGGGAAGGTTTGACATATAATGAAAACCAAGCAAAAATTAAAACACTTTCTAACATACAATAGTCATTGTAAAAGTACAATGAGTCTTGAGTCTTCACTCAAGAGCAGCTTCATGATAAGATTACACAGTTTCACTATCCTGGTTTACAAATATTCGTATGTTGTAGAACATCTTACTCACCTTTGGATCGAGTGGAGATATCCATCCCCTCCACCACCTCCTGCTCTGCCTTTATTTCCTCTTCAGCCAAGCTGCAGGATTCGAAAAGGTGAATTAGAATAGTTATAGACCGTATAGAAGTTCAACATAACACTGTCAAATACAACTATATTAAAATTTCTGAGGAAATGAAAGGTTTGCTGTTTGCCAGAGTATACATTGACAAAAACATGTAGAGAAACAATCCAGGTACAAATGTATGCTACATGTTACCGATTACAAATGTAACATTTTCATACTAATGACAGTCTTGTAACTTGTACTGAAGATTATGTCACTGTACGTATAAATTGTATGTGAGACAAACAGGAATTCTGTTCCTTGTAGCTCCTAATCTAAGGAGCTATAAACTGTGTGGACAGATGCCTGCTAACATTTAAACACTCACCAGCATCAGTGAACAAATTAGCTGAAGTAACAGATTTAGCAACACAGAACAGCTTGCAAAATTAGAAGGTAACATTCAATTTTTAAAACTATTAAATAAATAATTTCAAGGATTTTGAAACTAGACTATGTAACAGAAAATGGAATATTTATAATTTATTGGGAATACAATTCCACCAATTATTAACTATAATAAAGAGCAAACAGAACAGAGTTCTTACTATCATTCAACCATTCAGTCTTACATAGACAGTTTTAATTCACTCCAGGTAGGATTAAACGATTAAGTAGATGACAAACTATATCTGACCTGCTGATATTCTACTTTCTTATAGTGATGCCATTCAAGAAAATAAATCAATGAATTTGGCTAGTTAAGTCAGTTTGGGGAAGGAAGGTGGAAGGGAGAGGAAAAAAGAACTAGAATGAATATTGAGTTACACACCATTTTTGGAGATCTGACTATTGTAGATGAAAGATAAAAGAAAACATGATGTTGAAGCAAGCCCAAATTCAAAATGATAGACAAATGAGGTTATGGTGCCTGAAGCAGGTATCAGAGTTGTCCATTAATATCACCAGAGCACAACAGCCAAGCAGGATGTAGATCTCTTCCTCTGTAGTGACAACTTACTGTCTAGTCTGTTAATGTAAGTTGTTGCTGATGCCAGTTTACATTGATATGGCAGACTGTGAACTATCGCTGCTATGGAGTGGACTGAGATTCCATTCAGCCATTCCAGCTCTAGGGACAGCTATTTCTACCACAGAAGCCAAGAGGACAGCTAGAGACCTTTGCTTTAGCCACTGTGGTTAAATCTGCCTGAGAGCGCTAATCAGAGCTCAGAAACAACACTGAGGACGTGGTTACAGTTATATCAGAGAAACTCTTCAGCCTGACTAACAGTTTATATTAGCAGGAGTTTTGTTACTGGTATAAATTAAAACAGCTTCCTAAACAAAGTAAAACTTACCAGCAGAAGGACTTTTTAGTCTGGTATTTGTAAAAACTACTTTTAATCAACTATCAGCTATGGGGGGGTTGGGTTGCAATTCCTTTCATAATTCTAAACAGGACAGTTATGTCAGCAAAAATTTTAAATACAAATTAACCAAGCTCAATGTACGGAAGACCCAAAGCTGAGAAAATTTGTGAACTCCAGAAATCATTATTCTTTACTTGTCATTTGTATATAGCAATAATTTACAAATTAAGCTCTTTAAAGTTATAAAACACTGAAGAGAAGTTCTATTCTACCCGCATCCAATCTCCCAGCTCGTGGACTATGCTGTTAATTTCAGTAGCAAGGAAAGGCACCCCTGTGACCAGAATTATGGTAAATGTGTAGCACAGTTGACTGTGGCACAATGCTTCTCAGATTTATTTTTCATGGGCAGATTAAATGCATAACATAGTTGACTGTACTACAATGCTCACCGATTTACTATGCATGGGCACATCAATTATACTGCACATTTGTTACACCCTTTCCCAGAGGGCCTCCAGCAAAGAGGAGCTGGCAGTGTGTTGCAGACACCAAAACATTTCATGCACCACTTGCCTCTGCCCATTCTCTTTCCTAAGCAATGGGAAGGGATGGGCTCACAGGATGGGTTCATTGTTCTCTTCCCATGTTGCATTGTTTTTTCTTCCCCTCCCCCCTTATAAAATCCTATTTCAATATCACCAAACTGTAACAAAAAACATATTTTTAGAATATCATGTATATATGATTAATAATGCACACAGGTAAATACGTAATAATACACACTAATTCTGTCAAGAATGAAGTAATTTGGCGGTACACATTACCTGGTTTTAAAATATAGATCCAGTTTCAGCCACAGACTAGGACATGCAAGTCTTTACGAGACTCAGGTTGAAGTCTTAAGATCATTTTACACAGGTTGCTACTAAAAGGAATGGTTTCCCCAATCCCTAACCTCGTGTTCCAGAAATCATGCTCATTTTAACTGAATCAGTTCTGTGATCTCACTCACTGTGCAGCTGGATGTGCAGAAAAGAGGAAATGGGAGTGTACCACATGGGGAGAAGGGGGGGAAAGAGTAATACCCTTTTAGCAGTGGCTCACATTTAAGTTACATTAAAGCAATCATAACATTCCAGACTCATCGAAATCTATCAGGTGCCATTTTGTTCAAATGACAATCTCAGGGGAACATCATACAAGAAGAAAGATACAGAAGTTGCTACAAGTCAGTATTAAAAGACACAGAGTTGAGAAATGTGTGTGACAGCTCAATACAGCCACACAGTAGCAGGAACTGTTCCTACATCCCTGACCAAAGTAGCACGGGAAGCTACAGAGCTGACTGAAGATGCTCTGCACCTGTGGGCCCAAACCTAGCACTGCGGGGGTGTTACAGGTCAGGACTCCTACATGTTAGTTACAGCATATGAGGTTTCTTCAGCTCTAAATCTGTCTCTCCCCATCTAATGAGTTTAATTTAGGAAATTCAGCCAGTTTCCTCCATCACCTTTTTGAGTGTTCTTTCAATAGATCTATAGAGACAAGAAAAACATTCTTCATAAACAGTTCCAAGACGAACAAAGTATCTTGACTTGACACATCTCTGATACATCACATAAAAGATGCCTGAAGACAGCTTTCCCAAAGATTTGTATAAATGAACAGTCAAAAATGCATTCACCACTTGACACAAAGGTTCTTCATTTTTCTTAGCAATGGAGGTGCATATATCCTGTACACACATATGCACACTGTGCGTCACCCACAACTAAAACAAAATTCAGCAATTATCTACTATACTATGAAAACTGAGCCTTAGAGGAACAGATTGCATCTCCATATTCTCTACTATAATTAATCTCACTCAATCTTTTAAGGGCATAAACATTTAAGTATGTAAGAGAATCACTGAGATTGTTCTGAAAAAAATCAAAATGTTGGGGGGGAACAGTTAAATAAGCGTATTAGACATAGCTATAAAAGATACTTAAAATTCACAGCTCTTCAGAAGCATCTCCCATTGTTTTATTTGCTGTAATGTATTATGACTTGCACAACATGACATTGTTTGAATGGTGGCAGCAATGATTGTAGTGGTAATCTTTAAGACTCAAGTTTGTAAATACATGCTAGCAATTCACAGCAAGTTTACAGTAACTTTTCTAAAGCTGACAGATCTTTTCACCTTTGCACCTTCCATCAATATAAGCAATATTCTTAAGATGCTTTATAAAGCACAAACTTCCAAACACAGAAATTTCACTAGCAACAGATTTCAAATTAAATAATTCAAGAAAAACAGGTCCTTAATGACAGGTACCTTACTATTACCCACAACAAAATAAAAAGAAAATTAAAAGCAGCAGCAAAATAATTACAAACAAGCATCTAGTTCTATGGAAACAATAACTGTGTGATCAAGTAGACTATTCTAGAAGAGTTTTACTTTGAGAATTCATTTTTGCAGGGCTTGGAGCTGTTATTTCAGATAGCATGCATTATGATCATGCATGTGTACTATGAATGTGATGCTCTGAGGTTGCGGATCAGAAATGATACTGGTATATACTCAATTAAGTACCTAGATGAAAACAATAAATACCTTAGGTCATTCTGAAAGCTACTCTTTTTTCCTCATTAAGATGAATGAACACAGAGGAACATATTTTAAGAAAACAATTGAAATTTAAGCTTTGCCAGTTTCACTGTCAATTGACTAGAACACCAATTAATCATTTAAAACTTCCCTACTCATATTGACAAAACTTAGAAAACAAAAAAAAAAAAAAAGGAAGAAATTGTTTTCTAAAATGTTAAACTAAGTTGTTTCATACAAATTATTTTAACATGTTTGAATGAGGGCAGAAGGGGTGGAGGTTATTCCTTTGGGGATAGTTGGGGACAGAAAGAAAAAAAAAAATAAGGATTGCAAACATACAAGATTTATTGATACTTAGGTAAAAATGCAAAAAGAACTTAGCTGCCTAATTTTTAAATATGTTCTCTATTAAAATGAAGAAGGGTGAGGTTTTTTATATGACATTTAGTTTTTCAAATTTCAGACCAGTCAATAAAATACTGACTTTTCTGTTTAGGAAAATCATTCCTGTACTAGTAGTATTACTTACCTGAAAAAATTACATATACAAAAATATTTAAAGCTGCTCTAACCTATATTAACTACAAAGAGCAATTAAAAGTTGCAGATGAACTACTGCACCTTGACATTTAACCAAGAAAAACTGACAGATATGGAAAACCACTCGAAACAGCTAATGCCCACATACACAATCTAGATCTACATTAGGGAAAAAACACATTAATTTTAAATCAAGAACTATATATTTATGGAATTCATTTTTCCTTTTAATTAATAGGAAACAAAACAAAAAAACCCTGATTTAAGACTATAAGCACTAAAACTGAATTTCATCCTTAAGATAATTCCTGCCTCTCCTATATCACATTTGTGAGTAGCAATTCTAAATAATGATTTCAAAAAATTGCATTCAATAAAAATTTGAAAAAAATATTTGCATGCCATTGCTGAATAAATAGCAGCTTTGTATAAGCACTCACCTATAACAGTCTCTTACTCATCGGTAGCTATGCTATTTATGCAGGATTCTTAAAATGGCGTCTGACAGCACTGCACTGCCTCATTCCTGTACTGTAGCTAAAATGGTAGTTTATTCAATAACAGTATCTCTTGTTTAAACAGCAGTGCTATATTCGAAGCAAGCATCTAAATATCAGAAATGGTAAATTATGACAAAAGGACACCTGACATCCAAATGTTTAACTAAAAAGGCAGAAGACAGGGAGTTTTGTGAAGTCACAGGTTACTAAGGAAATCACTCAATTTTAGATTCACTCTCCAGTTTGAGTGTCTCATATTTTACATTTCTTTTTGCAGAATTCCCTGCAAAATGCTCAATTGGTATTAAGCAATTAACATACACAAAATGCTTCTTCAGATATCTACATACAGTAATGTTTAAGCTAGTTACCTCTGATAACAAGCAAAGTAAATATATATATATATATTTTTAATTTAAAGAACATCTAGGTTATTTTTAAAACCTTATTCTTATTCAGTGTGCATTCAAAATAGCTCCACAAAAGAGAAAATCAGGGGAGGGAGGGAGATCCTTGGTGTTATACCGTCTTCTTTAAGACTATAAACTCTAGAGCTGAGGCCCAAGCGAGGCGACCACAATAGCTAGAGACTTCAGATGCTAAAAACATAGTTTGAGAACAATCATGTTTGAAAGTAAAGGTTTATACTGGCTAAATTAAGGATGTTAACATCCTGCTACAGCGTGGTTTTAATCTCACATTATGAAACACAGACACTATGACAATTGGCAACAAAGGGTTAACATAAGAATGACAGACAATTTCTATCACATAAATAAAACTCAGTTCCTATGTAGCCATTTCTAAATTAGACTTTAACCCATGAATACAAGACATGTTTATTAATAAATATATTTAAAATACTTTCTAAATACAATTTAAAGGGCCAAGCTTGATGGCCTACTATGACTGTTTTCAGTCTCTGGTTTGCAGACCTCCTCAAAGCCAGCGTACTACTACTACTAAGGGGTTTGCAGACAATAACTAAGTAAATCAAACCTAGTCTAACAGGCTTAAATTCACTATAATGGGATTCATGTGCCCATGGGAAAAATATTAGGGATCCACAAATAACAAAATTTGAAAATTGCTGTCTACTACATTCTACATGGGCAAAGGTTATGTTCAACTTCCAAGATATTTAGGAGATTCAAATTAATACCCTGAATTCCAGACAGAGAAGAGGAGCGCTTTTACTGAGATTTATCACCCTTTAACCAATTATGCTGGAATGGCACCATTGCTATGGAAAACTGACCACGACCTATCACTTTTCAGCTACTGGATCCACATGGCCAATACACTTGAAAACAAAGCAAAAATGAAAAAAAAAAACCAAACCACCAAACAAAAAAACCAAAAACCCCAAGCAAAAGCGATATCACAAAATGGAAGACAGCTCAGGAAGATGAGCCAATCAAAGTTTGTGGACACTGATATAAAGGGCTAAATTTGTAATGTAATCTACCTATTTACAATTTTTGAGCATGAAGTTCCTTTTATTACATGCTTCCTCAGTAGCAATGTAGGTTTTCCCCTACATTTCAATACTCCTGCCTGATGTGGGGGAGGGAATGTCATATTTGGAGTGGTTTATACTCTGCATTTTTTTCATTCTCAGCATGTTAAGTAGTGTGATTTTTTTAAAGAAATCACTCAGTTTTTCCCTAGCACTATTTAGCTTCCAACTAAAACAGTTTGTCTGCAAAGAATAGAGAGCCATGTAGCTTTTAAAAAGCTACTGTTTTCATCATAATTTATAATCCAGATCACTCCTTTGTTTTTCCCCCACTGCATTCTTTGTCCAGCTAATTACAAAAGTAACTGGATGTTGGCACTAAATAATAATGGCTAATCATATTCATCCTGGGCAATTCAAATTACTCTTTAGTAGCCAGAAAACTTAAAGTGCAATTATACGATTAACTGCTAGTTACATTAGAATAATGGCCATTTGCTACAAGCTGAATAAACCTCAGCTACATTGCTTCATACATGTCCTGTTTAATTGTGATATTAACAAGATCCACTCCTGTAAAATCTTGGGTAGAAAGAATACGTGCTTTTTCCCTGCGTCTATCACTTAAACAAAACCCCACATTCCTTCTATCCTGAACAGTAGAAAAAAAAAAAAGGCACAGAGTCCTTCTTATTATGCAATCTATGAAAGTGAGTGATAACATCATACCTTGACAAAGCACCAAAAATATATGAAATTCTTCAGCTTGGCTGAATTTGCTTTACTTAGATGGAACAAAGATGGTAGAAATTTCCAGAAGGCCTTTCTCAGTCTTGCCACTGCAATTGTCAATCTTTAACCTACCCTCTGCTTCTATTGGCTCAAGTACTCCACAGAGCAGCGCGATTGGGCTGATCTGTAAAACAACACTGCTGTCTCTACCTTGCCTCAGACATCTTGCTGCAATGCAGACATTTATTTTTTGTGAACTATAAAAGAATTGTATTTGAGTGATTAAAAATAGTGAACTTTAACAGACTCACGATGTTATGTTTCATTACATGCACAAGGGCAGCTTATACAAATATGCTTCACTGTCAGCAGTGTGTCTGGAGGTGCAGATTTGAAACAGATCCTAGTTTAACAAAACCTGTGGGAGCCATTTTAATACAAGCTTTCTGATTGCAGATCACTTACTCCTGCTTCCTCATATTAAACAAATATTATGTTGTGCACTACTTAAGACTGAAAGTAAACTGCTAATGTGTACAAACTACTGCTAGGAAAATTATGTCCAAATGTAATTTCTGTTTTTAGCTCCTGAAGAACAAAAACCAGAATAACTTCTTAACTGTGTTAGCATTTTTACGTGTGCTGAAAAATGAATTAAAATTGCATACAAAAATGCTATCACATGAAACAGTGGCACAACCCAGCAGTGTTTCAGGTTGCAAACTGAACTAGACATTCTTATAACCTAACAAGTAACCAGAGGTAAATTGCTATGTTACAGAATGTTATCAAATACATGGCAACCTTCTATAAAAGTTAGCATGTAACTGTGCCTCGGTGCAGTCATTTGCAAAGCTACCTTAGCTCTAAGTTCTTTCCTAAAACCATGAATGTGTGTTGACTGTTAAAACAAGTGCAAAAATTATATTAAAAGCACAAAAGAGCATCCTTCCTCTGCTTTTGTAACAATACTGGTGATCAGTGTTAAAGCAAGCGTGCAAGCACTACAATTAAAATCTTAATAAAGGGCACAAAATGTTCTAAATTAGTTATAAATCAAGCAAGTTTGGCTGAGATTATACTTTGTATAGTATCAGAAACATATGCTCATTGAGCTTTATTTACTTTACTTCATAAGATCACTTCATTGCTGAGTACTAGCACTTTCATCACACCTCAAAAGCCTAAGGAACAACGAAAATGCGCTTTACCCTACAAACATGGTAATTAATGATCTATGAACAAACAGCAAGTAGAATATTTTTCACTGGCCTGAGGTAAACAGGAAGTATAAGCTTCAAAGTTTAGAGGCAAATTATCAAAAAAAATAGTGCATTCAAATTGGAACAGTTAACATGTACAAGTCCCTTAAAATGGACGCAAAGCAAATCCGATATTTTATATGACTAACCACTAACATTACTTCATCTATTGGACTAACTGACCCAGTAAAAACAAAATGTTTGGTAAACTATTAAAAATGTTCAGAAAGTAGCATGCTGCTTACTTACCAACTGTTCAAGCACCCATCTCATTTTTCCAGTTAAGAAGATACAACAGGCTGGCAGATTTGGGAATTGATCAAAAAGGAATTTCTTGAAATAATTACGTAGCATTAAACCAAAAGTTTAAAGAAAAAAAAAAGGTAAAAAAACCAAGAACGAACAACATGTACTACTGTCATGAACCACACATGATTTTATATCCTCTGGACTCCACAACACAGAACTGTGGCTGATACAGTGTAAAACAAAAAGGCACAGATAAAAGGCACATTAGTTTATTTGAACTATGTAAAACAAGAAAGCTAACAGTTCAAAAACATTTTCCATAAAGAATCAGATTTGTAAACAGATGTACTGCTGCATTTTATTGAGCAGCAACCCATTTCCAAAATCTGCAGCATAAAAACTCCCTTTTAAAGGAACAAAATATTAACCATACATTGTCCCTCAGAAAGAAAAACACGTCGTATTAACTACTCCTGCAAGAAAAAAGGTTCAATAATCATTTTAAGTTAAGATAAGCTGCATAAAAAACATGATGCAACAGCACACCACCACGTAGGCCCAATATCTACAATCTGCCATTAGCACTTTTTGCTGATGTCTAGGTTTTTAAAAATCCCATATTTTCTCAGAGATAACTTATCTTAGCTATTCCATTCACTGTTTAGAAAGGTAAACTTGCCTGTTCTTCTGTCTGCCATTATCCCTGCTTGACTCCCTGTAGGGCAGTTAAATGCATCTGCTCCCTAGCTTCCATTTTCTCTTCAGCAGGCATGTGACACAACAGACAATAGTGCTGGCAAACTGCTCAGAGAGAGAAAGCTTCTTTGGAATACCAGGATCTTGATAAACTCTAAAAACACCATCCTCCTGTGAAGAAGTAGGTATGCCAAGGTTTTGCCAGTCTGCAAAATAAAGCTGTGGCTAATGGCTACTAACCATGTGACCCAAGAAAGCAAATTTAAACAGTTCCAACTTAATAAAGTGCTGTGGTGTGAGTTTTGCACAACAAATCACAGAGAATCACACTCTCAACCCACAACTCATAGGTCTTAGAGAAAAAAAAATGTAAAAAGTAAGGCTTACCTCTGTGGATGCATTGTTAACACAGTGTTATGTCAATACTTATAAAACATGGAGGACAGGCTCTCAGTACTCAGGCAGAAAGGGCTTGGCACTTCAGCTTGATGATCTGTCTTCCTAATAAAAGCTAATCCCGGATTGGCTACTTTGGTAAATCTGAATGTAAAGCTTCAGGGGATTGGCTGAAACACTTCCTGAGCGATTATCTTTGTGCGGCTCTGGCAAGCAGGAGCCATCCTGTGCACAGAGAAGACAGGCTAAGCTAGGCCCGTTTCAGCAGAAGAAACTTGAAAAGAAACCCCAAATGTGCACTCCCCGTATAAAATACACAGATTTTCAAGCGGAGGGAAGTGATCGCAAACTGCCTGCCTGAGCAAACGTGTCCTAACATGCCATTACTGGAGGCATTTGGATATTTTAAACCTGAAGGAGGAAGAGTTCACCCAGGTCACAAAAGCTATTCTTTATAAACAAAAAGCTAAATTCACTTTGCTGGTGTTCTGCAATGTGTTGCACGGAGAAAGCAAGGCCACAGAAAGAGAGGAAAACATACTGAAAGTGAACATGCACAGGAGGGACTGAAATTAATAACTGAAAATTCTGAGAATTCTCCTATTCCAGAATTTTAAGGTAGTAACACCTACCGTAGCAACCATATACCGACAGTGTGATTTCTTTAGATACTAGGATAAGCCCAGCCTTAAATAGGAAAAACTTCGTGTCTCATTTCCACAAAAACTACTATACTATTGAAATTACATTATCACAGAGGGTTGCTGCCATTCAGTGCTTGCCCTCCCTGTTTACAAAAATCCTGCAAAGCATAACCAAAAAAATCAGTATCACACCAGATACTGTTCTCTCCAAACCCCCCCCCCCGCCCCCACCCCCCCCCCCCCCCACGCCGCCTGTTACACAAAAATCTGACTTCCGTATTAGCCGGCTGCAGCTGCAGTTTCCTGTCTATTAACCCTGTAGGACTTGGTACTTTTTAAGGTACAATACTGGCCCTAAAAAGACATAGATTTCTCTACATGGCAAGTTGTCTGTCTGCTTTCACAAAAAACATTAATATAGCTTTTCGGATGTTTTTGCTTTACCTTTTATCTTTCACTAAAATTCTGCAAATGAAACAAAATGAGAAAGCGGCATGTAAGCAACCGGTTTGATCTTGGGCCAATTCCCAAGCATTTGATTCAAAAATGCGATTCAGTTCTCTTCCCTAATGCAGTGAAAGTGGGAGGATTTATTGCTATGCCAGGAAGGAAGAAAGTCTTAACTCCAGATGAAGATTTTAAAGGTCAAATCTTTAGAAAGGCCCCAACAAGCCTTTACACTTTTGTTCAAAATTTTGCATCTGTATTAGGTAGCTCGGCATTATCATTCTATAGCCATCAACAAATTACAATGGAAACCGTAGATGAAAAGGTGATTCTGAAGCATATTGCATATTTTCAAAGGATTATTTATTAGGGGAAAAAAAAAACCCAACCAAAAACAAATGGAGTTGTAGAGGGAGAGGTTTAATATTAAAACAATAATTATTAAATAATGAGCTAAAATAACCAAAGCAAAATAAACATTCTTCTAATACAGCATGCAAGATCAGGATTGTGCAAAACAGATTATAGAAACCCCCCTCCCATAAATCAAGGCCAGTTGCAAACAGAATATGTACTTCACTCAAGTGCTAATGATCTCAGAAGCAATTACCACAAATAAAACTAATTCCCTCCCTTAGCTCCAACCAGCACCTTTCATGATAGAACTACTTTACCACACAAACCTCTTTGCTTGAGAGCCGACATGACTCATAACTATGCAAGTTAGTAAAATTAATAATCCTACTCCGCATTGTCCCATACTGCGTTCAGATTATTTCTTGAGATATCATTGTCACAGGAAAACTGCCAAACCATCCTATCACTGTGCTTACATTTTTCTGTGTTCTT
Organism: Aptenodytes forsteri; assembly: GCF_000699145.1. Lineage (NCBI taxonomy): Eukaryota > Metazoa > Chordata > Aves > Sphenisciformes > Spheniscidae > Aptenodytes > Aptenodytes forsteri. Next base: position 990,537 of record NW_008795560.1, read on the forward strand.
GCGTTTTAGGCTGCAACAGCAGATTAACAGCCCAGAGTATAAATTCTCATCTCATAAGTAATTCTGGAGTCCCTGCTGGAAGCATTTTCCCTTTTTAGCTTTGGCAACGTTTTTCAGGGCAGGGAGCAGGAAGGCTCATGGATTACACTGGCAGTTTGTTCTGTTTTAGGAATGTAGCAGAAACTAGAGAGAGTGCTGCTATAAAGGGAATCGTACAGCCCACTACAGCAGCAAGAACACACTGGAAATGCATGACATTCAAGTGCATACTCGCATCAGTTTTAACAGTTCAAACCATTCAAGATAGCTTTCCTTTTTAATTGCATACCTAAAGGCCTATGCTACTCAGAGATATCACCCCCACAACACACAAACATCCAAATTTTGATTCCTCCACGCAGTAAATGTGAGGATTGTCAGCCATTAACATTTATGCTCATTGATTGACTGCTCTAATATTATTCTATTTTTTTAAAAATCCTAATCCCTATGAAGTACAGCAATGGAGCAAAACTAAATACACTGAATTTGTCAATGCTTTGTGCTAACCAAGACCCGACTCTGGGAATGCAGTAATGCTGGTGGTGACTGGGAACACTGCCAAACTGACACACTTGAACTTACCAGAGAGAATCAGCATGCAGCAGATAGGTAGAAGCAGAAGCAGCCTTAGAAAAGGCCTAAGGTCCTATCCTCTTGATTCAAGGAAATGGTGGACCAAATGCAAAAGAAAAATTGAGAAACCTTCAGTCATTAGCAAGAACAAAAACCTAGAAAGTATATCAGATGGAATATAGCATTTGTATTCGGCCACAAGGCTACTCTGCTAAAATAGACAAAGAATTCTGTCAGGAATCAGAAAGGGAAAGCTTGAAATATCTTTCTCTATTTTCTTGTCCATACACATATTTTGCAACAGGAGGTACAAGTCTGGTATAATGACACACAGGAACATCTGGAAAATTCAGAAGATTTTGTCTGTTAAGTCACAATGATTTCATGTCCTACTGCAGCTTGACCAATCCTTTTACATAGGAGTGGTGAATTTTTTGGAGGGGGAAGGGAAAGAAAGGTAAAGAAAACAAAGAAGAGAGACAGGGGAAGCTAAAATCTTTGTTAAAGCAGAAGAGAGGGCGGAGAGATTAGATTAGCTAGTGTTTGTCCTTTTCAATGCTTTGGAGATGTTAAGGGATACAGGGCTGTGAGGCAGGAAAAAAAAAAAAGGCTAAAGAGAGAAACCAAAGGAAAGATGGAAAGCACGAATTCAGTCAAAAGGAAATTAAAAGACAACAATGTTCGAAGTGCAACCTACTATATTTAAAGTTCTTTGCAAAGAACTCTGCCCGCTGTGCAGAATCTCCAGAAAGCATGCACATCAAGCACCACAGTGTTGTAAGGGACTATACTACTTAATATATACCGAAAGCCTCAAAATTAAACAAATACCAGTAAGGAAGAGATTTGTCTGTATGACGGAAACAGGGGGTTTGATATGTACCCCTATAGGGGGTGAATCATCACTGACAGAGAGGGAACAGTAGGTGATGGACAAAAGATGGACCTTTAAAAATAACATTTTGAACAGGTACACAAAAGGAAAGGGGGACTGTCATGTTTTCCAAGGATAATAATAAATAATAATAATAAAAAAAACCTGAACAGGGGAAAGAAGTTGTATTAAGGGCTTGTAGCTTGGTCCTGGATTTCAAAGTCATTGACTGACAACCCTAATTTCTAGAAAAAGAACATGAAACATTGTAATTCAGTGTCTTTCCTTTTAAGAGTTTTTTCCACCTTTTCCCCTTTATCCTGAATCTGCCAAAGTATCAGTAACTGCTTAAAGACCAGAAGATAAGACTGCCATCTGATACAGAATCCAACAGTAAATGTCTATAAAGGCAGTTCCCAAATTTTTTAAAGCAGGCCGGGTGCTAAAATTAGTGAACTGCCTAAGAAGGTTGGTAATTTTGTAAATTATCAGAAACTACTGGAGAATATGTTTGTGCCAAGTAGGTAGCTGATTTGCCCATAAGCTTAAAAGGCTTTGAGGCCAGATGCATGCATGCATTTGTCCTTCTGAACAATATCTTTGAATACTTTTGGTTTACATTACTTGTTCCGGATCACAATCATCATTCATTGTCTGCAGATTAAAAAGCTGGTTTTGTTTGTAATATACACTGAATATCTGGTGCATTATGAAACTTTCTCTTGACAGCCATTTTTAGTATGCTATGTAACTGCCTCATACATTTCCTTCTAAAGGAAATCTCCATTCATGTTCAATCATCTGCCAAAAATACCTGAAAAAAAAAAGCACCCTTGAGCCCTTTCCTTCAGCAACTGTAGCTTTTTAAAAGAGGTGCTACAGCCTATGTTATCTTAAGGCATAAGCGCATATATTTCATCCCTTTCACCCCCAGTTTGAACCAATCTTTCCAAGATTTAACAGCTGGGAGCTGGGCTGTTGCTATCCTGTATAAAACAGGATTTTCATTATTATATATTTAAATTACACACTCTGTAGTAAAAGCCTAACAGATATAATTTATTTCATATTTCATATGCAGCCAAATACTTTTTCAGTTACCTGGAAAGTAGCTCTGAGACACAAGCAGATATATTGCATGTCAGACGTAAAGCATATCCACCATGCAGGTGAACTACACCTGTGTAGCAAGTGGATTTATCATGCCTGCTCTGTGATAACATGGTAACGAGTCCAACTCACTGCACACGCAAGGTCTGTGGCTATGGGAATGTAGATAACCTGCATGAGAACTGGTACAAAATCCTGAAAGAAGTCTGTTTCACCAAGGGATTCTAATGCCCAAGTGTGAGACATCCTGCATATAGCACTTATTCTGACATCAAGGTCCTTCCCAAGAAAATAGAAGAAAGTCACTACTGTTAGGGAAGAATTATTTAGGACCAGGTCTGGATAATGCTAAACTCTAGTCCTATTACTATGGTTTCTTTTTCTCTTCTGATTTTTTCACATTCAGGATCACTTGGTGAACATGACTTTTTTTTGCTGGTGGGTTTTTTTTTTTTAATAAAAGCTGATTATCTCACAGAAGACTCCACCAGCTAAAGCTCATACCAAATATGTAAAGTGATGGAATTACAAACATACTATTATTACAGTGATTTTTCCTCTCTCCTAGGCTTATATCTTATCACAATCCCCTGCAGATTTAGACTATATCACTCTCGCTTTTAACCTCTTTCCTTCCCCTCCTCATGCTAAATTTGCAGTTTGGCTTCAGCTTTAAGGCTCTGAATATTTACACCTTTCTCCTCCCTATCTGCTATTCCAATTGCTGTAGTCATCTCATTTTTGTGGTTTGCCTCTCACCAGCAAAAAGTCCTTCTTTCTTTTTCCACCATAAATGTGCAGTACAATCACTTTCACAAAGGCTTAACCCATAGTTTCACCGACTTTTTTTAAAACTCTTTTTTTTTAATTGGGTGTACTAGCTTAAGCATCTCACCGTTCCTTCCAGCCACAGCACTCAGCTCAGTCACACTTCTAGCAGAACTGTCTGTTTGGTTACACAGAGAACAGGATCAGTGAATCAAATATTTACTGTGTTAACTTTAACCCAGGAAAGGCACCAAGTCACAATAGTTCACAACACTGCTGCCCATAACAATCGTAGTGGCATGACTGAGAGAGCAGGAGTGAGCAGCTCAAGATAACTTAAACAATCAGTACCACTAAAAAATTTTTGTGAAACCACGTGATCAAGCACTGCATCCATATTTCCACCAGATCTGTGTTATTAACTATGTTTTCTTCATGCCCAAATGACACTGTAGATCTGTCCTTGACTCTTCAACCTTATGAAAGGGCAGGAAGAAAGAAAGCCTTTGAAATATAATCACGTCTCTGAAAAGAAGCAACACGTTTTCCAGCTGTGTCTTTGTCTTCTGAAGCCAGGTGAAAGACTTGCCCATAATTAGCACACATTTCACTCACATTAACTAACATCTGCGTAAACTGTTGAATTAATTTTAGCACCTTTACAGATTATTATTTTTCATGCACTGTTGGACTTACAGATGATATTTACTAAGCCCTCCTTATCAGGTGACAGAAATGAGGACACTCCTGAGCTAATGCCACTGTAAAGTTGTTTCCAAAAGGGAGGCTTACTGTAAAGAAATCTATACCCACATCAAAAAACAGAAGTCATGCCGTATTTATTCTACTTGCCAATAGCATAATAAAATCCAAGTGTATGTTAATTAGGTACACAAATAAGTCTTAACTTTGTGACTAGTCTGCAAGCTTTATTAAATTAATTTCAACACTTTTTTTAAAAGCCACAATATCCTCATATGACATTAGAGTGGACAGATGTCAGAGTTTAGGGGATTCAAAAGTGAAGTTGTATGCAACATTTCAACTACATAAGGAGCAACAGAACAAAAGTATAGGGGAAATAAATATATTTCTGTGTTGAAGCTACTATAGGTCCAAAAAGAACTCAAGCACAAATGTCAATTTAGCCTTTTATAAAGCATTATTCTGACTTCTTGTATAATAGTCTTGCTTAATCCTGGCTTTTAAAGATATGTTGGAATATAACATTCCAGGCACTACAATGCATACTGAAAACAATTTGTGATGTTACTCTGCATTTCAGTGTGTCATTAGTAATTCAGGAAATAGCAAGGTATTTTGCAGAGGAGGAAAAAGAATTCTGCAAATATTTCTTAAGCAACTCTATGCAAAAGCCATTCATAGGTGGAGGATAAAATTAGTACTGTGACCCTTGTTTTACTGTCTTTCTCTCGATCTCTCAGCTGTATTTCTCTTAAAATCACTCAGATTCCAGTCCTGCAATTTGCATCTTTTTAATCTCTTCTGTGCGTTCAGATAACTGCTTGTTCTTTCAAGGGATGTGAGAAAGTTTTGGGAAAACAACCAATCCTGGACATTAGCACTGTGCAAACATTTTAACACAGCAGAAAAATATGATTTGGAGGGGAGGGGAAAATTGTGTGGGGGGGGGGGGGGGGGAAGATTTGAGTTGTTATAATTCTAATTTACAGTGCATTTTTCTTCATCTTTATATAATGGCAGAAAAATACTTAAAGTACAAAAGGAAAAACTATACCAAGAACTCTAACTTTAGGATGCAAATCAAAATAATTTTCATGACTTAAATAAAGCCTGACAAAAGAGGTGCTTGCAACTCACCCCACCAAAATAATCTAAAGTGGATACAGATTATCAACTCCTTGACCACTATTGTAGTCTCATGCTTGTAAATCTGACATAGAGATAAACGCTAATTCACAAAGATGAAGAATATGCTCTCTGAACTGCAACCAGAGACACTATCTGCACATAGATTTCGGGTTCAGCTCCTGAATAAGGCCTTAGAATTTAATTAAACAAGATGGTTAAGTTTTATATAAGACTTTATTGCCACTGAAAGGGGTACTATTATTACCAATCCCATTCCCAGCCACACATTCCCACTCCTTCCATTGCACTGGATTTATTATTTGTAGAACCCTGCAGTGAGGCAGTTCAGTTTGCTCAATCAGCAGAAAACTAGACGGAACGGTGGGGTTATACTCTGCAGCCACAAATAGTGGTGGGAGGGAGGGAGATTACCCCTTTGAACAGCTAGGGGCAGTTAGATCAGTTCAAATTGTCTGTACGTCCCACTTTTCCCCAAAGTCACTGCTACAAAAAGATGACATACAAATATTGGCCAGTTCTCTGGACTTTCTGTGTTTTGACTTCTCAATGCTTCTCACTCATCTACAGTGTTCTGGGTAAGATTAGTTCTTTGCATTTCTGTGAGCAAGATGAACCTTTTAGCACTTGGCCTTTTCTTTTTTTCTCTGTGACAGTCTATATTAAAACCAAAACAAAACCATAAAACACAAAACCCACAGTATATTTGCAGCAAACACTTGGGTTTATTTACATGTGTATGCATTTGTTTAGGAAAACTTAGATCTTGATGGATGGATAGCATAGAATACCACCAGCATTTCAGATTGCACCCAAAAATTGGTATTGACATTTTTTCTGACAGCCCAGAAAAGAACAAAGGGACTGTATGATGAACAAATACTATGGTCTTTTTTTAAGAACTGAGCAGCATGGCTGTATAAGGCAGGGCTGTCAGCGGAAAACTTGAAATGCAGCTGTCTATAATTTAAAATATAAAAAACTGGTCCTATGTAACTCGTATAATAATTAAAAATTCTCTTTAATATTGCTTTTATTTGTAAAGATTTGTAAAGCAAATGCTGTAACAGGCAATTTCTAAATAGCAATTTCTTTGAAAGGTAAGGCTGTCATTCCTGCTTGTTCTTAGGATTTCTTTTTTAATTAAAAAAGTCATCTACACACATTTTTACATTATTTTGTTCTTCATGTTAAAATATGATGAAAGTTTACATAATTGTCCAACATTTAAATATTTCTATTTTGTATAGCTTTTACAAGCACTTGAAAACAATGTAAATTATTTACAGGAAAAACAAGTTCTAGTACAGAACAACCAGGCTTTTCCTGTAACAAATTTCAAACCTGCAAGCTGTTCCCTGTTTGTTGTCAAAGGACAGTTTCTAAGATTGGAGCCCCAGACTACACAACTCTGTAGCTTTGTATATAGAGTATCTGAACTATTCTTCACCTACTTTTGCATGTAATCTATTGAAATGGGATCCTGATCTTGATTTGGATGTTTCTATAGGATAGATATTTAAAAATAAACTTCTTTATACATCCGTAATAAGGACATTTTCCCCAGACGTTTAGTAAAGAATTAAAAATTTATCTATTTCTACTCACTCGGATACGTTCCAATAAAATACCCCTGTTACATCAAATGACCAAAAGCTGTTTTCCTTACTTTTTGTGTAGAAAGGAATGGTAATAATGTCACAGATGTGGCGTTTTTTTCCTTTCATAGTTCGCTAACTTTGGTAGAAGTGTAGCATCCCCTAGCGTTCATTTCTAGGTTATTACACTGGAAGAAAAATGCCAGCAAATAATCACTCGTATCTAGAAAATGCTATTCAGAACAGTTTTTGCCATAGGATTCAATATTCATTTTCACGTCGAGATTTTAGCAGACAGACTTCACTGATCTGCCTGATAACCATAAAAAAAAATCTGAGGGTGAAGTTTTCCTGAAGGGACACAGATCTCTCTCTACTGTAGCAGCATGAAAAGAAGCAAAGAGCGTGTTTAAACCCATGTATCGGTTAGTGTCAACACCAAGATTATGGATGAGCCATCCATGCCAGACCAGCGTGGCTCTTATATCAGCAGTCACCATTCTGGGCCTCCAGAAGAATGCTAGCCAGCAGTGTTCAGTGCTTTCCTAGTGAGGTAACCATGGAACAATATGTCCTGCGCTTTGATGGAAAAGAAGAGCTCACATACTTCTCATTATGCTAGGGCATAATCTTTCTCTAGCCACATCAAGCGCCTCATGTGTAAATTTAACTCCAGGAAGACAAACAAGCAAATGCAAAGCATTTGAAATCATTGCTAAGTCTCAGTCCAGACATGTTTTTGCCATATAAGTTACAGTTAAATATCTAGTGCTATGTAGACAAATCTTAGTAAACATGGATAAAAAGACAAAGGCTAGAAGCAAACTGGTTCTTTTATGGTGCAGCAGCAGACATAATACTGAGACAACTGGGACTCCTCTACTAGCATGCATAAGGCAACCACCACCAGGGAACACTCACATAACCCCAAGAAATATACATTCAAAAGAGCTCAACATACCCATGACAACACTGTGGAGAAAAGGAAGGCATATGGGCCCTCAAAACATACCTCTAATTTCATCACAAGTTATGACCAGATTCCTTCACAGTTCTGTCAACAATGGATGACACTCAGAATTAGCAGTCTTGCACAAAGCACATGTGATTTTTTTCAGGTTTGGTATGTCAAGTTTAAAGTCAGTTTTGCTATAAATCTAACTAAAAACCAGACACGTGTCTGAGCTTTTGGATCTACATTTTTATTTACATTAAAAGTGAGCAGTTGCAACCAGAATGTCATTCATTCTGAACTGAATATATTCCCATATATCTTAGAAAACTGAAAAAAAATTATTTCTTTCAAGTGGTATGACAATCACACTATTATAGTTTTACAGGTTAATCAAGAAAGGACACAATGGCTTAGTTCAGAATATCTGTGTTCTCTGCAGTAACCCAATAGACTTAGAGATCTAATCTACCTAAAAATGCTATGCACAGTGTGTCTTGAGCTTAGAGATGGGATAATTTCCAGTCACAAACACATGTTTCTATCTCTCACTGGTTTTCTTGACATCTTCTTAAGATTTTTTTTTTCCTGATGGTGGGAGGAAGCCACCTCACCTTGATAACATTGAGCATATAAACAAAATATAAAGTTCGTCCTTCTCTGGATGGCATGATGACACTGTTTTGCCAGCTAAACTGATAGAAATGAGCTGTACTACAAACAGTTTAACCAACCTTCCTAAGAAGAAAGATAAAGTGCTTTAGAAATAAACCTCTCCACCTGTCAGCAGCATAAGAGAGCTGCTCAGTTTTGAAATTAAAAAGCCAAAGGACTTTATTTAGTCCCGTTCCCCCAAAAATCTTCCTATGTCAACAGAATAATTCAGACAACTAGAGAGACATCTAGCAATATTGTAGATGTCCTAGAATATCATGTGGCCTCTAGCTTCTACTCCACAAGGCCAAGAGTCTCTCCTAAGTCCTGTATCATATGTCAGCACCATGAAGATATCTCAGCTCCCAGAGAGCACCTAAAATTACACTAGATGCCTCTATTTAGGAAGCTAAATCCCACCCTTTGAAAAATTCTTGGACAGTATGACATAGTTGGTGTGCTGGTTCATAGCTACCTGGAACATCAAGGAATCAAGTCTTTCACTCACTCTGGAGGGATGCTATGCTTTTATCACACAGGCTATACAGAACAGTCAGAATTAATATATCCAGACAGACAGACAAAAATTTACGGAATTCATTACTATCTCACCTGGCTTAAACTACTACAGCTGGTTTGTGAAGTTCTATACAATGCTACTTCTTACAGAGATGTCTTTATTGATGCCTCATTAATCTCATTAGTAAAATAGTTTTATGTGGTTACCATATAACAGGAAAGAACAATATTTTTCAGAACAGACTAATCTTATGAACATAAGTAAAGGAAGAAAGAAAGATAAAGCAGATGCGAAACATTTCTCCATGACTAAAACCCTTATAAAATTCCTTACAAAATTTTAACATATATATAGTAGAAGCCATGATGAACACATCTTGTACTATACTCCACTAATTAATACATTTAAAATATACACATCACTAAATCACAGAAGCATAAAATAAAGTCATTTAGCAGTACATACAATAATTTCTCCTCTTATGATCCCAAGCATGCACCTTACATTGTTCCAGCCACTAAAGTGCTATAGGCTACACCTTTCACTGTTTTGTACATGCACATGATCAGGAAACAATTCTTCCCAATGTTAATACCTCACTGGCTGTTTGACAGTGTAAGCGATTAAGCTGGGAGAAGCTAATTTGATAGTAGATTTTGTGGGAAAAAAGAAAGCAACAGAATAGAAATAAAAAGTTAAGTTTACACTGTTCAGTCTTGTAATATTGTTACAGTGGCAACAGATCTGGTTTTGGACAGAAAAGTGAAGAACATAGATTCTTCAGTATTTTCCCATATTTGCTTTTGTGGGTTTAGGTTATACAAGTTATGTTTATAAGAACACTAATTCTCTACAGTCTCTACTTACTAATTCTCAATTTTTCTTTAATGCTTAATTGGTGTAACCATTGCACAGAAGAGAGATGATGCTATTATTTACAGAGAATAAGAACAGATTTTTA
>NW_008795560.1:1000541-1007649 GCF_000699145.1 Aptenodytes forsteri
GGGAGGGGAGAGGGGAGGGGAGGGAAAAGTAAAGTTCCTGAAAGAAGGATATCAGGGTTTCTGTGCATCTGGCACTTAGCTATTATCACCTGCGTTGCCCAGGCTCGACTGGCAAATTGCCTATGTGTGATCTCAGCCTCATAGTTTGCAATAGTCTCACATAAACTTTCAATTTGTAATATGAATAGTAGTAAATCATGACAATAAATCCAGATAAAAAAAAAAATTCACCTCTCAATTCCCTTCTAAAGTTTGTGTTTTATGCACTTTCAGGAAGCATAAAGGTCAACAATGAATGAAATTTTTTTTATTGTTTTATCCCATTTTAGAAGACTTGCTGCTAGGCAATTCCACATGTAAGTAATACCAGTGTAATATGATGACACACTACTACAGAGACACTAGCTCAGCAAATTTCCAAGAAAGCATAATATATATTTATAAATATTGACTTAGGTAGAACAACCCTTAGAATGATAAAAAAATTAAGGGAGTTTATCCACCCAGATAAAAGATACAGAAATATCAGATTAAAAAAAAAGGTTTATTTTCAGTTTCAATTATTTCTAGTCATTAGTTTTTCCTTGACAAACTACTTAACGTATTAACGCATGTATGAAATATTAGTCTTTGCATTGCAGGGTCATCTATTTAAATGTCACTTTAATAGCTTATTACATAAAACCCTAGGGTGAAATCCAAGCCATATTATCTCCAGTGAGTCCAGAGTTTCACCCAGGACATTCATCAGTTTTTTCAATGCATGGAAATTATAGTCTTTCAAGGACAATAAAATCTTTTCTAGGCAAATTAAAAATTATTAATGTATCTAAGCCCTTCTTGTGTCTACTGAGTAAGCGGTAAACAATAACAGTTAATAGAAATGTTAAGTTGACAGAAATATTGAAGGGAACTGGAAGAGTTTTTCCAACTGCAGTGCCATATTTTATTTTTCATTAGTCTGTTTTCTTGTATTACTGTTACTACTTTGCAACTATCAATACTTCGGTTTTTATGCAAAACACTTTAAAAAAGCATTACTCTGCCCATTTAATAAATGGTAAAAACATGGAAGGAAGGATAAATTTCTTTCCCCCCTGCAAATGACAAGGTGAATTCAGTATTACGACCTGAGTGATCAGCTTGGAATATAAAAGAAGGGAACATTGGGTTGAAGAAAAAGGTGTGCATTCTCTCTTCCTTTTGAATGTAAACATCCAAAAGCCTCTGGAAACTGTCCAGTATTTCTTCAGCTGATTTCTGTTTTCATCATTCCTTCGTGAATCATAAGATGCAGGAAAAAGGCCTTAAAACCCAAGCCTTTTCACTCCTTAGTTAAACTATACGCTACCTTTAAGCCAAAATAAATATCAGTTATTAGAAGTTAATGGGCTTGAGAGGCATCTGGGATAGAACTAGGACTTCAGTTTCAAGGTCCATTCTATAACAAGTAACGTATGTTGCTTCTGCATAGTGCTATTAGCGCTGGAGCATATAGACATGCACTCTGTAGGCATGAAAACAATATTGCACCGAGATGGAACAAGGGCTTCTTTGGAAATAAGGCTAATAGTAGGGAGTTCAGCAGTCTAAATCTTTCTGGAAACCCTGTCTATTAGCTTGGCTGTGATTTGTAACAACATAGCTTTGCAAATCAGGTTGGATGGTGCTTATTTGTAATACACACAGATTTTGCAGCCGAAGTTTCGATGTAGGTCTTAATACAAAGTAACACATGGGGTTTTGTTCCATTAAAAGCCCCGCAGGCTTTCATAGCCTTCAGTCTGGCAAAGGTAAACAGAGATGACTACTAATAAATGGTCACAGCTCATTGTTCTCATTATAGTAGATTTATAAAGGCCTGGCTGAACATCATTGCTGGCTTACCTTCTTTTTTTGTGTAGATCGGTTTGCATTGGAGTTTTTCAAAGACCAGACAGGATAAAGTCATGAGCAACCTGGTCTAACCTCATAACTTGATCATGCTTTGAGTAGAAGCTTGGCCTAGAGACTTCCTGAGGCCCCTTTCAGCCTGAACATTTCTATGATTTGCAAAATAGTATATATTTTTGTTTCTCAACTAATGCAGTCTAAAACTTTCTTAAAGTTCAGGTAAAGTAAGCCTGGAACATAGGTGGTTTTTTCTAGCTATGAAGTGAAAGAATAGTTCTAACCTGTGCTTTCATTCCTATTTACCTTTTGGTGGCACTTTTTTTTTTTTCAGAAAGAACATGTTATAATAAAGAATTCACTTTATCTGGGGAGGGGGGAAACATATAGAGGAAAAAAAGTTATTCACAAACTAATACCAATTATTGGATCATTGTGCAATCTCCATATATTATATTGGTAATTATTCCAGACTCTCAACCTGCCTCTAGTACAGATGTGTATACTGCATTTGAAGATATTATGCTTATTTTTCCTTTATTAGCCAGTCATTTAAAAACTGGGAAAATAAGTATAAAGTGCAATTTTGTTTGTTTTACTGCTATATTATTGACCCATCAGGGAGGAAAAAGGAAATGGTTATTATGAAGATAGACTCATAGCAATGATAATAAATACTTTTACAAAATAAAATGCAAATATGAAGTGTTTTCTGGAAACATTTTAAGAGTTTTTTAGCTTAAATTTTCCCTCAAATAGTTTTGTTTGAAATGAAATTTGCCCCAGACATGGCCAAAAATGTGACCCTGAAAACCTAGGTCACCAATTTATTATCGTTATCCAAGCTGTACAAAAAGCACCTATTAGTCTGACAATATAACATTAAATAGAAGTGTTTACATTTCCTAGTTTCTTGAATGTAATTTCTGAGATAACACTTTTTAATATAATAGTTTTAATCAGTTGGTGACCTTGAAAGCTGTTCTTTGAAGAACTGCGTATCCAGAGATACAAACTCCATTCCAAAAGGGAAAAATACATTACAATAGAAACAACATATAAATGCACAAAGATGTATGTAGAAATAGGTGATTAAAGATTTATATTGTATATATCAGTTGATTAAATGATTACCATTTAAAGAAGGTAAATATAAATGTGCCAAGCAGATATATATGAAATGCACTAAACAGGAAAACAGGGGTTTACAACCAATATGAACCGACATACAGGTTTGTGGGGCTTTTTAAATGTACATTAAAGTAGATTCTAGTCAGACAAGAATTTGCCAGTATCTGGAGAATCTACTTACTACATTAAATAGCAAAATGCTTTCAGTCTCTCCATTTTTTTTCAATTATGTGGACCTCTAAAATACCTTAGAAAGAACAGCCCACTTAACACCAACAAACAGAGGCTTTTGGCATAAATATGAAAAATTTAAGCATTTAGACGTCAAAAACATCTTCATGCCACACTACAATAGTAAGATAACATTTTACAGGTTTTATAAATAGCCATTTTTAACTCAAAGCTTTTACTGAAACGCACATTTTTCTTGCGATCTGCAAGCTCATTCCAACACTACCTCTTTTTAACTGTACATTCAATACAGTACTAGAAAATAAACCAGAAAATAATTTTATATTAAAACTATAATCTGGCTCTTCTAAATATAGTCATTCTACTTCTAATTCACTACCCTTCCTTCCCTTCCAGAAAACATTTCATGGCATGACAAAAAAAAATAGCCGCATTTGATTTTCTAAATATAGTCTTACAAACTAGTTTGTAATCATTTAATCACCTAATAGACACCCTTCAAAACAAAGAAGCGATACTAGACTGCAACAAGATTTTCAGCCCGAAAGGAGGAACCAGTCTCAGAATGAAACAAAAGGTTTCATAAAACCATAGAGATGTAGGAGCTTGTATTTAACATATGATCTCTTAAGAATGTACTACTGCTTTAATGTATGCAGCAGTTGTTCCACCTGCTCTGCAAGTAGAATATTTATTTGCTTAATAGATTCTAAATAAAAACTGCAATCAGTCACCACAGAAATTGCACATCATTACATAACACCCAGCAATTGATTACCAGATGCAGATATTGAACTGAATTTTTACTTTTGTTTTTCACAAAACAGCAAGATAGCTTTTAACTCTTACATGCTACCTAAAATCTAGTACCTGTTCCTTTCCTGCCTTTCTTAAGGCTCTACAATTATCATTCAATTACATATTATAATAAAATGGCTTCAACTGCTGTTTAATTGTAAAAGTTTTTTTGATGTATGGTTCCCATTGAGAATTTTAATTGTAGGGCAGAGGCACAAATCCATACTTGCTTTACTTCCCCATCTCAATTATATGATCTACCCTGTATGTTCTTAACACAGTTTTCTTTTTTTTCAGAGATAGTAACATGTCAAGAAATAGGCAGATTGTTCTCAAACCGTAGCACAGAATCTTCAGAATTCACTATTGTACATTTGATGCCACAAATGTTATCCCTTTTTTGCACAGTTCCATTTTTGTAAAACTGGGAAACACTTTTACGCAAACACTAAATCCCGAGTTTTAATTCTTACAAAATAGAAGCCTGCTTTGTAGTGGTTTATGAAGAGGAAAGAGAAGCAAGAAATAGCATACAGAAACATATCGATCATTCATCTAGAGTCCTGTCTGCAAAAATGACTGGACCATATATTTTAGAGGAAAGCCTAAAACTATTTCTTGGTATGAAAAATTACAATGTGACAGAAAAACTCCCTTCTTCGCTCATCTAATAATTCCTTTATTCCCAAATGGATAATGATTAATAGGCTCTTGTAATTTTAATCTCAGTTACTATTGTTTAACTAGACATTGTTGGGGGTGTGTGTTTTGTTTGTTGGGGTTTTTTAATATATTTGTTGTTGCTACTGGATCTTACTTCACTTGTCATTAAATGCCGGTTGTTTAATCTGTTGTGTTTAAGTTTTGCTTTTAGGTAAAGAATAAGTGAAAATATCTGATATATGTATCTCGCACTTTGTTTTACTTCATATCTGTCATTATCTTTCTCAAATTGAGGTAGAACCCTTTATGCCCCATAAACTGGAATTCCATTAGCTTTAGGAAGATTCTGCACAGGCAAAATGCTTAGCATAAAGAGAGTATTTTACAAATGTATGCACTGGAAATCCCGATCTTTTTTTACTTTGCCTTGTAAAACCTCTATCTTAAGAACAGATGGACAGCAAACCAGGCTCAAACACCTCAATCCTTTACCCTCAAGTATTCCTGGGCCCAGAGCAAACCAAGGAAGATCATCCTCACTTTGGCCACACCCAGATGATACTTCCTTCACTGTCGCCGTATGACTGTAGCTGAGGACTGCAGAGAGAAATCACCTATACATTCTAACCTGTAAGTCAAGCCAGGACAAGCATGCAAGGCAAGAACCTCTGGCAGTTCAAAATTTGCTGACAAGTTTGCCTGAGACTCCATCATTCCAACGGCTATTTGCCCCAATCTGACTTTCATAATGCTTTACTGTACACATGTCCCTCTTCCCTTCTGTTTTTCTCAGCTTATCCTTTCCTAAGTAATCTCTCCTCACCCATCCCAAAGTCCCAAAGGAATACAATGAATGTGTTTTGATGCCACTGCACTGCTTAAGGGGTATCATTCTTCCCCACAGTGAATCTATCTTGTCTACTTGATCCTAAATTCTGTTAAAGTCTCTATGCTATTCTGTGTTTATACAATGCCCAATAAAATAATAAATAAATAAAAAATCCCAATCTTGGATAGTCTTTTAACACACAGAAGGAAATCATATAGCCAATTTGAATGTATTTGCCTTGTGATTTTTGAACTGGGTTTACTTACCCCATGATAACGACTGGATCTTTTTTCTTCTCTGAATTTACTCAAATTCTGAATTAGCTCATCTTGTTCAACTGAAGCACAAAATAAAGCAGTCATTCTTAGCTAACTTCCGTGTGGTCAAACAGATCTCTGGTTGATTTCTACAACTCTGCAAAAGACATTAATTTCATTTTGCTTTCTAGATAGTAGAATAACAAATCAGCAAAACTTAATAGCAGACTAATTATTAAATCCTATGCAGTTGTTTTCAACCTAGGTGGCTGGTGGGACATAACTTTCTAATTTTCTGTTTAATTCCTTGACTAAATACTTAAATGATAAACCAACAGAAAAGTGGAAATCTAACTGGAGGCTATGTTTTTTTTGTTGTTTACTTTTTTTACCAGAAAAAGCAATTATGAAAATAAGAATAGCTATGTTTGCTAAGTTTGTTTGTTTAAAGGATAGGACAATGGAAATGACACAGTGGGCTGTATGTGAAATGGGCCCACATATAACACAGAAACTGTGGAATCAAAGAGATAAAAAACCCCTTGGGTCTTTAAACCTGGGACTTTGAGCTTAAATAACATAGACAAGCTTAAATAACATAGACACAGAATTATAAACCAGGCAGCAAAGTAGGTGGCCAGAAAAATAAGTGGGTTATCTTTATGCAGGTCTATCCAGTTATCTCAGTTTCCAAACATTAGATAATCTATATTCTGAAGAGATACATGAGAAAACTAGTAAGTATAAGTAATAGAATTATGGTGTTTCACTGGTCTCTTTTTATACACATGAACACTGCTTTAAGAAAGAGAGTTTACTTTCCAAAGACAGAGTTCAGCACACTAGAGATTTATCAAAAAATTATACTATACACATAGTAAGTAAAAGGGGACACTTTCACTTCACTACCTTAACATGATGCTGTCATCAACTGCCAGAGGAGGAAAAACAGAACCTGACCACAGGGTTCTAAAGAGTAAAATTGTGGTCTGCAACATCACACCTTTTTTTTTTCTTCTTCCTTGCCTCCTACACACAATGTTTTTCTGCAAAAATAGGTTCAAGCCTTTTGTCAATTGAAATAATCAGTTTAGGCAACTGTGATGTCCTCTTGAGCATACAGCATTGTGTCTATACTAAAAATTTAAGCTAGTATATATAAAGAGCAGAAGTCACTGGATATCTCTTGAAGCATGCACTTGAACACTGGTTTAATATTACTATAAATTACCACATTTGATTGCCTCATTGTATCTCATGGTCTAAATCTTCAAGTGTTATAGCTAGCAAATCTGCCTCAAGATTCATTTTGCTAAGATAGTGTAATTACTAGATTAATTATGAATCT
>NW_008795560.1:1007659-1028565 GCF_000699145.1 Aptenodytes forsteri
TACTAGATTATATGAATCTTAAATTTGAGTAATGTATTAAATCTTACCTTGTCCTAAAGAAAGCATGCATCTATGTAAGCAAGTAACAAATCATAGAAGTTATCTGCTCCTAAATTGCTTTAGTTTTGTTTCAGAATAAAAACTCAATGTTACTTGTTTGGAACTTAAGCAAGTATAAAAGCTGAAATTTATGCTGAAAGTAAAATTATCTGCAAAGCTACAAAAGTCGAAGCTATACAAATACAGAACAATTCTTAAAGCCCTACACTAGGGATCTTCTAGAAAACCATATTCCCAGCCAATAAAAATCTAAACTATCTTGCTCACTCTGATGTGGTAAAAAAGAATGGCATAAATTGTATCAGATTAGTATATTCTGGGTTACAAAATGACATTCAAGTTCCTGTTTCTTGGTTTCCATTCCTATTCAGTGTTACTTGCCCCTTTCTCTAATGTGTTCCAGGAAGAAACGAAACTGTTTTGAGTCACAGTTAATTCTCAGTCAGGATTATTTTTGTAGCTTTAAAAAAAGAAAAGAGAAACAGCAATTATGCTAAACAATTATGTAATTCTTTCAATTTTATTGTTTCTTTTTTCATTAAAAAAATCAGCCGTGATTCAAGCCAGTAAACAACTTACTACAAGTATTTTATTTTTAATTCCTCTTTTCAGCTGAGAAAAAGAACATGCATGGCAGTTGCTTCCCAAATGAATGCCCCAAATAGCACCTGTGCTCTGTAAGCAATTATTAATTTCAAATGTAAAATACAGTTTCTGAATACATTAGCCTGAAACTCAAAATAAGGGTGGGAAAAGGAGTACAAGCATAGCCAAACTCAACAACTAAGCAGAATGTTTAACAGAAAGCAAATTCAGGCATACTAAAAAATAGTTTCAGTGAGCATTAAATATTTAATAATCAACAGGTAGTAAAACTACTTTACAGCTGAACTGAATTTTAGGTCTTCTTTGGCAACTGGATCCGGTCGGATCCTGTCCTCACAGGAATCAGCTGAGGCTACACTCGGTACAGCAGGGGAGACACCCGGTTGCCAGATGGAACCCAATTCTTACTTTCTCTTCCAACCCTGTTCTCTGGGATGACATGCCACCCTCTGGCCTTCACCCTTCATTGACATTTTTTTGATAAATTGGTATGGTTTTCCCCCTGAATTCCAGCTAGGGCCAGCAGATAGCCAAGCGTCCACATTTTTAGGACTTCAAAGCACTCTGAATCCCCTTTCTCTCCATTTTAATGGGGAAAAAAGAAAAAGGGAGTTTCTCAACAGCTTTTCCGCTTTTGTCTAGCCGTAGGTGAGGGAGCATGGCTCAACTCTAGAGAGGGATGATGAGGAGCCGCTTCCCACCACCTCGGCGGGCCGCAATCCTGGGACTCGTGAGGAGAGCGGACCGACCAACGTGCCTCATAGGCTTTACAAGAACAGAGCTACCTGGCCGCCACTGGAGCTGCGGCGAGCACAGCCTCCACAGAAGCCAGACCGGACCGAACCGAACCGAACCAAAGGCGCTCGCTCCGCTGAGCCCGTGCCGGCGGGAACCTCCTCAGCGCCCAGCCCGCCTCCGGCTCGAACCAAACCCCACCCACTAAGCTCCGCAGCGGCCTTCTGAGCTATCCCCACCCCCCCCGCATATGGGATTGGTAGGATTCCGTGTCACTCATATTGGACTCCGTCTCCCGCCGCAAGTGCTCAACTGCCCCCGAAGCACCGCCTTCTTCCAGACCGCCTAACGATTAGTTGCCAGGATTGCTAATCATAAACGCTCTTAAGTGTGATTGGCCGAAACTCGGAAGGGGGTGAGCCTTTTGGGCCGGTGGTGTTTACCGTGCGTGAGGTGAGGGCTGTTGAGGAGCGGGGAGAGGTGCCACTCCCCTCGGCGGGGCTGCTCAGGCCTGGGAGCTGTCACCGCTATGGGGCTCCGCCGGAAAAACAAGAGCCCGGCGGTGCTAAGCCACGAGTTCGTCATTCAGAACCATGCGGATACCGCATCCTGCCTGGTGATGGGCCTCCTGCTAGGGCTCATGTTTGAGGTACTGGGCGGGGCGAGGGGGCGAGGGGGCCGGTGGTTGCCGAGTCGAGCAGCACCTGGTCCTGCTGTGGGGCAGCCGCGGCGCCCTTGGCTTCCCGCTCTGGAGTCTCCCCAGTACATCCCTCCCGCTCGCTTCAGCCTCGCTGCCAAGCAGCTCTGCCCCACCCCCTCCGGCTCCGTCTGCCTTTTCCCTTCTTCCCTGCAGGGTTATGTCCCTGTTTCTTCTCCACCCCGAGGCCTAAATCCGCGGCACCCTGCTCGGGCGCCCTCCTCTCCGCGTCTCGGCTGTCTTCCGAGTGCAGCAAGTTTACTTCTCTCTGTCCTGCCTCAGCTCACAGACTCCCAGTGCCTTCTCTACCGAGTTGTCTTTGCCAGCTCCCACTCTCACTATGCAACCTTCTATCTTATCCTCTTCTGTCAGATTGCTGCTCTTTTCTTTTTTCGTCCGGTTTTCCTTCGTCTCTGCCTATGTTTCATTCCTACCACCCTCCCATAAGCTCCCTTTTACTCGGTTCCAGTCTCCCGAATTATAAAGCTCCTCAGGCCCCCTTGCTTAAAGCAGAGTCGTTTTATGTCTCTTTGTTGTGTCTATTTATTTTTTTCTTTTTTTTTTTTACCCCCTCTGTTCAAAAGTCCACGTGGTAAAGCAGTTAGGAACGTTGTTATAAAGAGGGTTTCAGACAGTCTCTGTTGTTTTGAGCATGCTTGACCAGATGGTAGTTAAAAACTGCTAGTCACACTTTTGCACCGCTGCTCAGTCTATTGCTGTCGTTGGCTCAGCTCCCTAGCGATGGATAATCTGAAGAAAAATGTGGGATTAGACAGTCTTAGCCTAACTTCTGAATTCCTCTTTCCCTTTGTATTTGAAAGTTATCGTAAAGTTTGTTTCCATGTGCAAGCTGCTTATTAGTTTCTGGGGTGATGGATTAGGCATCTCTCTTGGGCATCTTTTTCCCACTTTTGAGACAAAAGCCGTGTGTGTGTTGCTACATGAATATTTTATGTCAGTGTTGAGTATGGGATAAGCCTTGGTAAATAGAGTTTAAATTCTGGATAGACAGCTTAAATACTTTACTGAAATATTATTGTTATTACAACTTAAATACTTAAATATTTTAACATTTCCCATCAGTTGGATAAGATTAAAAATCAGAGCATTTTTAAATTACAAATACTCTTAAATTCTGAGATAAAATACTTACATGTAGGTGTTCAGTTTGGTTTTTTTAACATATATATCTTGACCCACTTCTGAAAACATTAAGGATACTGGACAGAAATAGAGTAGAGAAAGCAGGTCAGATAATTTCCTTCTAAATGGTGGACAAATGCAGTGTTGAGGTGTAAGAAGTTGTGTTATCTATGGAGGAGTAGGTCATAAAAGTAAATATATTAAATGCAGAACTCAATCTTGGGATAAAAAAATAGCTAGGGGCTTGACAACTCAGGTGATAAAGGCTTTAAGAAAGAAAGTAAATGTCTGCACCTGGGATAAAGTAAATCCAGTTTGGGATCCCAAATGGAACTTTTTATGTATCTTATATATGGTACTTTTAAAAAGACATTGCTCTGTGTCTTTTTGCTGTTAAAAACAAGTATGTCTTCTGGAGTTCCATCTCTGAATTCCGTTTGTCTTAATTAAGGCTTTGTATACACCATGGAAGTTGTATTTTTGTAATTCTACAGGTATGGGAAGGGACTGTGCAGCTCCCCTGGGGTGAGCATTATTATTTTGATGAAGGTGATTTCTTTTAGAGGAAAAAGAGTGACTTAATGTTAGTTACACCCAAGGATAATTAGCAAATTATCTCATTTCTAGTCAGCATAATTCTAAAAGTTCAAATGCAGACTAGACTCTAGCGTAGCTTGTGATATGTTTTTATTGTGCTTGTTTGAATATATACTACTATACTTTTTATTGTATAATTTAAACATCTGCATCTCCTTTTTGAGACAAAAATTACTTTTTTGATTGAGACACCTTTCATTTATTATGCAGAGGAACAGGTTAGACCTCTGTATTACACCTCTGCCTCATTCACTGCAGAAAAACATGCTGGAGTTATTTGAATGAAATCTATATTTCTGTTGGTCACTGTCTAGGTCTTATACCATCTTTATAATGGGTAATCCGGTCTGCCAAACAAACAAAACTACTGATGTTTTTCCAGTAACTTCTGGTGATGCTTATTATGATTCTATATTGAGTGCTTCGTAAGTGTTACCGAACTTGCCTACTTAGCTGTTATGGCTATTTTCTTTTGGTCTTGATTTTCTCTCCGTATTAAAGTGAAATTATTTTGGGGTTTTAAGTTTGAAGCACTGAAGGGCAACTTTTTTTTTTTATCAGTGCTTTTCACAGCATTTATACTCACTGTGATTTCAGATGCAATGACAGATTTCCAAATCTAGCCTAT
The DNA here is from genome assembly GCF_000699145.1 of Aptenodytes forsteri. Classification (NCBI taxonomy): domain Eukaryota; kingdom Metazoa; phylum Chordata; class Aves; order Sphenisciformes; family Spheniscidae; genus Aptenodytes; species Aptenodytes forsteri. Next base: position 1,012,126 of record NW_008795560.1, read on the forward strand.
GGTACCATAGGTTACACACTAATAAGCTAAAGAATGGGTAAATGAAACTTTTCACAGTTGACTACCTATTGAATGATTTGCTTGGGCTGACATAGTACTATAGTAAATACAGGGTTTTCTTTTCTAGGTGGCATTCAATTGCCTATATCCATGAGACCATCCAAAAAACAATAAGTATGTTAAAATTAGAATGAACATTAGAATGTCACAAATACAATTATAAGAATTTCTTTAAGGTGAATTCTTATACATAAGGTTGTTTATTGACCTTAATTGTACTTTCTCATACCTTAACTTTGCTGATTATTATGAGGTCAATATATGTGTGTAGGGAGATTCACTCTGATTATAACATACTGAAAAGCGGCAGTTAAATTTTAGTGTGTTAACTGTTATTTTCATTCTTCTTCCTTCTCCGAGAATATTTATAGTCTTTTATATGCCCAGTCCTACTCCTTTTCTTGACAACAGTGTGCCTTGTCTTCTAAAGAAACCTTTCTTTTAGTATTTATGGGGTTTTTTTAAGCTTCTAGTATCACCTCAGAGTGTTTCATACAATTTCTTTCCTCCTAGAACAATTTACATCATCCTTGTATCTGTGGCTATCTTACTACAGAATACTACTTAATGGGGCTCCCATACTTCCAGCAGAGTGAAATGCTTGTAGTATTATGTTGTGTGCTTCACGGACAAACAGCAAAGCTAACTTGCTGGGCTCTAGCAAAGATTCTTACCACCCTCTTCTCCTGAAGAGCGTTAAAAAAAAAGCTTATTCTCGGGAAAGCTCCCTAATGAAGGGGTCTGCTTGAAGTTATGTGGTGCTGTCTGAATGCCCTTCTACAAGGGAGACTGTTGCTGTGGGTTCTGAGCAATGACTTAGTGAAAGCAAGCATGTTTGTTTTAATTAGGTGCTGAGGACATTGATACCTATGTAACTATCTATATCTTCCTGGTCTTTCCAGGAGCAGTTGGCGATGAATTTTTCACACTCTTATTCCATGGACATTTTAAGTTGGTATTGATGCTCCGGCTGCTTATTCTCCCCATCAAGCACACAAAAGAACTTCTGTAGCTAGGCAGTGCAGAATATTAGGAAATTCATCTGTGTTAAGATTAATAGGGTTTTCTCTTCCCTCCTGTTTTGCTGGGTCAGTTTTAACTTATGTAATTTTCCTGTCCAATTCACCACACCACTACTTTTGATGGCACAAGTGTGGGACAGAGACAGAAAGCAACTGGCAGTAAAGAGAAAGGCAGGATTGCTCCTTTTTTGATGGTAGTGCTGGCTTACGAAAGGTTAAATTGTTCACAGAACCACAGTGTCTGAAAGTCAATTTTGTGTGCCAGAAAAATTGGTACTTTTGTTTTCCTTAATGAGAATTCCTCTTAAAAGCACTTTTCAGTATTACGACTCCTCTACTGCTTAATTTCACAGGTGCACTCCCAGTGTACTGAAGCGATTTGCTTTCTCCTCCCTTTTCTTGCTACAGAGAATCTTCTTTTGCATTGTTGTGCCTCTTGCTTACTTTGTGATCTTCTCTTGCATTGTTGTGCCTCTTGCTTACTTTGTAGCTGGATAAATTAATCCTTGTTTTATATACTCCTGAATGTTCTTAGTTACACTTTCAGAAATTAGATGGTGTGACATCTGAGGAAAATAGCTTTCTTTTTTTAGTTCATATTCCTTTGTTTCACATCTATGAAGATCAGTTTAAGAGAAAGCATAAAAGATACATGAAAGATTTGGGTTTTTTTTTTTACATCAGTTTTCAGATTATGCCTGTTGTACTTCTCTGATTTATGAACTAGATAACTGAGTGCTTGCAAACATAATAAATGTATTTGCTATTGGCAGTGTAGGATGTAATTCCACATTGCATGTTTTTGCAGCAAAGGAACCAAGTTTTGGGGTTCCCCCCCCTTCCACTTATATCCCTGTGTTATAGCTTACCACTGTTTCAGTTACATCAGCGCAGCTGTTTGTTTTTGAAGTTGTGCAAACCAGATGATATGTTTTCAAATAAACTAAGCAAACATATTTACCTTATCACTTGGTTGTAGGGTCATACAGTAATCCACATTATAAACAGTTCCATTGTTACAGCTAGGGGCTAAATATGCTGGAGCATGGGAATGGGAAGACATTTTGAGGAGGTAGGGATGGCTGAAAGTGTTGGGGGGGGTTTGTGGATTTTTTTTACCTAATTTTGCCACTGGAGGAAAAGTAACATAAAAGCATACCATTGGTTACTTTGATTGTACTGTAATTTTTAGAAAATGTCTGATTTATCATACAAGAAATTGATGAATCTTATAATTCTACTATGATGTTTTGAATATTCTATTTATTTATATGGACACTTACCCAGAACATTGCTTTTTTGAATATATTGCAAAGTTAGGTGAAACTTTCCATCTGAATTAATTTACAGAGTCATTTAGCTTTTGAAATAAATGAAAGCCATTTACACTTCTAAACACTTTAAAATGTTATTTAGTAAACAGTGAGTAATTTGATGCTTAGCTAAAAGGACATAATTCAAGTCCTGACCCTATGCAGCAAATGTTAAAGGATTTGCAACAGGGTGAGCCTCCACATTTGTGGGAGATGAATAACACTTTCAGGACCTCTTTGATTTAAATCATGTGTGGGAGAACGTTTGTTGATGGCATAATCTTCTAGTTTTGGGTGTTTACAGTCTAGCTTGCTTGAAAAATCTGATACTTTTTCCTTGTTTCTTTTTGAATTTCAGGTCCCAGCCAAGTACGCCATCATCTTTATTGCTGTGCAGTACAATGTCACCTATACCATTGGTGAGATTAAACCAAATCTATTTTTTTTTCTTGTAATGCAAGAGCTCAACTATTAAAAATCACTTTTTTTCCTCCCTCAAGACTTCAATTCACTTCACTTTTATAATATCGTAGAACTCTCATATTTGTCTGCTTTTGGATTTACTAATACAATATTCACTGAAACATTCTACTGTTTTCTCTGTTGCTTGTGAATAATACTGGGTTATTTTTCCCATAGTTAACACTGCTGCTAACTTGTGTTTTAATGTGAAAAGCATGCATTCTTTCCATTTTTTGATACAATCAACAGCAGTTATGAGGTAATACAATATTTTGGTAATCGTCTATATATCTGTTGCTTATTCATGATTTCTTATGTCATTAGTAATGGCTTTGTGGTTTATATTTAAAAAATATCACATTATTATTCTCAAGTAACTGATGTTGCTGATTCAATCATGCTTTTAAATAACAAAGGGAGAAAGTTCTGATTCTTTCTTCCCCCAAAGATATTTCCTATTTTTAATCTTTTCTACCTGCTGTACTATATACAAGAGTGGTAAGCAGCTAGTGGAATTTCCTTATTTGATAACAATTTTTCTTAATAGTATTGATAACTTTCAATTCTTTCCAGGAATTAATCTGCATGATATTTTGGAAAAAATAGGTACTGTGGTAGAATTATTCCAGATGAAGAACTAAGGTCCAGAGAAATTAGCAAAATCTATGACTTTTGTTCTAATCTTGACTTCCACACTTGAGATCTCTGTGCTGCGACCATTCCAAATAATGTATCACTCTGACTGCATTTAATATGTTCAAAATAATGCATTGATCAACTTTGCTTGCAGTAGTGAATATGTATCACTTTTTGCAAATGTTTCCTGAGATGTTTAATGTTGAACACTTGAGGTGTACACAGTCAGGGGACTTCTGTTTTACTGGTATTTGAGCAGCATCAAGTAGAAATCTCCTATGGCGGAGACAAAAGTAAAATCCATGTGTCAGTTACCAAGATGCCTGTGATGTGACTTCTTCATAGTGTTTGTTGCATGCATGTGTATGTATGTGTATATATACATACATACAATGGAATGAACAAGGTATAGCTTCCTTTAGTTTTAATAGGAGGTGTGGATGAGTTCTGCACAAGCAATTTTGAGGTCTCAACTCTGGCCCTCTGAAAACAATGAATATATTACTAGTGAAGGTCCATTTTGAAAAACAATGCTAGGGACCAGGCAAAAATAGCATTTGCTATGCAATTACTTTTTCACTGATTATATCACAAGCTGTTTTCAAATATAGAAGTAGGACATCTGACACTTGGAGTTACATGGATGTCCTGTGCGTTAGGACCTTAATGTACCATTCATGTTACAGGAAGCAGTAATTGCTTCCTTGACACCTTCTAGCCTAGTTTCGTTTAGGAAAAAGTTGTTTGATGTCTGTATTTCTGCTGTTTTGCATTTGGACAACACAAACAGAGTTTGATAAAGGGTGGAAAACTTAAAGATAACAAAATTCCTTGATGTTTATGAAAAGTGGCGGCTGTATAGATAAGAGACATCCAAATTAATGCCCTCTCTTAAGTGAAAGCAGAAGAATGTAAATGTTAGACATGCTAGCCTGTGAATCAGGATGAGCGTTGCTCTTGATTAGTTGTAGTACAAGTTCTTTCTTTACCATTGCAGTGTCTCAGATGCATAAAGAAAAGTGAGGTTGTTGTAATGGGTGTTTGTGGGCCAAAGGAGAGACATCCCTATAGAATCAGGCTTCCTTAGGTCTGCTGCTCCCGATACATGCTTTTTTAATTGAATTTCATTTCTAAGTTCTCCCACACTTAAACATGGTAAATACAAACATCTGAAGTATTTTTCTAACAGTGTGAATTTTTTTTTTTCAATTTTGTTTTTGATTTATAGGAACATATTACTAATTCTGGGGCAGTTGTTACTTACCAATGTGTTGAACTACTAGGGATACTATCCTCACTGTATAGTTTCTTTTTTCCTACATATAGTCATGCTTCTTAAGATGGAATCTCGTTTGGTCTCTACCAAAGTATAGAGGATAGAGCGTTGGTGTGTTGGTTTTGCGTTTTTTCCCCTCTTTCTTTTTTTTTTTCTTTTTTGATGGCCTAGATGAAAGAAATGGATTGAAGCTACAGCTCAGTGTATACTGCTCTCAATACTTCGTTCTAGGCTTATAACTATATCATTGTATTGAAGGAAAAGAAGATCTGAATTATCTAATCGGGCATAAAAAGTAATTTTAAAAAATGTAACACTTATGACTCGTATCCTGTGTCAATTTAACATAACTTCCAAGAACAATGGTCACTGCTGCCCTTTCTCAGTTGCACAGAGTACTCCTTCATAAGAATGTAAAAATACAGGGGTTTTGGTTTTGTATCTTTTTTTTTTTAGATGACAACAGTGAGCAATTTCATTTTTATGACTATGGTCCAAAAGACATTGCCACAATCTTCTTCTACATGCTCGTAGCTATTAATCTGCATGCTGTCATCCAGGAGTACATATTAGATGTAAGTTTATTACTGGGATATAATTTACTTTTATAAACGTTATTTGTAGCCATCAGTTGTTAACAGTTTTTCTTCAAGGTAAGTGTAAGCCATGGTAAAAGGAATGGTTTAGCATTTAAAAGCCCTGTTATGATCAATCCTTCTGTTCTCTGACAAAAATGCAAATAGACCTTCGTTTAGTGGTGGCCTTGGCAGTGCTAGGTTAACGGTTGGACTCGATGATCTTAAGGGTCTTTTCCAACCTAAATGATTCTGTGATACTTTTATAGTGATATTTCCTCAATTTATTAATGTTACAAACCACTGAATCTTTCTTTCAATCAATATAATTTATACTTTTCTGTAAAAACAGACATTAAATGTTCATGCTGTACTCAAAATATCTGCGAACGAGGTCTGCTGCGTTAGATTCGTAAGATATATTCAGATCAAAAATGAAAATTATTGCAGTGGTGGATTTCTGTTTGTCAGCTAAACTTCGCCTCAAAGAGGGAGCTCAAACTTGTGTGCTCTTTTACACCAACTCAGTTGCAAAGTAAAATGAATTTGTTATAGATGGTCTTCACAATGGCTTTTATTGAATGGTATTAAATGTCGTCACAAACAGGTCATCTGAGCCACAGAAGCTCAAATGGTTTTTCAGTGTGCAAAGAGATTTGAAAAACTTATCAATATAACTCTGATTATGGGGGGAAAAAACTGTCTGAATACATTATCTGAATATTTTCCTTGTGAACTTTACCATAGTGGCAAGTCTTATTGAAGCTAATTGTCATACAAAGTGCTGATCGAGGTCTTAAATGGTGGGAGCTATGAATTTTGATTGAGGAATGGGAGATTTGGGAAGAAAAAAAAAAAAAAAAAATTAAAAAAATTCAGGCATGAACACTAACTCCCAAATAGCTTTCTTGGTTTAGAAATTACATTTATTGATCTGCTTTTTGTTTCTAGAAAATTAATAGACGTCTGCATTTGTCAAAAACAAAGCACAGCAAATTCAATGAATCGGGACAGCTAGCATTTTTCTACTTGTTTTCATTTTTATGGGGAGCAAGTATTTTGAATACAGTAAGTCACTCTATTTGCTGTTTTTACTTAAAAAATTGACTTGAAGTATTAAGAACGTCCTTAAATCAATGGCCTTTTTCTTAGGAAGAATTTATGATGAACCCAACCTCACTCTGGAAGGATTATCCCCATTCTCGTATGATGTAAGTGTTCTGTTTTCAATTTGAAAATATCTGGTACTTCTAATCACTGAATATTTAACCACCCCAAATTTTAGGGAACCACTAATGTCACTAAGTAGTGACACTGGTACCTTATAAGAATAACAACTAGATGAAAATACTTTCTTCTGTTTGAAAACTGCCAGCTGTTTTATCCAAAGGTAGTTTTTGATGAATTGAACATCTATCCAAGAGATACTTCCCTGTGTTCTTAATTTTCTTTAATTTAACCATGGTAGCTGACTTAAAGTGAAAGCGTTTGCAAGACAGGACATAGTAGGACTGCTGAACTGTTTCACACTAAAGAAACATGTTTGTTGGAGACTGAATTTTAAAATTAGAGGGGATTTATAGCTTGATTTAAAAAAAAAAAAAAAATTTTAATTAAGATGACTTACAAAATTGTGTTGTTTGTCTGTCCCCACGCGCCCCATTTTTCTCCGGCAAGTGTGATAGAGGGAAGGGGGATAATACGCACTTTTTAGGAAGGGAGTTCCACTGCTCACAGGATAAACTGTTTCTGTGTGTTAGGTTTTTTGGTGGGTTTTTTCTTTGCTACCGTCTCAAAAGGTGATTCAGAACTTGCTATCAAGAAGATTATGGATGCTAATTCAAAAAAACTGTCACCACAGAGTTGGCTTGTATTTGTGGTTCCTGTGATTTAGGAATCATAAACTATAATGAGTCAGAATGAATTAATTTAAGATAATGAAATAAAATCTTGTATCTCATGTTGAAAGGTTGAAAACGTATCATCTTGTGTTTTCTTAACCTGAATTATTGTTTAGATTTCAGGTAAAATTCTTCTATATTTGCCAGATAGCCTATTGGCTTCATGCACTGCCAGAGCTATACTTCCAAAAGATCCGAAAGGTATGGAGAGAAGCTGTCAGTACAGTTAATTAAATACCTATTCTTTCCACTTATTAATATTTTTGTTTATATTAACTATATAGATATCTACATATTCACATTTGTACATTCAGTTATTTATATACTGTTTTTATATTTTAATTGCTTGCATTTCCTATCTAATATAGTCCAGATGGTCTGTAGTTTTTGATTCAGATAGTCTTTCCAGAAATCTATGCAGTAGCGTGAAAAATAATCAAACCTAATGAATGATACGATTTTTTCTTTGGACAAAATGGTTAATCTGTAACAGCATTTATTATAATTTCTCTAATTTTAGGAAGATATTCCAAGGCAGCTATGTTATATTTGCCTTTACATTGCTCATATCTCTGGTGCCTATATATTAAAGTAAGTATTTGCATGTCCATTTCGAATAGATAGATCCATTTTCTTCATAATTTCATTAAAATTTCTACTCTGGTGCCTATATTAAAGTAAGTATTTGCATGTCCATTTCGAATAGATAGATCCATTTTCTTCATAATTTCATTAAAATTTCTAACTTTTCTGTTTTATAGTTTGCAGCATTTGGGGCTAATTCTGATGGTACCTCACTATTTAGTGGAACTCATTTTTCATGCCTCACGTCTCTTCTACTTCAGTGATGAAAACAAGCAAAAAGGGTAAGTCTTGCATATATTAATTAAAATTCAGAACTTTGCTTACTAATCGCGTATAAATGGATTTGCATGTATGTAAAAGTACTCAGATAGCAAACATCACTTGTTCAATGGCCACTATTACCTGCTTTGAATTCACAAGCAAGTCATTGTCATTACATAGAGTCAAGAAAGCAAATAAACCACTTCATGATCATCATCATAAGGTTTTGGTGAAGCTTTTTGCTAAAGTCCCATCTCGGATATCTATGTATTGGCTTCTGATTCTGTAAGTTGCCTGTTTGCTTAAATGTTCATAAATGTTTGTATGTAGGGACACTTGTTTTTAAAAACAGTTAACTGAAGAAGTAGTAAAAGCAGCATTCCTTGTGAGTTCTTGCAGGTCTCTCTCCTTTTGGTAAGGTGAGAAAGGGAAGTAACTATACAGCAGAGAAGGTAATGTCTCAAAATGTGTAGTTGATAAGATGTCTTCACTTATACATCTCTTGAGTAAGATTCTCAACTATTCTGAGAATTAATGGGTATAAAAGTAATGCATTTGAGAATGGAAGGAGATGAGGAACTGAGATACTTAACCATGAGGCATGCTAGGAAGGATTGGATACGTTTCACCACTTGAATGCAAAGACTTTTGGAGGTTCCAGTTTGAATAAAGCAGCCTTGTCCCATTTATGTGTTCTTGTCTCTTATTCTTTCTTCCTTTTCTGAGTGACTGCTCAGCTGGAAGAGATTATCATGAATGCCTTGCTTGCTTTCATGCAATCCCTTATATATAGGCAGCCTCCCTTGAGGCAGTGTAATGCTGCTGCTCTTTCTGGTCTTTTCACAAGATTCATTTGCGTTGCTCCTTAAAGCTAACATTTTAAATAGGTATGCTGAATGTTCTTTGCAAAAAATAAATGTTTACTGATGTAAATAGGGAAAGTGGGAAAAAGCTTATCTTTCACTTGTATGTCATATTTAATTGAGGGGTTTTTGGAGCTATGAGCTTATCTGCTTTTCATTATATGCCATCCAAAAGCATGAAGGCTAAATATACCGATTAGGAGAACATATTTTCCTGACTCTAATGGTCAAATAAGCAACTATGTCTTTCTTGGGCTGGAAATCAGTTATCCCATGTGCAATATTACCATAGTTTAAATAACTGGAAATGGAAATTGGTTTTCATAGCTGATGAATTGCAGAAGTGTTTGGGGCATTTTATTTCTATTACATGTAGTACTTATAATGTAAACTGTAGAAACAACGCAATGTCAAATACTAGGTATTTTTCCTAGCTCAGAATTTGTTTCTTCTTACAATTCTACATCCAGACATTGTAGCTTTTTCTCAAAATCTTTTTTTGGAGGCGGCTGTGAAGAGAGTTGCTTTTTAAGCAGTCTTGCTTATACTGTGAGAGATTTGAAGTATGTTTTCTTTAAGTTTGAAATCAGTCAAACAAGCTGATTTTTTTTTTTTTTTTAATGGAAATTTTTGAAAGATACTTTTTTCACATTGGTAGTGTTGTCTTTAATTCATTCATCAGTCACACAATATGAAGTCTTTTTCCTGTAGAAATCTTTATGTAATGGCAGTAATAATACCAATTTTCTAAATTAATTATTGTCAGCTTAATAAAACTGTTCTTCAGGGTTTTGGGGTTTTTTTTTTGCCACATCCTATAGTAAAAACTTCTAGATGCTGAAAGTCTGCAGGATGGCATCTTTCTCTGTTAGCTAGAAAGTGAAATAATTGTCATTTGTTATTTATTAGCTATCTGGTTACCTTCTCTTGTCCTATAAACCTCTGGCTGTTAAAAATTACATATATTGTCTTGATCTTCCAACTGTTTAAATGTATATTATACCTTTAGAATCAGCTTTCTGGCTTTATAGCATCACCATTACTTATAAATGGCTTACAGCATGAATGCCAACTTGAGATGCATCTTTTTACTTCATTGTGCTTTCTAGTCAAAAGATTGTGTAATGAGGCAGGACCGAGTGGTTTCAGATGACCAAGTTTTTCTGTAATTATTTGTCCCTTCTGTGGACATTTCCCTATCATTGCTGAGAGAATTTTAATGAAAAGTTCTTTGTACGTTTGACTTTATTGAAAGGAAATGGACTAAAAGGAGAAAGCACATTAATTTCATTATTTTGTTTTCAGATTTACCATTTGGGCTTTACTTTTCATAATGGTGCGTCTTTTGACCCTAACTTTATCTGTCCTCACATTTGGATTTGGTCTGGCAAGAGTAGAGAATCCAGGTTTTTCCATAGCGGATGGAAACTTCAATGTACTCCCTGTGAGGTATAACAAGGCTAGTAGACATTCATGCTTGTATAATGTGGCATTTCAAAATATCTTTTAATAAAACAATCCAGGATGATAATGTGTTTTTTTGAAGAATTTCCCCGGCTGATGTTTTCCTTTTGAGTATTTAAGGGAAGGGACATTTTGTTCTCTTTTCTATCTTCTTTTCACAAAAGTAGTTGAACAGAATTTATGGGAAATAGGAAAAAAAAAGAAAGAAAAAAGAAACTTTTTAAAAATTAATTGTTAAATTATATTATTATATTATAGTAATTGTTTGGATAGTTCTCAAAAACGCTTGGGATAATCCTCTCTTTAAACTTTTCTTTTTCCCCCTATGTCTATACCAGACATAATATCATTTGGCAATATAATACCCATAATTTTTTAACTAATTATTTGTTTGGTGCCTTCCTAAAATATTTTTTGTATATCTTTTATTCTTGCTTGTTAATTTTAAAATTTTATTACTTTTTCAGCATAAGCTCATCACTTTAACATTCACCCTTATAAATTAATGCCTGTAATCAAGTGTGTGGGAGGGATTTTGAATCTACGTGATTTCTCATTCATAGATTGCTTGGCAGAAGGGGCCTCAATGACACAATTTCCTATCAGCCATTGAAAGCTGTGGTCATAACTCCTTGATAAACATGATTGCTCCTAGCAATATACTTACATACGATTTCCATTCACTTCTTGTGTGACACACCTTGTCTTGGGTAAAGCCGCCTGATACATCTTGTTTCCCATGGTATGAAGATTTTAATTGTTTCAATAGTAGACTTTCGGAGGAAAAATAAAATAGGTACAGATTTGCAGTCTATTAATGGTTAACTGAAACTTTTATCTAACTGTCTCCAAAATCTCAAATCTTATTAGGATTGGCTGCCTGGGTGCTGTTTGTCTAACACAGGCCTGGATGATGTGGAAATTTATAAATTTTCAGCTGAAGAAATGGAGAGAGCATGTTAAGAACCAGATTCCAAAGAAAAAAATAACTAACACAAAGAACAAACGAATAAAAAAGGAACCAAACAGAGGTCAGTGGCGTAATGTTTTTTAAAGTTGTTTCTAGGCCAAATGTTTTTATACCAGATGTATTATCTTATCTTTCCTTTCTGTAAAAGAGCAAACACATCTTATCATCTTATTTCCTTTCTGTAAAAGAGCAAACACATCTGTCTTTTGACATGCAGAGAATATAGATAATATTATAGCTTCTTCAGACATTAGGACATGTTCTTCTCTAATTCCATATTGCTAACAGATAGCACACAGAGTGCTAACTGTATTAAGTGTTAGCCCTGGGTAATCTTCAGGATTATTCACTGAACTCTATGTTAATCTAAATGCAAGGAATATTTCATGAAACTGGGCTTAATGATTCCAGGGTTTTCTTTCTGTTTTAAATCATTCTTTTACAATGCTGCTAAAAATTTTTTTATTTAACATCAGAAAAAAAAAAAGTATCATCCATACACCCTACTGTATTTCATAAACTTTGCTTTTATTATGTTTCAGACCATTAAAATTAAGTTTGTTTGTTCTTCTATATAAAGACACATCATGTAAAGAACATCAAACCCACTGAAAAAGAACTCCAAAGGAACATCATAGTAGCTGGCAAAGGACAACTAATGGAGAAAGGCTTTTGATTAAATGACGTTGTATAATTTCCAAATTCCAATCTTATATCAATTAAATTAGTTAAATGGGAGTTATGAAGATTCAGTAGAGTGAAATTTCATATTCCTGTTAGCATATATATAAAACACTGGATAGAGTTATGTATGAAAGATTGGGAATTGCTTCTGAGATTTGGGTAGAGCTTTGAAAATTGCAGGTTTTTTTGAATTTTACCACAGGCTGGCTGTCTTTCTGAAATTGATCTTTATGTGTTAGTTTCTACCAAGAGGGGTTGAAGCTCTTTGCATTCAGAGATTACTAGCTGAGTCAGCATTAGTTGAAACCAAGTGGAATGGTTTCAAGATTATTGAAAGATTCAAGATTATTCAAGATTATCATTATGGTTCTAGACCATAATGGTGCTCATAACATTGTTTTTCTTTATCATTCCAGAGCAGCCTTTCTGCTCTGAATGTAGCTGCAGATGCTTTTTTTTTCTTTTTTCTTTCTCCAGTCTTGCAGATCCTTCTCTCCTTTCCAGATACAGAAAAGCAATGAAGTTATTTATTGTTTTATGAAATTAGTGCAATTCTTAAGTTCCCAAGATGATTACAGTTTGGAATAGCAGAAGTGATACTGTAGTTTGACTTCACGTTTGCTTCAATTGGGCAAAGCAAAGACTAGCACAGGCATTATAACTCTCTGACTGCATATGTGGAAAGATGTTGTACGTTGTTTATCACTTTATCTTATTTCTAATTGCAAAAATATTCACACTTGTAGAAATATTTTGAAGGAGAGCTTGGGTTCCGCTGAAGCCAGTGGTTTAGTTGCAGGCATTAGCCGTAAGTCATTTCTTTAGTCTACTTGAAGCTAAACAGACTCCTCTTGCCCCCACCTCTTAAGATGAGAATTCGGACTTGTTTGCAGTTAATGTGTCTGTACAGTGGTTAGGCATGGTTTTCATAGGATCCCAACAGTATAGGAAAAGAATATTTGAGGTGGATAGGTGTGGAGAGTTATGTAGCCAAAATAATCAAGTTCAGATTTGATTGGCAAAAGAAGGACTAGAAGTTAAGTGTGCCATAAATCCTTCATATACTGCTTTGTTCCATCTGTCCTGTTGCAACTTCTCTTTGTGCTGTGGCCTGATCTTCTTAAGCTAATGAGACACAAAGGTATTAAGTGTGAAATGGAAGACTGTCTAGGATAGCACATGCCTTACTGGTGTAATACTAAGTATGCTGTATAATAGGAAAAAAAATCCTAAGGAATCAGTAAAAATGACTTTAGAAATAATGGAGAATTACTAAACTAAGATACTGGTTAAACTAAGATGTCACAGAAGAAGAGACATTGATGAATACTTAGTTAATTAGTAATTGTGCAAAATATAAGAATGGTCAACTGGCACTCTGAAGAGAGCTTACCAATGGGGCCCAACAAGTTTCTGTGCTGACATGTTCATAAATAAACAAAGTCTACAAATAAAACAAAATTATTCCGAATTTCTTACAGCAGAGAGTTGCAGAAAGATCTTGCAAACATGGAATAAGTAAAAAAAATGGCAAATTCCTAATTTGCAATGCAATTCCTAAATTTCTAAGCTACTCAAAGTAATGCATATTAGGGAGGGAGGAGAAAAAGAAACATAGTTTATACATATGCAACAATGGACTTCAAACTAGCATTTGTCTCATGAAAGATTTTTAAATCAGTGGGGGTTTTTTCCTGCAAACATCAGGTCAATTCCTTGTTGCAATAAAAAAAAAAAAATCAAAAAACAAACAAAAAACCCCACAAAAAAACCCAGGAAACCCCTCAGCTAGAATGTACCATCCGTTGTATAAATCTGTGTGTGTACCTACATCCCAAAAATTGTATGCCATGTCGATGACCCCATCTGAAAAGACTTGGAATATTGCCAGAAAGATACAGGAAAAAGGTGATGGTAAGGGGAGAGACTAACTACCACCTAGCTCAAAAAATGTCTGATAGGAGACACCATAGAGTTCTAAAACCTTAAGTTATTTTGAGCAGGCAAATAGCAAATTACTGTTTGCTATTTCTCATGACATAGGAATAGACAATTTTAATGTAGTGGCATGTTTAAAACTAACACAAGAAGGATATAAAATACAGATAACTTGTAGAAGTAATTTCTGCAAAAATATGGATTGAGATTTAATTCCTGGGGTTCAGTCTGTCAGTGGCTAATAAAACAATGGTCTAAATGCAAGGTAGACCTCAGGAAGTCACTAAAGTTCCCCTGGAACCTGAAAGAAATTATGTTGGTAGGTTGCCCTATTTTTAATACTCTTCATGAAGCATCTGTCGCTCCTGGAGATAGGAGGCTAGACTTAGAAGCAACTTTTGTCTGATTTTGTCTGATTCCTGTTCATATCAACTTTGTACAGTCAAAGTTCTTAAACATTTTACGTACCTAACTCCAAGTTAATTTTGACTGAAGCAAATACTTAAGCTTTTTTGATATTTTTTTTAAACATTTTCCTGGTCTAGTTTCTGTATTTTTTTCATGTGAAGCAAAATTGTTTGTTTACTATACTTTAATTTAAAATTACAGCTAACTTTGTCAATGGAGCAGCAAAATTAGAAGGTGGAGCATCACCAAGAATAAGAAAATCAAAACCAGTATGAGAATACAAGCTAGTATCAGAAGACAACATTTGACAGAAGACTGTGACTTAAAAAATTGGCACTGCAGAGATATTATTTGGATCTTATTTTTTCAATGGACACTATCAGGTTATATTTTTTAAATATTTTTGTTAATAACCTTATATTTATGACAAGATCATCTTTGATCTACCTTAACCCAGTAGTCACCTCCAAATTTCACTTAGCTTTAACAATGAAAACAGATGAACTTCTGGTTCTGTGATCAGAAGTTATTACATTTCTGTAATATTTGCATTACAGACACTTCAGAAGACTGTCTAAATCTAAGTTATCTGTCTATTCATTTGTTTTTACAAAATCAAAGTTCTGTACCAAAAAGATCTTACCATGTCTGTCTGTTTCCCCTTCTCTTCCCTCCCCAAGAACTTTTTCTTTATTCGTCTTATATGGAGTAAGAGGTATATCTGAAGTAGCCTGGTAAAAAAGCAAAAATGTTCTATACCTGATTTCTCTTTAAAAATTACAGCTTTAGAGAGGGCAAATTCTGACAGGACATCACTAATCTTCTTTCAGTATAAAGGTGAGACTAACGTTTAGTAAAGATGCAAATTGTGTGCCTTGGGAAAAATGCTAGACTGCCTGTTGGATTTTGCAGTGGATTGTACTGTCTTGTATGGGGCAGGGGCGGGGGGAAGAAAAGTAGCCAATTAATCTGTAGTATAATCTTAGGTCTTTTGAAATAAAAACCAAAACTTCCAAATATTTCTAAAGAGCCAGTATTTCATGCTTGCAATCACATGTACGAGATTTTTTTTTTCTTCAGCTGTTTTTTTTTTTCCTTTAATTTATAACTGACATGTCTTAAACTTCTGAGTTGACTCAGAAGATGTTCAAGGGAGGTGCTCAAACAATATTGCAATGAATGTTTCACCAAGCATAACCTAAAGGCTTTTTTCTTTCTTTCTTAACCTGTAGATAATGATTTATTTTAGTCTCGCTCAAGGGTTTTATGTCTATGAAGGTATTAATTTGCTCTTTATGTGAACGCTTTATCTGGATATGATTTTAATATTAATATGATTATATTATAAAAAGATTAATAGTATTTTTGTAAGTAACCCTCATAGATCTGAGGCTGGTATCTCAATGTTGGATAAGTTTCATGAACTCACTTTCTTATGAGCCCTAACTTTCTCTCTGTGCAAAGAGATTGTAGGAATCTTACATTAATTCACGTAAGCCTATACATTTCTACTGAAAATGTTTACCATGGAACTAGAATACATTTGCTAATATTTTTAATAAACTTGTATAATAATGAATGCCTCGTTTGATAAAAGTATCATCTTTTGAGCAGTTTGGGTGAGATTTGCTTAGCATTCAAGTATTTCTCAGCATGCTGCTCACAAGACAATGTGTTCTTTGATGTATACTGCAACTGTAAGTTTACAATCCCTGTAGATTTCAATTTGTGCACAGCTAAGTTACCAGGCTTTCAAAAGTGAATCCAGACAGTGGTTTAGGTGCTGTTATTGTTTAACCTCAGGTGGCAACTGAGCACCACACAACTGCTCACTCACGCCCGCTGCCCCTGGTGGGATGGGGGAGAGAATCGGAAGAGTAGAAGTGAGAAAACTTGTGGGTTGAGATAAAAACAGTTTAATGATTGAAATAAAATACTAAGAATAATAAGAATATACAAAGCAAGTGATGCACAGTGCAATTGCTCACCACCCGCCAACCAATGCCCAGCCAGTCCCCGAGC
>NW_008795560.1:1029116-1078539 GCF_000699145.1 Aptenodytes forsteri
AATTGAACATCACTGTCTATATAGTAAGTATTTGGATACATACTTAAGTAACACCAAATGCATTAAATTAATTCTAGGCTTGTTATTATGAAGATGTTTCAGAAAACTGTTTGCAACAAAAAGTCTGTTTTAATTTATTTAAAACACTGTTCCTGTAAATTTCACAGTGTAATTACTTTACAGATAGGAAGATAGTTCCATTGAATTTACAAGTAGAGAAAATGAGCAGGTTGGTGTAACAACTAGTTTGTTAACAAAAAAGCAAGTGTATATGCTTTTAGAAGTAAAATGAATTAAGGCAGTGATTCTTACGATTTTTGTTTTGTTTTTCATTGGCTTGCTAATAGACAGTCTGAAAGCTGAAATGTGAAGTGGTTGTTAAATCAGATGATGATGAATTGTTTTGCTTTAAATGTCATATTTTTTCTTTCTGGCTGAGTGGGAATGAGGAGTCAGGAAAGTAGAAATTGGGTGAAAACAAATTCACAGGAGTAGTTGCTTAGATGTATTTTAAGCATCTTCTTTCTTTTTAAATTTACAAGACTAAGACGATTCTGAGCTTACCTCTGCAATTACTTTTTAAACTCCTTTTATGCTGTTTAAACTAAAATTTGTCGGTTTGTTCCATGGTTAGAAAAAACTGCCACATTCAGGGATTGTTCCCATGTGTTAAGCACAATATTTCATAGGGAAGGTATGAGACATAGGTCATCAACTATGAATTCCCAAGTGCTTGACAATTTCTTTTGAATTTCAGCTTTCAGAAACATTGCCAAAAATGTCTAATGTCTTTGAAATGACTTTTCTTTAACCAAATACTTAAACCAATTCCAAACCCCTCATGTCATAGCAAGATCTGAGGTCAATCCAGGCATCTCGTTATGAAGTCAATAAAACAAAATGCATGGTAGAATTTTCATACAGAAGTGCTTAGTTGAATAAGACCTAATTAAAGCCAAATCTAAGCCAAGGGTAAAAAGTACTGTAAAGTCATGTTTATGTCACAGAGGATCTTCAAAAGTCTTAGAAACACAGGTCCTAAGTGCCATGAAACAGACAAGTCAGAAAGCCTACCCTTGAGGTCTCGGATAAAGACTGCAGTGTGGTAGGGTTGTGTCTGGTGGGATTTGTTTTGTGGATTTTTGTTGTTTGGTTGGGATTTTTTTTTTTTTGTTATTTAAATATAGTTTTGCAAGTTTTTTTATTTAAAAACAGCTTTGCCAGGTTTTTTTGAGAACTAAGCTGATTGTATTTTTCACTTTTTTTTCAATATTATGAATGTCACATAGAGTAACAATCAAATTAGACACTGATTTCTTCCTGTTTCAACCATGTAGCCTTTGCTGAAGTTGCATAAAATCTGTCAGCACAGATGTTGAGGCATGTTCCCTAGTGATGTCATATTGTAATGAATGATCCTATTAAGCTCTCTTTATATTTAATTTAAGATTTTAATTTATGTAAATCATAAGACTTTCAGAGCAACTGAAATGTTGCTGATACATGATACAAGTATGTTGTATCTTGTCACGATCTAATTGTAAACTTAATTCATATGTCAGAGGTCCTTTGCAAGTAGTTATGTGCACATCAAAATATACAATATTACTGTGCAGTTTCCCGACTGCTTTGTTGCGAAACCAAAATTAGGTCCTCTAACTTTTAAACTTCCTTTCCTCCTAGTGGGTATGTAAGAGTTGGTTTATCTCCTGAGCATTCTTTTAAAGATAAAAGGAAGGGCATCTTTTAGACAGTGCAGAAAAGATTACGTTACAAATCTGCATCTCTGTTTTTGAACTGTATGACAAGAATGAACAGATTGTCTTGGTTTTAAAAGCAGAGTAACAAAAAACCTTCTTTAGCCGCTACATTTTATGTTCTTTTCTTACTGAGGTTTTGAGTTGGCCACATGAAGTGGAATAGAGTGGAGGTTGTATGGTGACATAGTGATGTGGACAATAGTGTTGCTCTCACCTGCTGCTGTTCAAGTCCACTGAAAACTGAAATCATTCAGAGTAGGTTCTGAAAATGCAGGATCTTGTCTGGGAGCTGGAGTTTTAAGCAAGTTCTGAAAAATGCTGTAACTTCTAAATGCTCAGTCTTGTTGAATACTATGTAACTGTAATTAACTTCATTATTTTGTTGATAAATGAATTGGGATGGAGGAGGCAATGTTTCTTAATGTTAAAATAGGCTGCTGCATCTACTTAAATTGAAAGCACATAGGTACTGCCTTTCTTAAACCATATGAATGTTGACTTTTACCACAAAAAATTTCTAGTAGTTACAGAAATGGGTGAAACAACACTGATATTGTAAACTATGAAATTTTAGATGCTTAGCTTTAAGCTTCAGTAGATGGAACTGAGCTTATGAATTTACTGAGCATGAGCAAGGAGAAATGTTTATCAACTAATGTTGTTGTAACATTTCTTTGTTACAATTATGCCCTAAAATTCTTATATACAGTTACTCTTTCAGTGAAACCAGCAATGTACTACTCCAGATTACGTTGACTAATGTGTGACTGTCTGACTGCAACAAATACACTGGTTTGTTTTTAATTCCCCTTAAGATGTATTTTTATTTCAGTTAATTGACTTGTCTGTCCTTTTTCTGGTTAAACAATTAGCATTGGAATGTGTTGTTTTTAAAAATGCATTATGAAAAATTGATTTGCATGAATCTAATTTAATCATTGTATAAGCTTAAATTATGGTTTAGTGAAAGCTGCTGAAAAGATCATAAATTATTCTGCTGAAACACTACAGTTTGTTTTACATTTTGTTTCACACTGTTTTACATGAGGATTTGTTGATTGTTTAATGTATAATCAATAATCCATAGCACAAGAGCCATGTTTTCAGTGTATGTGAGGTTCTGATTATTCACTTGATAAGATATTGCTAAAGAAAACTTTCTCCATTTAAAAAAAAAAAACAATCTCTAATGATGTATTTCTGATGCATCTCTTTTTACTCTATAATTTTGTTTAATTTCCTTTGTTGCCATTAAATAATCTGTTTTATTATTATGCTAAACCAGTTACTCTTGACAGTCTGGTCAGTTAGGCAGATTAGCCACACAGACTGGATTGCTAGACTAGGAAGAAGGTATGTATGTACTTTGGATTTATTTAAAAAAAAAAATCAAAATACACTCCAGTTCTTCAATACTTTTACCCATT
Organism: Aptenodytes forsteri; assembly: GCF_000699145.1. Classification (NCBI taxonomy): domain Eukaryota; kingdom Metazoa; phylum Chordata; class Aves; order Sphenisciformes; family Spheniscidae; genus Aptenodytes; species Aptenodytes forsteri. The sequence goes on from NW_008795560.1 coordinate 1,032,304, forward strand.
TCCTATCAGCGTTGGTTTTCTTTGCTGCTTATTCAATGCCAGAACAACTTTTCAGTCCCTGTGATGTCTATATGGTAATTTCAGGGTCTTTTGTACACCAGATATTCTCGCCAACTCCAGGCAAGCAGTCTGCAATCAATCTGCTGCAAACTATCAGTTAGTGTACAGAAAAGATATCAAAATAATAATACAGAAGTTAAAGCAAGTAAAATTTTGCAGTCATCAAAAAGTGCCAGTTCAGTCCCAGAAAACGTGGTAGTAATGTGACAAACATTAGTTCTTGCTTAACCTGTTTAGAACAAGGAACCCAAAAATAAAATTTCTTTATGAATATAAAAAAAATCCAATACCAAAGATTTGGGGGGTGGGGGGGGGGGCGGATTTTAGGATTGGGGGAGCAGAGGGGAAAGCTACTTCTGTCCCAGAGTATTATTGGAAAATGTCATAGCCTAGAAATGATGTTGTTTGGGTTTTTTATGGGGATGTTGTTACTATTTCTTTGCAAAAGACTTCAAAAAATAAATTTAAAAAAAAATCATATCAGTAGATGGAATGGAGAAAGAAATAAGCTCATGTAAAACTTCTTATAAAGAGTGCTTGTTGATCATAGTGGGTTTTTTCTGTCCCTGAGCAGAGAACAGTTAAATGGGCTGAAGAAACAGGATGTTTTTCTTGCACTAATTGTCCAAACAGAAATTGATCTTGGAAAATTGAGGAGACAAATCAGTTATGCAGAGATGCCCACGTGGAAGAGAAAACATTTTTTGGAGAAGAATAATAGGTGATGGAAGATGATATTATTGTCAGAATAAAAATGAATGGCAGCGTCCAAAAAGTCAGCTATGGGCCATGTTTCCCTAAGTCTGTGCTTCCATTGGCCTTTTTTTGACTGAGAAAATGTTGGGATCAGATTGGATTTAATTAGTACGTTACATAAGTTCAGCTTAAAGTCAAGTATGTCTCTTGTGTACATCTTTGGCCAAATTTTTAATACATTGAGGCTTCTAAAGACTGCTTTAAAAGGGATACGCACCAGCAGGTGGAGCAAATAGATAAAAATGTTACAGTTCTACAGCTACGTTCACTTTGATCAGCTTTTAAGACAAGTACAAAAACTTGGGGGGGATCTTATTAATTTTTGTAGAGCATCACATATCAATGAAAAATGAAAACGCTTTATCACTGTATCCTTCATTATATAATAAGTCAGAGCTGACTTTGAAGTTACTTGTTTATAATTGCTATAACAGAAACCAAAGGTTAAAAGGGAAAAAAAATACACAATCTTTGTACTCTATTGACACTTGAACTTCTGTATCAGTCTTGAGTCTAAGGTGTCATAGATGCAATGTAAGTATAATTTGAAGACCTCATGGTCTAATGGCAGAAATATGAATAATGTGCAGTTTGCCCAAATAAAAGAAACACAACATAACTGAACTCCAATGTTACTGCTGCCTCTCATTAACCAGTTCCTCCCTGCACATCTCCTTTGGTTTTGCCCTGATAAATGCTCTGTTATAATTCATAGTGGAAGAAGAGAACAACCTGCAGAAAAAGATTACCTGGAATGGAACAAGTGGAATTGTTAAACAGCAGACCTCACACTTTCAGGAAGTGCAACAGGACTTCATCCCTCTTAAGGTACCCTAACAACATGAGCTCTCTTCTGTTGTGATGACATGATAGGGAACCTGTCTTTACCAGTTGGTTAAATCTGAGTTCGTAAGTACAAACAGACATTTATAACTGGTAAGTTCTTGTGTAGTGTAACTGCAAGGTAAAATCTAAGGTGGAGCTTGTTTTTCCAGAACTTGACATATTTGAATTTCTTTTCTCTCTGGATTTTTTTGGTTTTTGTAATGCTCGTTTCGGAGGTAGCTGGAGGCTCATATTGTACCAGTAGCTTGCTCATAGGTGCCCAACACTAGTTTGACTTATTTTTTAATTTGGGAATTACTGGAAGGTGTACTTAATGTCTTTACTTGTCTGTCCATGTTGAATACTAATTGTGGCTATGAGGCTGTAATGAGCTCTGTATGGATAGCTTGGCAGGACTTAAATCCATGCATTTTCATTATTTCACACTCCATAAATTTTCAAAATAAAAAGAGCATTTTTATATGGCTGCTTTATGAGTACCTAAAACTGAGGTATGCCATGTTCTCCACACACCCCGTTTTCGTCTGCAAAGTTTTAAATACTCGTTCTAAAAAAGTTTATGAAAATAGTATTTATGCAAGCAAACTGTGGCTTAGGAAGGTTAAATTCTGTAAGTCCCCAGTCCTTCATATCCTTGCTTTGCTTTTTTACAGATGGCAAGTGAACTGCTATTATGAGTTAGTTTGAAAACCATCTTTGATAGGTACCTGAAGCTATTTATGTTCTTTTTAACTTTTATCCCAACCTGTTTGCGTTTTATTAGACATTCACTTTAGTAGACTGATTTTTTCTTTATTGAGATGGGAAAAAATGGTGCTTGGTGTAGCAAATGCTCCTCCAACATTATTTAGCTGTACCTTTCACCTCAGTGTTGTGATTGAGTGCTGTGTGCAGGGCTGATGCCTTATTGTATTGTAATCCTCCATGCATATAAACCGCTCTTTATTAAATACGGCATTGCTGCGACTCCGTGGGCCGCTCACAGCTGCAGCGCTTGATGCCGGGCACGGCGAGTGCCAGCCTCGCGTTTAACCGATGGGCCTCTACCAGCGGCATGGCTGGGCGCACTGCAGGGGGGCCTGGCACGGGGAGCTTCCCACGGCACCGCTTCCTCGACCCCGTTTGGGACTGTCCTTCTGGGGACAGCGCTGGAAAGCAGCGGCGGTAGCGAGGAGCGGGGGCCAGGCCGAGCCCCGGCCCCGACCGGCCGGGCCGCGGCGGGAGAAAACGGGCGGCGCCCCTCGCCGCTGCGATTGGGCGGCGGCCGCAAGGGCCGCTGGGAGCGGTGGCTCAGAAAACCGCCGAGCCCGAGGGGGTACTACAAGTACCGTGGTGCCCCGCGCGGAGAGGGGGGCGGGTCCCATGGGCGCCCGCGCGGGGCCGTACTACAGGTCCCGCAATGCCTCGCGCCACCCGGTGGCTCCTCTCGGGGAGGCTGGTTCCTATTTAAATCTAGGCAGCGAGGAAAATGGCGGCGAGAGGCTGAGTGTGGGGGAGACGGGGAGAAGGAGACGTAGCTGAGCTTTGGCTCCTTTCCCAGGTGAGTGGGGTTTGGAGGGAGGGAGTAACGAGTGGAGGGAGGAGAGTTCTAGTTCTTGTTCCCCTGCTTCTAGCGCTGGGGTGGGACTGGGATGGGGGAGGGAGGGCTGCCCCTTGCCGGGGAAGGGAGCAGCTTGGGGTGGCCCTGAGGGGCGGCTCTCTTCTCTCTCTCTCTCGCCCCCCTCCCCAATATGGATGTGTCTCCCTGAGGGGAGGAGGAAGGGGAGCGTAAGACGGGTTGTGTGTGAGGAGTAATCCCAGGGCTGGGGATGAGGGGATTCCCAGGGCAGCGTGTAAATGCCTTTACCTCTTTCGAACCATTGTAACTTTAGCGCCGAGTGTCGTTAGAAGAGGGCATTCCCGAGGCGGTGGTGGGGGACCAGTGTGTTGAGCTGAAGGCTTCCCGTATCGCTGTGTGATGCATATCTAAGTAGGGTGAGTTTGCGTGGAGGTTCCTCATGTAACAGTGAGAGGCTTGGGGTCGCTATGGATTTGTGTTTAGAATCGTCTGACCTTCAGTTTCTCAGCCTGGGTAGAGGGGGTGCGTGGGTGAAATACCTGGGCTAGAATGGTCCCATCTGCCATTCATCTGGGTTTTTCTGATACTGAGGCGGTTCCAAAGACCTTGTTATCTGCATTCTCCTTCTGATCATCCTGTAGCCTCGGTAAGTTTCAGAGGTGACTTCTCTTGTCTCTCGTAATAAGGAAAGGTATGAGAAATACTGCAAATAAAAGGTTGATTTCCATGCCTCTTATCCATTTCTCGTAGCTGCAATGAAACTGTGCTGCTGAGGGATGGAGATGAGAATTTTTTTTTTCCCCTGAGGTCACATACCACTGTAGGTGTTAGTGATTCTGGGGTATGAATGGGGTGAATATGGGTGGGGATGTTGTCTGAGGTTGACATAATTCCCAGAGTCCTCTTTGTCTGGTTCTAAAGTTGGTTCTGTTTCTGGTTTCTGCTCCTCTCAAGCACAGTCAGGTTTTCTTTTAAAAGAGAAGCTTCCCACTTTGTCAGCTCATCCAGTCAACACAGTTTTAAATCAATCTCTTTTATTCAGGCAGTATCTCCTTCCTCTTTAACCTGTTAAGAAAACAAAAAACCTGATTCTGCCTTTAAATCTTTTATCTAAAAGTTAACAGAAAATATCATGTTGGATTCTCTCTGGAATAACAAGGCAAAACTGAAACAAATCTGGAAGTGTGAGAGACAGTAATGTCTAGCTATATAGTATCTATAATACAGTTAAAACAGACACGATAGAATTTTAAGCTTATTTTCACTATTGTAAAAATATTTTCTTGTGAAATATTTCTGACTTATAATGAGCTGCTACACATGAGACAAAGATGTGTGTTCTAAATATAAATACAAGATAGCTTCATAGTAACAAATGGTATCTGAGTGAAAGCCCCAGCATTAGAGCTTGCGTTTAGAGGAAACAGACAAAATTGCGGGTTGGTTTTTTTTTGGTGGTTTTTGTTGTGTGTGGTTTTTTTTTTAACTAGACTGTAATTGATAGCATACAGTAATTGTATTTACTGTTAGCAGTTGTTGTAATGGGCTGTTTAACTGATTGTTGTTCAGAATTTCATTCAACTCTTACTACTACTATTTTTTTTTTTTTATTAATACCAATAGATTTGCTGCTGTGATGTGAAGACAGAGGTTGAGGGATAGGGGAAGTGATAGCAGACAGAATAAACCCAGTATTCAGCCTCACTTTTAGTACCTTTCCTGATGACAGTGTGCTGTTTCCAGTCTGCTTTTATTTGGCATATGAGTTGTGTGGGTTTTGGGTTCGGTTTTGTGTTGTGGTTTTTTGGGTTTGGGGTTTGTTTTTTTTTTTTTTAATTTTTTCATTTGAAACCCCTGTTCATCCTGGCTTTGGATTTATTAACTTGGAAGTTTGCATTGTCTGCTTATCAATTTTTTGCATAGTATCACTGAGACTAATGTATAGTTGAGACAAAACACAGGGTAGGAAGGAGAAGGAAATCTGTTTTACAATAGAACGTTATCTTTTGATCGTGGGCTTTTTTTTCATTAATAATAGACAAGAAATCACAGTCAAAACCTTCAAGAATAATTTCTGTTACAGTTGCATAGAAAAGGTTTGGGTGTGTGTTTGGTGTGTGGTGTTTTGGTTTTTTTGGGTGGTTTTTTTTTTTAAGAACCCTGAGAAAGAAAGGGTGTCTTGGTTATATTTGTCTGCAAAATCAAGCCATTGGTAGCATGTAAAATGATATTGGAGACTACAGTCTGACACTGGAGGTTGCTTCAACTCCTGCATTTAAATGAGCCTCCCTCGAAGAGGTGATCTTGAATGACTATATGATGCAGGATATTCTGCAATTATGTTCGTGGAAGCTTTTTGATTATGAATATTTAGAAATACCTTAAATATTCTTCCGACTTGTTTTTATACTAAAAATGGAGGTGAGGGGGAGGGGAAGAACAGTATTCTTTATGCCAAGGATATGAGAGGGTGGTGAAGAATATTTAAACCTGAATGCTGGGGCAGCATGCCTGTGTGCTTTTTTTTTCTCTGGCTAGATCTATTGATGTTTCTAAATGTAGCGTATTAGGGAAGAGGCAATTGTGAAAGAATTTAACTGCTACTGATTTAAATCTGCTATGGAATATATTTCCACTCTGATTTTATATGCTGCATCTAGTTAAGAGAAGGTACATAAAATCCTTTTTTACCCCATGTAAATGGGAGGTATACTTCAGATGGACCCTATTACTTTAATAATACTTTTAATTTAATTGGTGACTTTTATTTTTAGTTGACAGTTATCAATAAACTGACTGTCTTTTGAAGTGGAACAAAATTAACTTGCCTCCAAACTCAATCTCATGAGGGATTTTTAGTCTTTTGCGTGCAGTGTGTGGAATTATTGTTGGTGAGGTTTTATGCTTTTAGATATAGACACATATTTTTCTTTTATGTTGTCTAGACCCAGCCCTATTTCTGACATTGTACAAAGGTAAGAAAAAGGCAGTTGCTTAAGACAGCATGCTGTTTAAATGAGAGGGCGAAGAGGGCAAGGGGGCCACCATTGGTTTTACTGCTCATTTTGCTTATACCCTGGAAAGTCAGGCTTGTGATAAGCTTAGGATATGGTGTAAGTCGCTTACTTCTGAGGTTGTGACTGCTTTTGCAATATACTGGAAGAGTGGAGGTGATAAGGTCAGCTCTACAGGTATCTATCTACCTTTAAGTATTCCCTGACTTTGTGTGTTTTTTTTTTGGGGGGGGGTGGTGGGGTGGTGGTGTTTGTTGGGGGTTTTTTGGTTGTTGGTGGTTGTTTTTGTTTTTGTGGGGGTTTTTTGCTTTAGTTTGGTTTTGGTTGTGTCCTCACCCCCCTGACTTTGTCACCTTCACTGTTAAATGTGAGCCTGTTCAGGTCAGGTGTAGTTAAACTGTTTGTCAAACATTCTTTGTTAGGTTATGGATCATTGCCCTATTGGAAATTTTATTTTAAAGGCTTTCTTACCATCAAGTTAAGTTCCTTTTTGAAGATTACAAACATGGATAGTGTCATGACTTGAAGTCTAAACCTGTCCTAACTGCATTTTATGGATGAGATTGTTCTAGAAATCTGAAAACACTGTAAAAGTTCTCCAGAAAATGCTGTAATTGTTAGGTCAGGGCAAGCAATTTTTCACCAAAGTTGTCACACGTGGCTAAACTACATAGCAATTTTGGCCTGATTTATCAGGTGCACCTGAAAATGGGGGAGGAGGGAGGAGAGGAAGGCTGCAGAACAATATAACTGTTATACTGCTAGCCATAATGACTAGCACCTGGATTAGCCTTGGCTGAGTATGAGATTTTGTCACAAAGCCTGAACCCTTTACTGTTTCCGCACTTCCATGCGTGTCAAGATGTGTCAGAGCCATGGAATGAGGTAATCTAGTATCACAGGTATACCCAGAAGGCCTTTTAGAGGCACATTTCCAAGGTAGGTTTGTATATATAGTTGCATGGAATATTCTGTATGTGACTTCTGAGTTATGAAGATTTTTTTCCTCCTTCTGTTCTTTGCTGCATGGAAATGAGAAAATGAGTTGTCTGCTTTTTCAAAGCAACACCGAAACAGGTTCAGGTTGCATGGCTAAAAATGTTATCAATACAATGTTTCTCTTGGGTAGCTGTAGCCTAGCCCTCCCCTCCCCCCCTTGGCAGTGGCAGGAGGGGGACTGAGTGGAATAGGGCAGGAAGAAAAGGCAGAAGTACCTTTGATCTCCCTGCTCTCAGAGACTGTAAGGCTATTTAATGTATGGATGAAACCTGCTCTTTGGGATTTGTTTTGTTTGCCTAGAATCTCCACAGGGCTCCACATGTGCTTTTTCTCGTGAACTTTTAGGTGAGGTGGAATAGAACGAGATACGCTGTCTTCTGTGATTCCAATAGCTTTCTCTCAGCAAACGCAAATGGTAGAAATTAAATTTTCTGGAGTATTTTATCATTAGGCCATACAAACATGTTTTTGAATGACACTACAAATATCAAAGAATTAAGAATGGACTGTGTTCCCTTCAACAAATACAGTTAGTTCTTAAATTGTTTCTAATGGAAAACCTTTCTGATGTTTTCTTCAACCTGGGTTTTACTATAGTTAGAAATACATGCAGAAGAGCAGTTAGTGAATGTGGGGAAGGGAAGAAAAAATGATTCTAAGGGAAACCACCCAGACTAGAAAACAGCAAGCCAAGATCTGTTGTCTAAAGACTATTTGCCTGTTGTCTTTGCTGAAGAAAACAACTGGCAGATTAGGTGTTTGCCTGCCACTTTCAGTGTACCAGTGTAGAATAAAGCAGATCAGCCTGTGTGTTCAAAACAATTGTCAAAGACTTTCTCGAAAGCTTACCCAGTTCATGTAATGTTAAGCATTTCTTTTCAATGCCAGTGTTTGTCCGGGTCATGTGTGCAACAGAACTGCGATGCAGTACCTTTTTTTTTTTTCTGAAGGCAACTGTAGCAAAACTGTTAATTCATATATTACACTCCTTCCAAGTGTGTTAGAACACCCATTTATCTTTGTAGTTGATCACAAGCTAGACAAGACTTCAGTGTCACCACACTGTGTCTAGGGAAGCATCTCTCTTCCTGTTACTGAACCACATTGCAGGTATAGTTGTGCGATGCAGTATTAAATTAATGTTTTCTTGGAGGTAAGAGGAGATCATCTTTATATGACCATAGGTGTGCTAAATGTCCTTCCTTCTCTATACTCATTAACAGGTAATTTTGAACTTTAAAGGAAAAATATCTCTTTGTTCCAGATCATATAGTATGCTTTTATAAACAATTTAAATAGTATCAAATGCTTGTCATTTTTACCTAATGAAGAGGGAGTAAAAGAGCTTTAAAGCAAAGGATCTGTCATAATGCTTAACGTGAAACTTTTTAAAGTGGTTATTAGTGGCTTTTCTTCACAATGAAAGCTTTATGTTAAATATGTTGGCTGTAGCATAACTTTAACTCAATGCTTTCAGGTAATGCATTAAAATACAAACTGTGCTGTCCCTTCTAGGCTTTCATAATATTGTCATGCAACATTAAGTCCCTGAGGAGGAGTTGGTGGATATTTAAAAAACAAACCCACCTACCCCCAATTCTTGATTCTTTTAAAACCAATATGGAGGTTTTAAACTCTTCTTTCTCTAGAACCCTGAACTTTCATAACTGTTGTGACAAACTTGAGAATTAGAGAGAGAGAGTGTGTGTGTGTATATATATTTGTAAAGCTATTACTTGCTGATAATGTTCCCACTCTACCAGATGGCGCAATATTGAAATCTGTTAGCAATGGGCTGCATGGTAAAATCAATCAGACTGTTTCTTATCCCATGCTTTTCTGAACTGCACAAAGTGAGTAGGTAAATATATATACTTGTTCCACAAGGACAATGCAAAGCTGTCTCACTAGCACCAGCCACTGCAAGACTACTGTTGTAGTTCTCTTATGCGCTGTTTTGAAGACTCATCTTTTTATTAAAGACTTAAAAGAACAAGAGCATAATCTTGGGAAGAAATGAGAAAAATAGTTGAAGTGTTCCTGATGTTTCACTATGCCAAAGAATGACTAAGCAATGGAAGCTTACAGTAGTGATGTATGTTTTGGGGTTTTTTTTTTCCATTTTGCTCATCTGAAAGCCTCTGAATTTTTGTTTTTCTGTGTCTTAAGCAGGTCTGTTACTGCTCTGAGCTCTAGCTAGAGCACAAGATATGAAGTGTTGTAGCATAAGGTGACTAAGCAGCTATTTCTACCTTACATTGGCAAATGAGTAGTAAGCTCTAAGGGTGCTATTTTACTATTTACTTTATATGTAAATGAGTGAAATGTCCTCACAAGATTTTTAAAGTTACAAAATCTCTGGTATATGGATGAGCTGCTTTCTTGACTTGCATAAGCAATAGTTCACTTTTTCTTTTAGACCTCTTATTGTTCTTTTTAAAAGACTGTTTTAAATATTGCTGTAGGTCTAGAAAGGAACCTTTCTAGGCTGCATGGGTTTAATGTCTTGTTGTTAGTTCCCATGGGCCAAATATTGATGATCTGAGTCATTTAGATAATGGTATGAAGTCAAATCCAACTTCCAGTGCTGATTCAGCATGAAACATTTGGTTATAAAATCACTTTTTTATATCAGTCAGCTGCTGGTTAATTCTTACATGAATGATCTTGGAAATCATAAATGTCTTTCAAATGTTTTCTTATTTAGCATGAATCTGAGGAAATTATTCTTCTGGGAAGTCTCTAATAAAATGCAGCTAGAAGTTGTTATACATGCAAACCTAAGAATAGAAAATGTAACAATTTGGTTGCATTGTTCTACATACTTTATTTTCTCTATGGTTACCTTATGTCTAACAACAGGATGCCCTGCCTCACTGAAACATCCCAAAGTGATAGAACAGGTAATGGAGCGGGGAGTGGGTTGGGTGGCTTTTGTTGCTGTATCTATTAATGGAAGGGTTAAGCAGAAGGCAGAAGTAAACAATTTACTTTCAAAAAAAAAAAAGTGAAATGCATGTTCTCACTCCAGTATTTTGAGGAAAGTTTTTATTGTTCAGAACAGTCAATCAAGAGGACTGGTTTGTGTTCTTTCTGCACCAGTCTGAAGAACTGAAACCTAAAGCAAAGGTAGCATTCCCCTGGTTTTGCTTTGTGCACTCAAATTGTAATTCTAACACCTCACTGATGGCCCTGTGGAGTGTATTAACATCTTAACGTTGCTGGTTTTGTCAAATACCCAAGCTGCGTTTTCATCACATTTGCTGGAGGCTAGTGAGTCCCAGGAAAAGGGAAACTTCTGTGCTGCATGCTTTTTGCTGCTATATGTGTGTGAATGGGTAGCAGTTAATGTAGTCTACTTGGATAAACTTTTTCTAAAACTTTTTAGGCAACTGTTGAGAGTGTACACATATGCGTGTGTCCTGGTTTTGGCTGGGATAGAGTTAATTGTCTTCCTAGTAGCTGGCACAGTGCTGTGTTTTGGATTTAGGATGAGAACAATGCTGATAACACACCGATGTTTTAGTTGTTGCTAGGTAATGCTTACACTAGCCAAGGACTTTTCAGCTTCCCATGCTCTGCCAGTGAGAAGCTGGGAGGGGGCACAGCCAGGACAGCTGACCCGAACTGGCCAAAGGGATATTCCATACCATGTGATGTTATGCTCAGTATATAAAATAGGGGAAAGCAGGGTGGGGGGCACTGCTCGGGAACTGGCTGGGCATCGGTCGGTGGGTGGTGAGCAATTGCATTGTGCATCACTTGCTTTGTATATTCTTTTAGTATTATTATTTTCCCTTCCTTTTCTGTCCTATTAAACTGTCTTTATCTCAACCCATGAATCTTACTTTTTCTATTTCCCCCGATTCTTTCCCCCATCCCACTGGGGGCAGGGAGTGAGCAAATGGCTGTGTGGTGTTTAGCTGCGTACCGGGTTAAACCACAACAGCATGTGCGCGCGTACATACACAATCAGTCAGTATGTGGAAGTGCTGTATTCTTTCTTGGAAGTTTATGGAAGAAGTAATAAAAGTTCAAAAAGTAATTTGTTCCTCTTATTCACAATGATGACTTTAAAATGGTTACCCGTTCTTAGCAGCTTACATCTTAAGGAGATGATTTCAAACAAAAATTTGCAACTTCTTTTTTGCCAGTGACTTAGATAGACTTTTCAGACCTCTTCCCCTATAGTAACTTTTTTCCCCATAAAGGCTGGGCTAAAGAGGTTAGACAGAAATAGGGAATTATGGCTCGTGTTGCACTTCTTTTTGTGCTCTGTCCATCTTTGTCTGCTTTAGTTCATTGCAGCAGCAATAGCAGCACCTTTTGTTGTAGTACTCTCTTGGTTTTATCTTTTATGGAAGCCTTTTTGATGTTCAGAGTGGGGATTTCTGGCTCAATGGACAGACCTCAGCATATGGCCTACTAGAGGACCACCCTTTAGGTAATGCTGCTAGGTGTGCATGGATTTTTAATCCTTTTAACCAGTACTTATAAAATACCGTTTGTTTGGCTTAGGTACAACTATTAAGTGCTATAAGAGAGAATCCCTAAGTCTTAACTACTTAAGAAGGAAGTTTAAAAATATTAGCTCTAAGTCATACTCTGCTGTACTTCTCATTTAAGCATAATTTTGTAGTAGCCTTTTAAACAAGAAAATTGAAAAGAACAAATGGGTTCAAGACGCTTTAAAGGTATCTTATTTGGCTGCGTACCAGCTGGATGCCACGTGCTGGCGTGTGCATTGTTCTTACTTTGTAAATAACTTATGTTCCCTTATTTGAAAGTTTTAGTTTCCCATTAAAATCTCTGAATGGGAAATAACATTTTTAGGCAGTAATTGATACTAATCTTAATCAGTATTTAAAGTATTTATCTAGTCATAGATAGCTCTAAAGGCAACAAAAGCAAGAGTACTTTATCTACAAATTGTTCTCTTGATTAAAATGGAACAAAACCAGCACCTCTGTTAACCTAGAATGTTCATTTGATCTCCCCTTAAGAGGAAGGCAGGTTTTTTTTTGATCAATGCACAGAAAACTGAAAAAGAAAACATCTGCGCCGGCTGGAGTAGCTTTTGAATACTTTTGTATTACACCTGCGGGTTTTCTGTTGAAGCCCCTAATCTTCTGGCGGTGCATGTTCATAGCTCATAAACAAGACTTGTAGAGGTGAGGTGTAGAATTAGTGCTAGCAATCTTGCCAGACTTGTATTGGCTGTGTTAGAGATCATAACAAGGTATTAGGGATGATGAGTGGGATCCAGTGAGATGTAAAATGAGTAGAGATTTGAGGAAATTCAAGGCGAGCCATCACTTGATAGGGACAGAATAGCTTGCATTGTCATCCACTGTATTTTCTGTTCAAATGTACAGCTACAACGTAGCTTTATCCTGAACTGCTTTGTCTTCTCTTGCCCACCTGTCTGTAGCTGGACCTCAAATGACCTCTATCAAGAGATTAATATGTAGTACAGTAACATTTCAGATTGGCCAAGCAATGCTTTTGGTATATGAGCAAAGTTTGGGTTTGTTGGGTTTTTTTTCCCCTTTCCCCCAATCTTAGCACTGCTTTATATCGATGAAACTTTTGCTTAAACTAAAGATTTTTGTCTAGGCAGAAGTGTAAGGTTGTTTGAGCTATACATTTGAGAAAGCTTTTTAAAAATCTTTTAAAGCAGTGGAAATTTCCAGGCATCACAAGAAAATAAAAAAAATTTTGAAGTTCTGGTCTAATAACTGCTTTGCAAGAAGAGAGAAATACGAAAAGGAACCGCAGACATTCTGGATGTCAGCCTGTGAAATTTTCCACTATTTCCTTTAATAACATGCAGGCATGCTTATATTGCTGGAATTTCAGTTAGAAGTCTCATTCTGACTGAAACTTAAAGCTGCTTGGTGAGCAAATGCTCCCTGAAAATGAATTGTCAAGAAAAAAGTTCTCACTTGTAAGAACGTGTGTAAACCACTCCCATGCTGGATATCAACTACTGATTATATTAATCTTGCCTTCAATTTCTTATTTTACAGTTTGTGTTAACTGTTACTATTACTGGATGATCACTGCCAGGTGACAATCCATCTTTTCTTGCTTCCGATAATAATTCTAGACTAACATTTCCTATAAGGACTGTATGTTGCTAAACTAGAAATCTTAATTGTTGTATCTTTGATACACTAAAGGAAGAAAGACAGTAGGAAACATCCTGTTCTAATCGTATTCTTTTGTAAAACAGTTAACTTTAAAACCTATTTAATGTTTATTTATAAAATTATTGTAGCTTCAGATAAATTGGTGAAAACCAAACTGAAGGGATCTACAGGTTCAACCTCATTTGTCTACCTTGAAGCTCTTTTCTGTTTAAGTTTTTCTTGTTTACCAAAAGGCTCCCTGACCTTTCTCCAAGATCTAGAGGACTCTGTACTTTGAATGTGCCTTGTCTTTCTGTCACTACAGATATTTATTGTTGACTTATGCTCTTTTGGGTTAGGGCCTAAAGAATCGTTTATATAATGGGTTGAATTTTTTTTTTGCTTAAATGCTGGGGTGGGAGCTGAGGTAGTATATTGTGCAAAAAGCAAGCAACATCACAACAGACTGACTTCTTTCCAGTATTAATTGAAAATATAAAACCAGAACCCTTCAAATGCATTCCCATGGAATGCTGTCTTTCCAAGGCAGTGTGGTACACTTCCACGGCCACTCAAGCCAAGTCAGGGCTATTGTGCTTCCTTTCTGTTACCTCTCCTTCCCTTGCTCTGGGACCGAGGCCCTTGCAGTCAGCAAACAGATTTATTCAAAATTGTCCGTTCCCTCCCTCCCACCAACAAAAAAACCTGAACCCCAAAACCAAACAAAAACACTCAATTTCTGGCTGTCAGTTTACCCCTAGTTGCACAAATACCAGTACTAGTGCAAGGGAATGGGTTGGGTGGGACTAGAGCAGCCACAGTCTATGAAAACTTAAACTGGATGGAGTTCCTGTAAGACTCTGTTCCTGATACAAATGTGTTACAGAAGAGAGACTCAAGTGGTACCTGGGTGTAGGAGAAATTCAGCACCCTTTGTCTACTCTGGAGCTGTAACTAGAAAGAGTTGGCAGAGTTACTAATTATGCGTTATTATTGGTAGTTCCTTAGCTGTTGTATCTGCATTGGAAAACTAACTTCACTAAATCAATAGGGATTAAGTAGATATATTGAGTGCTGTTCTGAAAATTGGTGTTGAGAAACCTGCAAACATTTAATGCGTATTTGTTACTAGTGTAGTGTATGTACATATTGCTGAGCAGAATAACCTACTGAAAGGGGTAAGTACTGCAAGAATTCTATTTTGGGGTAAATTAATCTATAAAATGGATCACTTCTGTAGAGACTCAGAAGATCAGCAACCCCATGCTATTGGGTCTAGGGTTAAAGGATTTTTAACAGGACTGTTAAAAATTAGTTTTTGTTATGGAAAACTTTTTTATTAATTTCTCCTATGCTGTTGTAATTAGTGGTCCTTCATAGGTGGTAAGGGACTTCATGGTTTCTAGGTTGAGGTTAAGGACTAAGAACAGTAGCGATCTTTAATAGCTGGTGATACTTGTTTCTAAATGAACTTGCAGAGTAGATTGACATACCTGGCAGCATTTATAGAATCAGTGCTTAATAATCTGTAGTGGAACTGTCACTTAAGTTCTAGCTTTCACTTCCATAAAATCAAGGTTAAACTTTTTTTTGTCTGAAGATTATTTTTTTTTTTATGGAGACAAAAACAAAAGGGGAGGGGAGGACAGTACAGAACAAGTTTTGTGTACAGCTATGTCTTATTTTATACCAAGAGTGCCTTTCATGTCTAGGTCTAGATAGTTTCCAAAGTTAACCTGTACAGCTAGGCCAAAATAAATAACTACATGCAAAGCTGAAGACAAATTATTGTACTCTGATAAAAGTATGTTTACTGTAGGAACCTATTGCTAAATAGAAACATGTTCAATGTTTATATGAACACTTGTTCAAAAGGAATCTGTCAGTGCCTGTACACAGATTGATAGGATATAGGTCAATTTAGAATATAGCCATCTGACCTACAACTTCATAGAGGTGATGAAAGTGGGAAGAGTGGCACATAACAGTAATTGACAGGACCATCAATCTCAGATAATACTTTTTTGAGCCAAGGTGGCAGTGTTTCCAGACCTCCAAAAGCAACACAGCTGAACCCTTTTGATTGGTAATTGCACTATAACACACAGTTGCCAAAATAATTGATGTTTTTTTAGATTTAGGGCCCGGTTGAATGTCTGCTTAGTATTGTCTGGAAACTCTTTTCCTGTTTTCTGTCTACCTTTAGATTACAGTTATGGATGCAGGAGCTCCTTGGCCAGGTTTCAGGGCAGGTACTTGACTGGCTGAATTAACTATGGACCAGACTCTTCAGATTGGAGTGTCCAAAAGCCTTTTTTAAAATATATGACTTCACCTCTAACTGGAATTAACTCTTAGCTGACACACAAATTCCACTGGTATGGAGGTTCAACAAATGTTTTCCTTTATGATAATGGCAAACCCATGAAGTGAGCTGACTTTATCAGAGGCAGAACAGTCCTAACTCTTCTAATTAGAATACACAAATGTTTTACCTATAATAGAATCTCTTGAACATCAACAAACTATGAAACTTACGTGATTGGCCTTTTCTGCTGGTTTGAGTTTAAGAAAAAGATGGTTCTTGAAACTGCAATTTAGTTTTAAAGTAAACTTTAATATCTGACTGCTAGGTCGTTATAATTAACTGTCTTAATCTGTTCATTAATCCTTTGTCTCTAAACAGAAATGGTTCTCCTGAACATTTCTGTTAACTAGCACTCTTCAATTCTAGATGTTTCAATTTTTATTGATATTTCAGTAATGATTCATCTTTTTCTTCCTCTTTCAGGGCTCACAAGAACTAGTAGCATGCTATGTAGAGGAAAAACGCTTTGGGGCAACACTATTCCTTAGTGCCAAGTTGAGTTGAAAGTTTAATCAAGGTGATGAGGTGGCACAGGTGAGACTGAGAATATTCTGGCATGCAAAAATAATCCATTGTACTCACATTTTTGCATTAAGTTTAACACAGCAGGGCTCCATAAAGTTTATTTGTATTAGAGAATCTGAAAAAAGACAACAAACTTTCTTAGTTATGTGCTATTGCAAGGTTTCTTCAGTAGACTAATTTCCTGGACCAAGGACTGCTGTCTGGATTAACGCACTGAATAGCTTCAACTTTCAGTGGGGCATTATTTTAGGGTACTTTATTTAACTCTTGCACTGTGTGGACTTGTGTAGCCGTAGTCACTTGTATTCATACAGAGTATCCAGTGTCTACCACAGCACAAGAGGTTTTTTAAATAATTCTAAAAAAAAAAATCTAGTAACTTCCTTCTTAAATATTGAGACACTAATACAGGGTAGATGTACTTATTATGGATCTGTTGCACCAGATTGGTGGTGTCAGCTGAGGATGTACCACATTTGTGGTGGTGTTACTATGGCAACTGCCTTCCAAGAGCTGTCTCAAGGTCACTCATCAGTAGTAGCCTGGAGTGCTTGCTGCTTAAGCAAAATATCTACACCAAACAATTCAGGAAATGATCATTCTGCTTTGAGAAAGCAACAATAGGGATGCAAAGCAGTACTTTATTTTTGCATTGAGGGAAAGGAGATTCTCTTTAATTACTCTGTGTATTCGTCCGTCAGATATTTGAAGACTGAGTCATTGAGGGGTGGATTTTAGTTGAAATGTAAATCATAAGTAATCTAGTATCAATGACATGAAAATTGTCTTATTTAAAAGCAAAACAAAACAAAAAATAGAACCTGTAGAAGCTGAAGAACTTGAATAGAAATTGGTGACCAAGCCTGAAGTTTATGGTGCAAAAATGACTGCCTACACTGATGATAATTTAGACAAGATAGTGAAAATTACACTGAGTTGAGAATTCAGAGCTTCTTATAGTTAAGGGCTTCTTTTGTGAGACATCCAGATGCATTCTCACATCTAAATCCTTGTGGATGTAGTTAGAGAACATCAAATATGCTTAGCAGCATTTTCAGTCTAATGCACAGTGATTCAGACATGAGGCTAGAGAAGGGGTTGTTGATGAAGGTGATCTTATGTCTGAGGTTACAAGAGATTCTAGTATACTACATGCATAAAATTGAATCCACTAGACTAAAACTTGATTAGAATGACAAAGTGCTGTTTCCTTGGTTTGGATAATTACCTGACTAGTAAAAAGCTACTATATTTTATGTGGCTTTTTGTTTGGTTGGTTTTCCTTTTTGGATTTAAACTTGCTTTTCCTCTTTCTTCTTGCATAATTTCATGGACTAAAATAGTAGTATGATAGCAACAGAAGCAGCCATTAGATTCAGCAGTTGATGTTATGGCTGACTATATCTCAAACCTCTTTCACAAAGTGGTAAGCTTTTGTTTTGAGAACTTAATGTATTCAGATGGCAATTTAATCCCTCCTTTTGCTTTTTAGGCTGAACAGACCAAGTTCTTCCTGCTTCTTCTCAAAAACATGTATTAGTTGGTTTCCCACACACACCTCTTGGTTTTTTAACTTCTGATTAGTTTGTAGGTTTGGGGAATATTGTTATTTCCCAAGTGCATGATTTGTATGTCTCGTACTAAGAAATACTTCACAGAGCTGTCCCCAGAATAATTTCTGTTAACATCTCTGGAGCTGTGGGCCAGAAGTCACTTCCTATAGTGTGATCTAGAATTGATGCCATTCTCTAGAACTGGATTTGAAGATGTCTATTTTTAAATAAACACAACCAAGACTTAAGTCTTGTCTTTGAGACCTTTAAGAGTTGGGATTGGTTGGAATTTTTGTACAAGTAGGTTCAATAGTAGTTGTCCACAGAACCCAAGGAGCTCCATTCTTGGAGTACTACTAGTACTACACAGAAATGACAGGTGAGCTGGTACTTCTGTTTCTAGATTAACAGGATATACGTATATTTAAGGAAGGAATGAAAATATAAGAGCTAAGGATATCAGATTAGTAATCCAGTCTCCTTCCACCCTCAGTAAAACAAGCCTAGGCTGTAGTAAGAGGGTGGAAAAAAGTTGTACATTCAAACTGTTGGTAAAAGGGAGATAAGAAAAATCTCTACCTTATTAAGGTTGGTCTTTAAAAGGCATTCATGTTAAGCGTCTGTATCTTTTTCTCCAAAGTAAGCAGTCTCTTCAAATTTTAACACGTTATAGCATGCAAATAACTAGTGTATCCATTGCTATAGTGTGAGGCCATAGCAAGAGAAGAACAATTTTCATCTGTGCCTCAGAGCAGAGGTTTCCAGGGCATGATACACAAGTCATTTCCACATGATATGAAGTAGTGGCGTATACGAACACTTCCTTGTCTACAAGATAAACAGTCTTACACAGGCAACTAAGAAATTGCACATGGGGAAGTATTTACTGAGAGATAATTTGAGCCACAGGGCTGATATCTGCATCACTAATTACTAGGGACATGCTTGCAGTCTGAGGTACAGGCTTATCGCCCCAAAGCTGTCAGTTGCAATCCCCTAGCTGTGCCACCACAGGATGGCTATCTTTGTTGCACTGGTCTGTGAGCTGTGCTGAGCTCCATGGTGAGTTTATCCAGATTGTAAACTAAATTCTTGCTGAATGCAACATCTTGGCTACACTGCTGGTGTGAAAGGTAACTTCAAAGTTACCTAAGGCATATTCATGCAAATTTCATGAAGAGAAACTATTGTAGAGCAGAGATCATTGTTACCTGCTTAAGAGAAAAATCAGATTTGTGTTTCACTTTATATGCACTCAAGAGGATTTTCTGAAAGTGAACAGGCTAGACTTGTGGGTTTACCCTACACCTGTGTTTTTCATGGTATTTTACAGTATGTTATTTCTATTTAAGAACTGTCCTAGAGTTCATGAGAGAAACAGTCTGATCTTCCACAGCTGTTACAGATTTCCTGAGGATGCAGCTAGTTGATATCTCTTAACAAAAGCAGGTGAGCTAAGATCCTAGACAGTGGCAATGTTTTATTCCAAGTATAGGTACTGGCTATAGCCAAAATAGTCAAGTGTAACTACACTAATTGCCTCAGCCACTTTAAAAGTTTTTTCTTTGCAGTAACAAGGCTGTTTCAACTTTCTAATGTAATATTTTGAACAAAAGATTGGATGCTTTCCTATAGTCATACTCACTCCCCAGAAAGTTTCTTCTATTACAGAGCCTTGCTATTTAGTAATTCCAATCCAGTCTAGACTTGTTTTTTCTGGAATAATAAACTTGCAAATCTTCCAGGCTTTTCTTCCTCCCCAAATAAAGTTAGCGACGCACTTCACCACAGATTGATTCATTTAGAAAAGATTTTAATATACTGTTATTGTTAAAAACAACAAAAAAAAAAAACCACCCTGCCAACAGAAAAACCTGTGCATGAAATGGAATGTTTCTCTTCTAGAGTTACACTGGCTCCATAGCATCAACAGTGGAAAAAAATAAGTAACAGCCCTGGAGAGACTTCAGCTACATCAGTTGAAACAAGGATACAGCTAGGGCTATTGGTTAGTCTAAAACAAAAACAAAACCCCACCCACAAAACACCACAGAAGAATACAGCTGAAAAGTGGCTTGTTCTAACTTGCCTAGTATATTGCTAAATTAAAGGCCCCACCTCTGAACCAGGGATTTTAGAAACTGCTCTGACTTTTCTCTGTATACTTGCATAGGAAGTCCTCATGCATTTCAGTATTACTCTCAAGAATCTGAGGGGGCAAGGAGCACAATTAAGCAATTGCTTAAGTTCCTAATACAAGATCGGCCACCATCAGTTAGTTTATAGCTGGTATTTCATGGCTGGAGGAATTTGCATTAAGATTTGTTACATAAAACAATATTGTAAACATGTTTTGAGGACAGATGAAGCAGCTTTAATATTCAAACTTTATTAACTCTTATGAGAGGATACACCAAGTAGACTCAGCCAAAATAGCTAGTTTTCCAGAAAAATTGTACCGCTGGCACTTTTTGAAGCAAGTCTGGAACAAGTCTAAGGGGTAAAGCT
This sequence comes from Aptenodytes forsteri, assembly GCF_000699145.1. NCBI lineage: Eukaryota > Metazoa > Chordata > Aves > Sphenisciformes > Spheniscidae > Aptenodytes > Aptenodytes forsteri. The sequence continues at coordinate 1,052,622 of NW_008795560.1, forward strand.
CTTTACCCGCATTTCTAATCCACTTAAATTTCTTCATTGGCAGCTATCTTAGCAGCTCTTTCTTCATTCTAAGTGCAAGAAGAATTTCTTGACAAAGTCTGCTAGAATGTGGCATTATCTTGAATCAGCTTCACTCCATGCACTCAATGCTTGCAGTCCTAGATTGTATCTCTGTCAAAAAGCTAGAGAAACTGAAGGACAAAGCACAGATCAAGAGTCAGATAAAACAAAGAATACTTAAGTGATTTAATAATTTTAGATAAGCAGAAAATACAGCTTCTAGAATTAAGATGTTTTGGTTGTTTTCCATTTGGGATAATTTGTTTATCTTGGTTTTGCTGCCATATATCCAGATGTGACTAAACTGTCTCCAGGTAAAAGTTTACTACAACACTTTTGTATTGCTCTAGCTACAAAGATATTACTGTCATCTTGGAAATGTTAAGTTCCGTATTAGTTAAATTTACCACAACAGAGCAGAAGTTACTGATGTCAGAATTGGCAGAAGTTAGTTTAATCCTCTCAGAGAAAGTAAGTTATAGCTTACGTGCAGTGAAACAACATGGAGATGGCCACTAATTCACTGTTCTGCTAGCAGTCATCTGAAAGATTTCAATATTTGCCATATGCATATAAATGTGTCGTGGTCTCTGCTAGTGCTAACACTATCTCTAGGAAAAACAGGTATGCCCTAGACTTCTTGAAAGAGTTCTGGCCTCCAAACAAGGCTATCTATCACGTGATATGGGTCACACACACAGGAGTGCTCAAAACCAGTTTGTTCTCTCTTAAAGACAAGCAGATGCTCATGCCTCTTCCCTATTTGTTAGCATCCTTGAAACACAGAAGTATTGGGCTTGTTTTCAAAGGCGTTGGTCTTTCTTTCAGTTCGCTATTATGTAAACTCTGCTTTTTCCAATAAGTCAATCATGAGATTGTCGGGGTTGGTTTGATCTTGTGAAATGCTTTAAAAAGTATCTTCAGCAGGTCTTAGAGCAGTGTCCTGTATTTCACTATTAAAAAGGTATGCTAAAGGAATTGTTCCATTGGTGTCAAACTATATGGATGTGAAGACTGCATTTTTCTGTGAGCTAGAGCAAAGGGAGAGTCCAGAATTTGGTTTCTTGAATTTTGTAATGAAACTTATGCTTATGAAGCACACAATGATTATGAAAAAATAATAGCAAGCAATTAATTACTACTTTCTAAAGCAATCTGTAAGCCTTGATTTGGTATACTGTGACAGTGGGAGATTACATTAGTTGGCTAGGTCTAAGTAACTTCAACTGAATTATTTGTTGGACTAAATATTTATTTTTTAAATACATAAATAGACTTCTATATCAAACTAACTTCCTAGCTGCTCCTAATCCTTTCTCAAATATTAAGTTGCTGCTAATGAGAAGGGACTTGACTAAAGTTAAAAATAGAGCACGCTGAACTTGACATGAACCTTAATATCTTTTCCAGCTTTTATAAGGATTGTATTGTGAATTGTGTATTGTTTAGTTGGTTTCTTGCTAATTAAAAGTATTGAAATAAACTGTATTGTGAAATAAAGCTGCTGTCATTGCTTTGTTTATATTTTGGATATCTTATCTAAATGTTACTTTACAAATTTGATGCGAAGTTCAAGCTTGGAGATGGGATTTCTAAGTCTTACTAAGACTTTTTTTTTTTTCCTAAAGGCAAAATATATTGCTGAAGACCTAAGACAACTGAAATGTGTTTATTGTCAAAGCCTAAAACAAACTTGTTTTGTTTACTTGGGCTTTGGATAAAGCCAGTGTGGCAGATCAGATATTTCACTATATGGAGTTTGTTACTACAGCCTTTCAGAAGTTTCCAGTGTTCTTTGGGCTTGGTTTTACATAGATCTTTATTCTGCTTATTGTAAATTCATTTATTGACTTAACTGATAAGTTTACTAATTATTTTATAGACATAAGACTGATCTTGACTAAAACAATTCTGCAAAGCTTATTGCATGAAGATTTGGTAAACTCTTAAAGAAAACATCTCTCTCTAATACTTCTTGTTCTGGGAGTAGGTCCTAATAGTGGTTTGCTTACCTCTGATCTTTTATTCTTGTCCTCTAAGAATGTAGACTTGATAACTACAGGTAATAACTACAGTCACTGTCAGGGTGGTCATTGAAGAAGAAGCCATGGTGGTTTAAGGGAACTTTCTCTTCTGGGTGAGTGGCTGTATGTATCCCTAGCACTTGATTTAGGAGACTTGTCCTTATTCCGAGTGATGCTTTTATCTTTATACTTAGTGATGTACTTAAGGGAGAAACAGGCCTGCTATAATCAATAGACTTTTGCCCAATTTTCTTCCACTCGGTAAAAAAAAAAAAAAAAAAAACCTGAATTGATACTCTGTCAAAATGACAGACCAGTGCTAAGTAGTGCTGAAAAAGTTGTGTTGTGAGTTGTCAGTGAAGAAAAAGAATACAAAATTGAAAATACCGTATCATTATACAGTCATGTTATGCCTTCCTCTTGAATATAAGTAATTCTGGTCTATGCCATATCAAAAAGAGTATAGTGGACTTCATCTTTCTCTGTTTTTTTTTTTCTTAGAGGTCAAAGCTAAAATTTTTTTGAGAAACATAATTTGCCAGCACTTCTCTGCCATCTTTTTTTTTTTTTTTTTTTTTGTTTGGGGGGGCGGTTCCCCCCCCCCCCCCTCCCGTTCCACAAGTGTCATGGAAAATCAACAGGAAGAAAGTGTTTTCCTCTTCAGTCATTTCATTTATTCTCTTCCTTCTCCTCCTCGTTATCAGATGGCAGAGTTAAAAATAAAAACCTGATACTTTCGCATAGTGTAGAGCTTAACTACAGAACTGGCTGCCACAGAATATTTTAGCTGTATTAATTTTCAAAAAGAAGCTTATATAGAAGAGAAATCCAGCTGCTGGGAAACTCAGTCCTTTTGAACCAGGAAATTCCTGAGCTGTAGATTGTGAAGTTTGCAAGTATGCTGAAACACATTCATATGCTTACCTTTTTCTTTCTAGGCATTCCTACTGGCTTCTGTTGGAGAGAGAACACTGTGCTAGGTAAGTCTTCTGTTTGACTTAATTGTCCAGGACTACTTTTATTTATGAGAATTGATCCAGAGAAAACACCGATATTTAGGGGGTTAGGAAAAGGGAGAAAATAATTTCCATTCCCTTAGAAAAATAAAGGTTTTTTCGTATGTTCTATATTAGTATTGTATACAATTTGCTCCCTTCCTCAAGTTTAAGGGAGGTTGAGATGCATGGTATGACCTGGCCTCGGTATGTATGATAGTTTCTAATGCTAATAGGCTTTTGCGGGATACTTGGGCCATTAAAGGATGTTGCTCTTAAAAGTTGTGGGATGGAGTGGTAGCATCCTTCTGTGTATATGTTTGCCTTTAGTTTCTAATTCTCTATCACTGATACTAGAGTTTTCTTCTTTCTGAAGTAACTGATGGTGTGAATACTTTGCTCAGAACAGTTCTTTTGAAACAATGCTAAAGCTGTTCTGGGCCCAGAGTGGATAAGATGCTAATCACTGGTGGTTTTTGGTTTTGTTTGGGTTTTTGTCATAACTTCTGGGGTAATCAGTTTAGCCTTCAGTACTCAAATAGATTAATGTGTCAAGCTCTATGCCTGTTGCTGGAGAGTAGTGAAAGTGGTAACTTGGCTGGACATTCCTTTCAGTGGGATTTTGGCCTCAAGAAAGGAAGCACCTCCTTCAGTATAATCTCTTGTGATAAGATCAACCTCTTTGCTCTGCAGCTTAGCACGTGCCCTGAAATAAAATTCAATAAAAACCAACCCTGGCTTGGTTAGAATAAGGTAAGGTAAAAGCAAAATGAAGAAAACGAAAGGAGACAGTGGAAGGAAAACCTTTGGAGAATGATCTCTTCAAAGCACAGAAAAGGTTGTGTTTTGTTTCAGATAGCTGTGCTCATTAAAATGTTAGAGTTCCTAAGCAATGATTTGAAGACAGATGACACACTGAGGTAAATAATATGTGGTGGAGAGAAGGAATAAATAACTTTTGCTCTTGACTGGACGGAGACACTTGTCTAAGCATATTGTCTGTCATAAATCTACTTGTGGAATAAATATTTTGCTCTTGACTGGACGGAGACACTTGTCTAAGCATATTGTCTGTCATAAATCTACTTTTGATGAAAAAAACCTAAATCACAGCACTTTTATTCTGTAAGACAGAATTAATGACATCAGACTTAAGTTTTGTATGCTCTTTTCTTGTGTTCCCTCCATGGTATGCTGTGTTTATCCTGTTATTGTATGTACACTGTCATTTATAGGCTTCATCTGTATGAGAATCTAACAAAGTAAGCTTCCTATTGGTGAAAGCTCAAGTGTAGGTAAGGTTTTGTAGCTTTCTGAACTTTTAATGGACTGTTAGGTACACTAAAAATGCTTACCAGGCTTTAAAAAGAAAATATTAAAGCTATGCCATGCCTAGAAACAATATTAGTAACTTTTCTCCTAATAATTTTGACAGGGCCCAAGAATATAAGCTTCTGACTGTGGTGTACCTAAACATAACCTCCCTTTCTTTTAAGAGTTCCATGTAAGTGTGATGTACTGTAACAGAAGGTCACTTCACTGGACAAATGCAGTGTGGCATTTACTGACAAGAATCAACTCCACATTGAATCAACTACGCTGGATAGCTGATATACTCCAGTTGTACGACATAAATGCATGACTGGTGCTAATCACTTAGTTACCATGTTTGATATGCTTACCCGATGCTAATATAAAAACCTTCCAGTGCAGGGGTGTGCCTGAATACTAACTTTAAAGCTTAGTGTCAAGTTAAACTTTGAATTAAACCGCAGAATGACCTGGAAGTCTGGTAAAAGAGAACATGAGTTGTTTAAATCATGGTGGATGCATCTTGGATGTCTCATTGGCAGACAAATGCTCAAACAATGGTTCCCCAGCTCAGGGTTTTATTGAATGTAAGATACAACTCAGTTGGTCTACTTGTATGGGAACTAAAGATACAATGCATGTAAGAAAAAGTAATAATAAAAAAAAAATTCAACAGCTCTATCCTGGCTTTGCTCCAGTGTACTATATAAAAATTTCTTCCTAATGTTGTGAAACTACACAACTACTTAGCCATTTATCTACAAACAAGGAAGCAACAGGATCTGAAACAAAACATTATAAATGTTTTTTGGCACTTGAAAGGGAAGGATATGATCCCTTCTTCTGTTTTTGGCAGTCACTGACCTCTTGTGCTAACTTCCAGAATGGCTGCAAATCTTCCTAAAATTACTTGGAATTTCTATGCTAATGATGGTAGTGTCACTTCGGAGAGTTCTGCAGATAAACATCAGTGTTTGAGAAGTGCCATTTGTATAAAAACTTTCATGAGCAAAACTGATTTTCTGTCTGCTGCAGGAATCTTAGGGAGCTTATTGTAAGATTTGTTGAAAAATGTCTTTTTAATGAAGGTGAAGGTATTGCTTCTTTAATAGAACATTAGAAAAACTAGAAGCATAAGGTTTTTGTGCAATGGAAATTCTTTTTAAAGAATATAAAAGTTTGGACAAAAAAAAATCCAGAGGGCATTGAGAGCCTCATTCAAAAGCATGCTGCTTTTTCTCATAAATGGGGGAAAAAAAATCCTTGATGGTAAGAATTAATGTTGTGGTCAGGAATACATACTTTGTGTCCAGTAAAGATGGGAGTATTAATGGATGTATGCAAAATGTAAAGAGTACATGACTGTCCTGGTTTTGGCTGGGATAGAGTTAATTTTCTTCCTAGTAAGGAAGAATAATAAAACATACCTGCTTAAATCAGTACCAAAAAGAATGTGGTAATACATCTTAAAATTAAGACAAAGTAGGATCAATTGTAAAGTAGTCTCTTGTCTTAGTAGTCCATTGTTATAATGGTACCAAGTTTATCATTGGGCTGCAGTACATAATACTCTGATGTCAATGTCTTACTGAAAATCATAGAGAAATGATGCTAGCATCAGTCCAAACACTGCGAACAAAGTTAGAGCTGGTTTTGTTCAGTCACGTTTTGACGGTTTCTTAGGATAGAGATTCCATAGGCTGTCTGGAACTGGTTCCTGTGTTCAACCACTGTTTGAAAACTGAAATTTAACGTGTTGCAGGTAGTAAAGCTTGCCTCTTGCCCTTTTGTTGTAGGCCTTGGAGGAGATTCTGTGACTCTCCAGTCTATAATACCTCTCTAGCTGCTATTTTTCTGTTTTGTACAGAATTGAACAAAGACACCAACCTTTGGGGTTTTTTCTCCTCCATTTTTGCTTAATTTTTAAATAATTGACCCCTGAAATCTAAGATTTGAGTCTACTAGTGATGAGCAAAATAACGTTACAGCTTTCAGTTCTGTGCAGTAAATTTTAGCAGAAGCTCTGTTATAACCATTGGTACACAGTGGACAGGCAACATTTGAAATATAACAAGATAACCCGACTGTACTGTGGAGAGACAAATTAACCTAATTTGGGAGTGATTCTATTCTGCCTTTATTTTGCAGTTTAGCTGAAGGTACTCTGCTAAGCTCTGGTCATTATGAATATGAAACATAGCTAAGGTATATGGAAAAAAAGAGGAAAGAGGATTTTTAACTCATGAAATGCTCAGATTTATTGGTATACTAGAGATAGACAACTGTGGCTTCAAATTTTGAATGGTAAGCAATTGTTATGAACTACATGAACACTTCTTGCAGCCATACTAAGTGTACCTGTGTACACTCAAAGTTGATCAGATTTTAATTACAGCACTGAGCTAGGAACATTTCCATATTTCAAGGTTAAATTGTGTTTTAGAAATGTCACCTTTGTATTAAGTAGCTGTACTTATTCCTTACAATGAAGTAAAGTATATGTAAGCACTGATACTATGCCTGGAAAACCTAAACTATTTTGATTTCCTTTCTTCAGTAACTTCCTTTGTTGTTAGTCTCTGATCTTCTACCCTCAAATTTGAGAGTCTAGGTATGCCAAAAACTCAGGAAACTTCATTAACAGGCTTTTTATTATTATTAGATCAGAGGATAACAAGATTAATTTTAAAAGCAAAGGGGATGTGTGTTTTTCAATAAATTAAAAAAAAATATATCTATTTTAGTAGCCTGCTGAAAAGAGATGCCAAGTAGAATTCTCAAAAGCAGTCTAACACACCAGGCATTTAACTCCCATTGAAGCCAGTTTGTGTGAGTCTGTGCGTATGTAATATGGAAACCCCTAATGGATAGCTGCCTTCTGCCCTGCCCTCTCCCCATAGCACTCAAACACTTTTTCAGAATATGAATCTACATTTTTAAAATGGTAACGTATCCAGAGCTTTGATTAAAATTAGTTGGTTTACAGTGTAAAATAATATATTTCCTGACATTAATTCTATAGCTTAGTTCTTGTGCAAACACATAAATAAATGTCCCTAAGTACTGCATCTGCTGACTAGTAAAATGTGCCTAAGGCAAGTCAATGTGATTTATGGACTATATTTCTTTCCCACTCATGTGCCACTCCTCATTGATGGGTGTAAATATTTCCAACAGTTAAATCAGTGATTTAAATGCCAGCTTAAAGTCTGCTCTAAATGAATATTCTTAATTGGAAGTTGTGATCTGTCATCATCAAGACAGTATATCAGTGTTGTTTACTCTTCATAAGAAAAAAACATGTCCTAATTTGAATGTCACTGAAACTCCCTATGTACCCATGTTGGGCAAAGGCCAAGTTAGGATACAGGTCCTTCAATTCTCTGTTTATGAGACCATTATCTATCACTGTATAGTAAAGCAAACATGGTTGCTGAAATAGTAATGCACTTTAGAGATGATACAACAGACATAAGTAAGACTATAGTAGTCTTTCTGTGAACTGATGGGTGCCAGTCCCACATAGAGCCTAATAAGCAGTTAGAGAGCAGTGGGCTTAATTAAGTATGCGCAACAAGGGTTAAAGGAAGAAGTGTTGAGTGTTGGAGTTGACAATCCTATTTTAAGTTTTTTTTGAATGACGTTACTCAGTGTAACTTTTTGCATGCCTTTAAAAAGCATATGGAAAAAATAGTATAATTCACCATAAGGAAATTTCTGTTCTGTTTGCCAGCAAGGTTCTCATCTGGAATCCCACAGAGCAGATAACACCACTTTGGTCACTGGACTGAGCGTGCTTTCTATGTGGATGGGCTAGCCACTAGAGGGGCAGGAGCATAGTCTTTTAGCACTACCGGACAAGACCCCCATCTGCGGTTTCAACTGGGATCTTGAATTGGGGGGGAGGGAAAGGTCTTTGCTAAGCCCTTGATCCTAGTGCTGCCTCATGTTTTGTGGATGCTGTGTATGGGTGGGGCAGTATAACCTAGAAAAATGTCCCTGTTCACTAGCTACTGTGCTGCTAGGCACTTTAACTGCTTCATAGCTGGCAGGTTTATAGAGAAGTTGCTCTTGGTCTTTATAATACGGTGATAAAGCATGTTCTATCCTGTCAGCATGGAGGAGCTGTGCAGCGACAAAGCTTACTTGGTTAGATAAAATACTTTGAGGGTCTTGGCAAGTGGTTTAAAACAAAACTGAGCAGGCTCAAAGACTTTAAAGGCACTTACAGTCTGTACACATACCTTCTTTGGAGCAGCAAGATGAAGTTTAGCTTGTTCAGACATTTGATCAGTTTCTCTTCTAAAGCTTTAACTTCTAGGACTGAGGAAAAGGTTATATTTTGTTCAACCGAATTCTCCACTCTGTTTTTAAATGTCTGCACCAATTTTATGCAAGTCTTCCACAAAAACTACTTCTGAGGGGTGTGTGAGAGACGGTCATTAAAGAATTAGAACAGACTTCTGTGATGGAAAATGTTAGGCATCCTTAACCACAGATGTAGCTCTGCCTGCATAGGTAATGATATGCTTTAGTGTATCTTTCTATTTCAGGCAAAGATGCCCACCCAAAACCAGCAATGTTCTTTTCTTTTTAGTGCATCAGTTTGTCAAAATTAACTTTCATTCAGTAGATCCTCCTAATTTTAGCCTAGTGTGAAACTTTAGTTGCGGTGTTGGGTGTATCGAGGCTGTTTTAAAGATGTGTGTGTGTGTGTGTGTGTGTGTGTGTGTGTGTGTGTTCATAAATAAAGTCGCTGGGGCCCCTTTCCTAAACTAACAGATGCCCATGTGGAAATGTCTGTTGGTGTGTGGTTTTAAATGTTTTTCAGCAATCTGTTCCTCCCCCCCCCCCCCCTTTTTTTCCCCGAATTTTGTAATAAAAAAAAAAACAAAAAACCTCTCTTGTTCGGTATGAGTCTTATTTTCATGATCTGTAAGCTTTAACTGTGTCTGGGAATGGAAGAAACTGCATCTGTTTGACCTCATGCGTAATGCAAATGTGGCATGTTTTTAAAATAACTTTTAAAATATCTTTAAAATTACAGGTGAACACAGCTAGTTACTAATTGGTTTTGTAAACAATAGGTATAGTCTTCAGAAACTGGAAAAATGCATGCTGTAGCCTTCTGGAAAGAGCTTACATGCTTTCCTGAAATATGTTTTTCCTAAATGGCTTCAGAATAAGACACAGTGTAGGTTGGGTGGAGCCTCACAGCCTCAGTAGGACTGAGACATGCTGTTAATTCAAGGGCAGTCTCTCATTAGCTTCATGAGCTGCATAATAAAACATACATAGTAAAAAAAAAAAAAAAAAAAAAACAAAAAAACAAAAACATTTTCAAGGGAATTGCATAAAGTTTAGTAAAGGGTCCTCAGAATTACTGATTTTTTGCAGACATGCTGGTGCATCATTGTGAATCTTTTTTGCCTGAAAACATGATTATACACTCAGACTTTAGTTAATAGGTTACTTATGTGGTGATCTAGTAAACACTTTTAAATACTACTCCAGTTTTGTAATTAGTGTATTTTTGGAGACAGTGCTAGAAATTGCTAGTGTTGTCTTCCCATCCCCCAGCTTTTGAGCTCAGAGGAGTCTAGTTTGCTTGCAGCTGCAGTGGTAGGCATCTTTCGGGAAGTGACCTTGGCTTGTATTAATCAAATTCAGAACACACAGAAAAGCTTCTTGGTAACATGCTGACTTGATGTAAAATTTTATAGCATCCATTTTCTTTTAAAATGAGGCCATCTTATAAAAAGGGAATTTATTTATGGTATCTCAATTTAAAAGAATTTCGCTAAAATGAGATGGTATTTAGGGAAGGTAAAACAACAAAAACAAACTGCTCATTTTACTGAGAGGAAAATAGCTTTTTATATATGTCATTAAGTCTTAGATTACCATTGGCAAAACTGTATTTTAGCCTAGCTAAACTATGAAAATACAGCGTTATTTGATAGCATTTTCATTGGTGTCTTACCATTTTTGAAAAAGAAAAGCTTGGTTAGTAGGGCATGATGTCAATCAGCTAAGATTCTCATGATGTCTTTAACTTTCTGACTTGATGTATTTTAATCACTTACTGCATCTTTTGTTAGCAGCTCTCAAGGCATTAAACTTAACCTCATAGTAGCTGTATTGAGCTGCTGCCTATTTGCATAGATAGAGAAAGGAATCTACCTGTGCCTGTTCAAGAAATCACTGTTTGACCTTGCCCACCAGCTGGAAATTGTTTTTCATTGGCTGCTCTTAAATGGAGTGGTTGACTATTCCTGAAGCAGGTTTTGAGAATTTTGCATTATTATCTTCTTGCCTGAAACTATTTTGTGACTTGAGTTACAAAAAGAAGATTGTTGGCAGTATTTTCAGCTGGCATAGCTGTTTGTAAGAGTACCTGTCTCTATCCTTCCTTGGGACCTTCACAGAGGGCTGAGACCAGAATATCCTTCATCATTACAAAGTGCTGTGAAAGCCTTTAAGGTTCTGGGGTAGGATAATTTACCAGTTTTCAAACTGCATCTTTCTGGAGAATTAGTAATAGCTGCCACCTGACTAATGTTTTTTTCCCTTAGGTTGTCATGTGTGTTATCTTGAACAATTTACCATCTGGATGGTTTCAGAGTTTGGAAAACTGAGTTCTACTTTACCTGGCATCTTCAGCATAAACCTCTTCTGCATGTCGATAGCATATTACTCATTTTACCTCTTCACAATTATATTCAGATTCTTATTCTTTCTGCAGCGTGTTGGAGATCCAAGTATGCTAACATACATGTTCTCAAGTGTTTCCTGACTTGACTGCTGCCTGTTTTGGAATGGTTAATTCCATGTTGTTTACCTTGCAAGTGTATGCAATGACTTGCCATTCTACTCAATACCAAGTCAGAGTTGCTAATCATTCACTTCAAGATCTCTGTGTAACCCTACCTCTTTCTGCTGTGATGAACATACTCTTAGGTTACTTTGCTACTGAATTTGCCTTAACTACGTGCTTTATACATTATATATAAATTCTCTTCATGCTGCCTCATATTATATTGTCTGTTATTGCACCAAACTGAGAACTCTTCATCCACATCTTCACTTAGAGTGCTTTAGTCCTCTTTCCTTGTAGTCTGCAAGGCCAACGAAGAGGTGATAAATCTGTTGCTCTCCATGCTTAAGTGGTAGTTGACACTGACTTTCCAAAATCAAGTGGATGCTGAAACACAATCATAGATTACGTCATTTAGTATTTGCTGTCATCAGCTTTTTCATCAGTCTCCCAGCTAATAAAACTGGTCCCAGGACAGATTTTTGGGATACCCCACCACGTACTGATTCACTCAACCAGTAGTCCCTGAGATGAAACTACAGTGCTAGTGATGATATTTTGACTCTAGAAAGCTTGTGTTGTAAATCTCTCCATTCAAATTTTAAACTAGAACTACTGATTAGGAGATGACAGCACCTGGAACTGCTGATACAGAACAGAGGCATACAGTGGAACAAGAAGCCTGTTCTATGTTCTTCCTCTAGTTCTGTAATCTTAGTCTCCACTCACTCTAAGATGCATCTTGTCTTTTTCCGTGCCAAAGCAAGACAATCTATTACAAATGTCTTGTGTCCAGACCATTTTCTACTTCTGTGGCTAGGTATTACATGTTTTCCCATGCAAGACTGTGAACAGCTGATGATTTTTGTACCTAAGAGCCACAACTTCAATGTCCATCCTTCTTGGAGTAGATGGGGGATGACTTGTTTTGAAGTCAACATCTTGAAGCAGAGTATTACTAATGGTACTGTAGGGACTGGACAGTGTGCAGTAGTACTCTTTGGGCTGCCCAGCCTTACGCCAGGGCAATGCCCATTCCTTGTTTGACAAGAAGCAAAGTAAATCATTGCAGCTCTGGAACTGCGCATTCCAAATCCTTTCCGACAATTCTGTGCTGGTTTTCTCCCTCCCTCCCCTTTCGCAAGGTCAGTCTTTCCTGTTTGCCAGCACAATCTCGCTGCTGTCGCGTACAGCTCCGTAGTTCAGTGCTGCTTTGATACTGCCTAGTATCAGTCCTGCCCATTAGATTACTGACCCGGTCTTCAGCTAAAATGGGGGTAAGGGGATCCACTTCTGCAGCTCTTAACTTCTGACTCACTGGCGTGCTGCTTCTGCACAGCTCCTGTTCCTTTTCATTTCCATGCTAAAACGCTTAACTTGCAGGAGGCGGCTGGGCGCTCCGCTCCGTACGTTGCTCGAAGGGGAGGAGAGGAGAGGACCGTCCTCTGACTCTACCTCAGCCTCAGCCCGCTCCCTCCGGTGGGCAGCGGGGCGAGCGGGGCCGGCCGGGCCGCAAGGAGTTAAGGGCAGCCTTGCCGCCCGCGGTTCCCTGCCGCCCGCGGTTCTGTCTGGAGCCGCCGCGCTCTCATTGGTTGCGAAGAGGTGAAATTGAAACCACGGTAAACTTTTGACCCTGTAGCAGTTCTTGTGGAACGCCTTCCCCTTGCCAAGAGCAGAGGGCTTTTTTCCCCCCTTTTCCTGTATTTATTCTCTGTGATCGTGCCGTGCCGCATGCAGCCTCTCCAGGGGAGGGGGGGGACAAGCACAAGTCGTTTGCGTGTGCAGCTAACGGTAAAGCTGGAATATGTCTTAACTGCTAGTGCCAGCTATCTTCTAAAACTCTGATCAGTAAACAAGTAGGCGTCCATTTTTCAACTATCCTAGATGGCTTTTGGGTGGTTAAAAACAACAACCACCCACCAACTTGATGGTGACTATCGCGGCTAATTAGAAAGTGGGGAAGGGAGGTTGAGTCATCAGGCGCGCTGGCTGCAGTGAGCTCTGCTGATTAATAAACGTGCTGGTTTTTTTTAAAGATTGAAGTGGTTTCTCTGTACTGAAATCCGAGGTAGAAATGTCTCATTATTACTTCTTAGTTTGTAAGTTGGTGTGTTCAATACATATTTACCTAACCGTAACTTTTTCTATTCTTCTGCATCTTCCTTAAACGGAAGAACGTACGTGTTCAGTCTGGGAGACAAGTAGTGCCAGCTGAACTTCATTGCCAACTTGCAAAGCGTCAGAAGCCCATGGTAGCTAGTGTTACGAATTTTTATTTAGGTAGGGCAACTAACAAATTCTGGACCTAATTAGAGTGTCACTTTCAAACTATGCAGAGTTTGTCACAAAAAAATCAAAATGTCTGTGGTAGAGAAAGTTCACCTTCCCTCTGTAGCTTTGCCAAACCAGGCAAATTAAAGCAGCATTACGTTTTCAATGAAGTATGAATACGAGATTTAGTTAATCCACGTTTCTTTCCCCTTAAACATGTCTGTCTTTTCACCGACAAAAGAATAGCTGACTTGGTTACTTTACTGCATCAGCTGCCATTTTCTCCCTCCCCCGCTCCCAGGCACAGGTATCGGCCTGCTGTTCTTGCTGGAACATTAAACTTACTGAATGTTAAGTGCCACTTAATCAAGGAGTCACTCAGCACCTGACTTAGAGATAACATTCAAAACTCTTCCTCAGCAAAGAAACTTGATTCCGGACTACTTCAGGCTGATGTTTTCACTTCTCTAGTGGCTTGTTCTTGCAAATAGTTGCATCAGATTTATACAGCTTGTTCATTTTCCTAATGAGAGATTAGCGTGGGGAGGAACCCTCAACTGCTGTGACTTGGATTTTTTAAAAATTCAGTTCAATAAGCAGTGCAGTGGTTAAGAAGTGTTTAGTTTACGGCAGTGTTAGCATAGCAGGACAAGATTGTGAAGGTTTGGTGTGGGCTGTTTTCGGAGCGCTGCTGTTCTCACTGCAGTTCTATCTGGGAATTGAGGGAGTCTCCTGAAGCATTGCCAGCAGCATCAAGGGAACAGTGAATATAATATGATTAATAGCAGATCCCCTGCCCCCTCTTGTGTGCAGTTCTTCTTGGAGCCGCAAAAGAAACATGCGCTTGTAATGATAGTTGGTGGCCTCCCTGTTTGTTCCAGCTAGTGTTCCCAAGCAGCAGCTATTATATAGTTTATTTTTCCCCACTCCCTGTGATTCTTTGTTCTGTCCTCCCTGTGCCTGTGTGCATCCCGTCTGCTTCTCATTGTCCGTTTCATGGCAGTTCGTCTGCCTTCACAGTGGAGCTGCGCTGAAGCTGCAAATCATATTGCCTATCACAGTGAAATGGAATAATGCTCTTCTAAAGGAAAGAAGAGTGAGTAACAACTGCTAGGAACTAAGAATCACTTGTGAACTCTATTTTTGAAGTGTCATTTAAATGTTTCTATCTGAAAGGCTTCTCTTGAACAGTTGTATGATTGCATTGTGGTAACGTTGGGTGCACATGCTTTTAGCGTTAGAAATCAGTGATCTCTAAAAATACTACTGTATATACCAGCAGTAGAGTGGGAAACTGGGAAAAAATGAACACTGACTCTCAAGCTAAAGAAACACAGGCTTCAACAGATTTGTAAATCCTGTAACTTCAAAGTACCCTACTTTGGAGGGAGTGTTATTGAAGACTATTATTGAGAGCTAACTGCTGATCATGAGAAAATCACTAGTGTAACCTTTACTAATGAAAATGGCCAGAAAGAGGGCTATCGGGGATACTGTCAATGCATTTTGTAACCAAAAAGCACTAAATGAGCAGTCACAAACTGAAAATAAACTATGGACTTTTTTACTGTTTTATTCTGTGTGTTTATTCAGAGTAGATTTTGAGGTTGGTTACATCTCCCCAGTTTCCTCAGGGGGGAATTGCAATCTGCTGCTTTGGAGCTGCCCTTTTAGAATTTTCTCCCCCCACCAAGATTTCCAAACTGTGAATGAGAAATTTAAGAAGTTCATGCCAAGGTGTTTTCATCTATTCTTTCTGTTATCTAGAGTAAGCAGTTCCTATTGTCATGTTTTACTGAAGGATGGAAAGATGATTTAGAGGAAATTCTAGAGCATAACCTCTCAATTTGGAAAATTATTTTATATTCCAAAACTCATCAGTACTTATATTGTGTGCTTCAAATTTCTGCTGGCTTATTTTCCCTCAGTCTCCTGGCTTTGATCAGAGTTGTATGGTGAGCTGGACTCTGGCATCTGGTATTAAAGCTTGCCACTTCCCTCTAAATCAGCTCCTAACTGTCATGCTGGCACAAATGATGCTGAAAAAGAGTAGACCTGTAGTAGTTGGAACTTAGATTTTTGTTTGCTTTTAAAACATTACCGTTGTATCTCTGTCTTCTCTGCTTTTATTTCTATTTCAGTTGGTGATGAAACTTACTATCTGCAGTCCAAGTATTTCATCAGGGGATGCAATAAGAGGCTTTTTCTCTGCTTCTTCCTCAATAGGTTTGTCTCAAAGCTGTCCTGTCTGTATCCTTGTTGCAGACCTCCACTGATGGGTGAACTTCTGGTCTTCTGCAACAATAATGGGTTGGGTTTCTGGAATGTAAATCCCTCTTTGAAGAGATGTGTTAGATATGGAGACTTACCTTTCCTAAGAAATACATTGATCAGATCTAGAGGTCCTCAAAACACTTTCAATCAACTTTCAGGTCCAGTTCTGCTCTAGCATTGGAGCAGGTTTATAGCAGCAACTTCTTAGAAGACAGTTAAAAAAAAAAAAAATCAATGTATTCATTCTCTCACCTTCTCTGCTAGCATCATAATTTTTGTAAGCTCTCTTGCACGCCATCGGGATGTAGCAAGATGAGTAGATGCAAAAAATTTTAAGCTGCAGACATGTTGATTCCTTTCAGCATATGCGTACATACACACAGTCTTGTTCCTCTGGCATTAGAGTTCAGGAATCAGTGTCTAAGAAATCTTTTCTTTTTCTTTTAATATACAAAACAGTATGTAGAAAGCATAGTGTTTTTCAGATAAAACAAAGTGGTGTGATCTCAGTGAAGCAGACCTCCTACTGCGAGCTGTTTCACCTCCCGCACTTTCTTGAAAAATGTGGTAAATACAGGGATTGGCTGCTATAGCTGAAAGGACTTTATGCATTTATAATCTCTGTAGGTTGCATTATCTATACAGCTGTCGCTCATAAATGTTTCTGGGTTGATGTGCCTTAAGAGCCAGGTTGTTCCTAGCTTCTGTTGTAGGCTGAAGTCTTCTCAGGCCCCAGGGACAGTAAATAGTAGCTTTCCTTACTGACTTATACTGAAGTAGCAGACCAGGATATTTACTCTGCAGTCTTTTTAGAAGAGTCTGCTTTATTTCCAGAACAGTTTAAAACTGGTTTCAGGTGGTTTGTTTGGGTGGGGGTGTCGTGGTTTAACCCCAGCCATCAACTAAGCACTACACAGCCACTCGCTCACTGCCCCCCAGTGGGATGGGGGAGAGAATTGGAAGAATAAAAGTGAGAAAACTTGTGGGTTGAGATAAAGACAGTTTAACAGGTAAAGCAAAAGCCGCGCACACAAGCAAAGCAAAACAAGGAATTCATTCACTCCTTCCCATCGGCAGGCAGGGGTTCAGCTATGTCCAGGAAAGCAGGTCTTCATCATGCGTAACGGTGACTTGGGAAGACAAACGCCATCACTCTAAACGCCCCCCCCTTCCTCCTTCTTCCCCCAGCTCTATATGCTGAGCTTGACATCATCTGGTGTGGAATATCCCTGTGGTCAGTTGGGGTCAGCTGTCCCGGCTGTGTCCCCTCCCAGCTTCTTGTGCCCCCCCCCGCCTGCTCGCTGGTGGGGTGGGGTGAGGAGCAGAGAAGGCCTTGACTGTGTGTAAGCACTGCTCAGCAGTGACTAAAACATCCCTGTGTTATCAGCACTGTTTCCAGCACAAATCCAAACCACAGCCCCATACTAGCTACTGTGAAGAAAATTAACTCCATCCCAGCCAAAACCAGCATAGGGTGTCTTGGGGTCGGGGTAGGACAGGACAGGATTGCTCAGAGAAATTCCACATGCTAATGTAGAATCCTCTCTGCCATTCACATTCAGCCTTTTTTTGTGTGTTCTGGAAAGCTCTTCTTATCTATCCTATTTTGTCATTAGCCCTGATGTCTAAACTTTCCTTCTCATGTTTATTGAGCATATAGTACTTGTCCTTTAGGATGATAATCAGTATAAGCTATCTGGCTATTTCTCAAAGCAGTGCATGATTTGTAAATAGTAGAGAGACCACATCCCTGAACAGATGGAGGAAGGAAAACGGAAGATTGGCTGAAGTGCTCCATAACTGTTATATTCGCTCATTTGTGGTATGTAGTCGTCCTTACAGTAGTCTGCTGAAGTCTAGATCTGGAAGGCTAAAACAACAAAAGGGATCAACTTTACAGTTTGTGGTATCAAAAATTCTTCATGATGTATCACTGCACCATGCCCATTGTTCACTCTCTCCAATCAGATGGTAGTAGAAATTTAGTTTTCTTCAAGATAAGTAAATTAAAAGCACAATTTAATAATCCTTATAATAATAATAATAATACTGTAATTCTTACAGTAGACAGTTTTAGTTCTCAAGGTACAAATAGGAAATGTCCTGATAAATCAAGGATTTGACAAATATCAGTAGATTCAGAGCAAAAATTATATGCCAGCAAAAAGGATGTCTTTTGTCTTGCTGGCTCCACATGCTATTGTAGTCTTTTGGTAATGATGCTGTGAAAATAGAGGATGAGTATTTTTCATTTTGGATGTTACTACTTAAACGTATTCCTGTCTCCAGCACTAGAACAGACAAGTGTAAACATTCTTTCATAATAAACCTCAGGGCTGTTATGTGATAGAGAATAGGAAAATTAGTGACGCCTATCTAAATTTTTTTCAAGTGCTAAGCTTTGTCTGTCCTAGGGAGGAAAAAGGGCCATGTGTACTGAACATGGACAATTGCAGAAAGTTTATTTTATTGAGGGAAGAATTTCTTGTGTCTTATAGTAGGAAAAATAATGTTGCTTTTTATTCAATGCCTGTTTAATGTAATTATAAATTGAGGGGGCGAAACTAAATTATCCTGGCTATGCAAATGGAGGAGGAAGGGGAATTGCAAGCTCTGTGATCGTCACAGTATCCTTTTTAATTGATGTATGACTGTTGTTCAGAAGAAAAATACCCATGTAGATAGTGACATTTCCGATAATACTAATTTCAGTAATTTTGAATTAATAATTTTAAATTGTGTATATTGAATATATTGATAACTTTATGCTTGGTTTTCTCTTTTCCAGCTTCTTGTATAGAATGTTCATTAGGTGATTTGTTTTTTCAAAAGCTGTCATGCCCCTTCTTTTCTCCACAATACAGTTAAAGTAGGAAAAGCAGTTCTGTCTCTTTGTTTTAGATTTCTTTTGTGTTTTCACCTTGATTCTCTACCACCTGTATAATGTTGTCCTTCTGGGTCTTGTGTCAACATTGCTCGCATGTTGTTGTGACAGGATTAGAATTGAGGATTTCAGTCAGAGGAATCTTATTTTGAAATACCCTAAAGTTGAAAATGAAGAAAATCAAGATCAATATGAAGCTTGTTTAAGCTTGCCATAATAGGCAGAAGAGAACATTTGGAGAGAGAATGAATGTTTGAGGTTTTCAGAAGCTGAATAACAGACCATGACGCATAAGAACAGACTGGAGTCTTGTGTGTTTTCTGGGGAGGACAATAGGGGCATCCTGTTAAATGAAAAGCAAAATCACTTAAAATTGTTAAAAAAAATTCACTTATACAGTTAGCAGGCACATGATATCAGGCAAGTTATTAGTATACTAAAAAGCATTTTGTGTTTTTTAACAGGAGAATATTTATAGTTAGTAGAGTTTGTATTTATAAGGGTCTTCTGTGCTATATATTAGTTTCCTACTGATTCCTGGAAGCTACACCTCCCTTTGGTAGATTCACCCTTTTTCAGTACTGAATAAGGTGAGGCTCTGATATGATATGGCATGGTGAATTCTGTGTTTCTGTGGCAAACAGGTGTTGATCATGAACACATTAATGCCAGAAATGCTATCTTTATTTGAAGGAAATAACCCTTCTCTTTTGCTTTCTTGTTATTTTATGAATATATAACATAAATGTTAACTATGTCCTTTCAGGTATGCAGAAGACATTTCTGATCTTTCTAGAAGTAAAGCATTCTAAGTTGTAATTTTCTTTCTTGCTTGCTTTTACAGTCTGTCAGAGTAAGATTAATACTGTTTAATGGCACTGTTTTACATAGTATGCTATTCATGCTGTCTTCATAGTGTTCTTCAGTTAACGGTTTCATGAAGTTTCAGGGTAGCTTCTGGGAAACTTTGAAGGCTGCAAATCATTATTCATTGGCTCAGAAAGTTAGGAAAACATTGACTCGCTTAGCTGTAAAAGCAAAATTAGTCTTTGCTTTTAAGAAACTTAATTCAGTGTGTCTTTGAAGTGCAATCATTAAAAACCCAGCCTTTTTTAAAGGTGTTTTAAAGATTTTTTTCAGTCCTATAAACTAGCAGACCTAAAACAATTTTTTAGTAGTGTCTTAGGATCCCTGATGAGAAAGTGAAGAAATTCTGCCCTGCTTGTACTGTGTGTCAGTTATTTGTCAATCCTGAATCAGTGTAGTTTGCAGAATGATGTTTTAAGATACCACTTTCATTTTGCTTAAAATGCTTCATTGTGATGTATGACATCTTAGTGGCTAATAATGAGCAATTTGTCAATGAGTAGCTGGCCATGCAGTAACGGCAGGGCAGTAAGTGGTAACCCCTTCACTTGCCCAAAGATAGTAAGAAATCCCCACTCATCATCCAGAGTTCTGCAATGATCCTTGAATTTTAAAGAACATCTAGACCTAGGAAAGATGTGTAAAGCAGTAAAAATAACTGTTTGGTGTTTACTGCAAAATTGCAGGATTTGTGGCTCTTTTGTAATCCAAGGCAGTGTTATCATTCATAGATAGTGGCATTTAACTCTTCCATGACTGATGGATGAAGTTTACCCCTCATCCAAACAAAACTTCACTTTGGTTTTACATGTGACAGATTTTGCTTTAGAATGAATGAAATCATCCAGCAATCTTCCTAAAATTTGTGAGGATAGAAGGAAATATATCATTTAAAGACTAAGAAAATATTTTAGAATTTCTCAATGAAGTATTGTACGTCTTCTGTAATGCTTTAAAACTGAAGACTTAACCAGTTATGACTAACTTGAATGAACTGTGTTCCATTTTGCAGGATATTTTCCCTGGTCAGTAGTAGGTACACTGTGGTCCTTAATTTAACGGTTTTTGTCATTCTTAGTACCTCTCCTTTCCTTTTTTATATGTCTGTCACACTAATACAGGATATATTTACTAATCTCTCTCTTTGAAGGTACCTATTTTGAAATGTCAATATGAGGATTATAGCATTAAGAAGTATGTAATATTAGATACTTATTTTGAAACAGAACATACAAATGTTACTCTTCAGAACTATACGTCTTCTTGCTGGTATTAATGGGCAACTTACTTTAGGTTACAGCCTTTTCATTAGATTTTCTGCCTTGATTGTTCAGCTCTAATTTCACATCACCAATGTTGGTTTCGGAGCAGATGCAATGAATACTTTAAATTAAATGTGCAAGGGGACTTTTTCATACTTCATATTCTTTCTTATAACATGAAAGATCTGAAGAGCTTTTGTACTCTGCTGAAACTCAATAGTTTGCTCTGATTAGTGCTTATGATCACTTTTGCAGTCAAAGGATGTTATTTTGATGCTTACATTGCTACAAATAACACGATTTTTGTAGTAAGTGTAGCAGTTAAGTTGCCACTGCTTTCAGCAGTTACTATTCTGGTTTTGCAACACTGGTGTTCAATGTGGTTGATGAAAGATCATTTAGATTACTTAACATAACTATGAGTAGTGGACAGTTAGTATGTAAAAATTGTGTCTTTTAAAAATAAAAAAAAAGTTAACATTGTATGTTATTACTGATATTCTTAGAAAACATCAAGTGGACTGGAATAATAATTTTAAATAGGAGTTGCTCCAATTTAGTCACCAGGTTTAACATAGATGGTAGTACCAGATCATTCTTAAAAGGTGTCTGTTGAGCAAACAGATATTTTATCTGTTTTATTTTATTCTTGGCTCTGTGTACAGTGCAAACCTATGTTTCTAAATAACTTGGGAAATAGTTCTAAATAAAATGTAGGTCTTCTGATAGGACAAAACAGATTTACTGTATCTTTCTATTTGAAGTTAATAAAATAATCAGGTAAAAGATTTTTTTTTTTTTTCCCCGCTGAAGATAAAATTTTGAAAGAAATATTACTTTCAGCCTTAGTATTTCTACTGGAGCTGATGCCAGAATTCTCATTGAATTAACAGAAACAGACTTAGACCAATGCTAAGTGCTTCTGAAAATCCCAGTAGAAGTATATTAAATTTCAATGGATCAAAATACTTATTACTTAAACACAGAGAGGGAAAGGCATTGATATGACACGTGTATTTCACGATCTTTCAACACACTGAGCTTTTAACCTGCTCAGAAAAACTAACTAATACTCTTAGTAAAATTCATGAAAGACTATCATAGTGCTTCAGACTTAGCTGCAGAAGAAGAAACCTGCTTGTTAACATGGTAATCACAGTGAAATTTTTAAAGTACATTTCACTGTTTGGTGTGATAATGGTAGCATAGTAATCACTTTTCATATACACAGAATGATAAATTATATGTGGTTTCAAATGGGGGAGCTGGGGAATGAACAGCTTTTAAGTGGACTACACTGTAGATAGGGATGATTGATGTGTTTATATCACATTAAAAAGTAACATTTCTTAATGGAGAGTTCTGCCAGTCTGATCCCTACCCCACCCTTTTATTGTACAGCTAGTGTTCCAAGACTGTGCTCAGTTTGTTGGGCTAATTGTGCAAGATACAATTAGAATTTTATAATGAGTGATTTATTACAGCAGAAAATGTTGTTCAAGTAAAATTGGACTGTAAAAAATACAGAATTGGTAGTGGATATCAGAACAACTGTTTTTTCTCTTTCAGGTTCTTTTTCACTTGGTTTGATGTTGAATGTGTCCATTTTGTTAGAATGTGTATATTAGAGTGTTATATGTAACTTTACCAGAGATTTTTGGAAATACTTCCATTAATTTCAGTGTGATGATGTTGTCTGTGTAACAATACCCTGCTTTGGAAGTTAAAATTAGAAAACACTAAACTTTTGACCTTGGGTAGATGTTGCTATGTATAATGCATTATATTCAGCTGGTAAAGTAAAAATCGCATTTTTCTGGGCTCTAGTTTGTGGAAAAAATAGTGTGTATTGGGCTGCGATGCCTGACAGCTGACATTTATCAAGGGTAACATGAGCTTTACTCATTCTCACATTTTTAAGCAGCTTTCAAAGCTTTACATGTATACACATGTTCAGCATATGTCTTGCAGCTTTGAACATTTTGTTCTAAAGATGTTAACTCTCATTAAGATGAGAATCCAGACTATAAACCCATAACGATTTTCGTTTATCAAATTTAGTCACAACATTAACATTTTGTAAACTGGCACTATAATGTAAAACAGTAAGAGTAATGCTTAAAGCTTAGAGAAACTTTTTCCTTATTAAATGTTTTAGTGAACTTCAGACCAGACTTTCAGTACGTGGGATTGTTCTGAATGTATGATAGTCTTTCAGAAGCATCCATTTTCTAGAAATCATGACATTAAATACAGTAAAAATGCTGTTTCTTATTAGAATAAAGTGCTAAAGCTTCTCTTTGAAAAAGAAAAAAAAAGAAGAGAGAGATGCATTTTCTTTTCAGTGATGAACAAATTTTCTGGTAGCCATTTTGATATCTTTGTAACAGTTTGTGTGCATTGGCCAAATAATGAAAAACTTGTTCTACTTGCTTTAAATGACATAAAGAATTACATGATTGTCTTGAAATGTTCAAAACTGTGTAATTATTCTTGCTTAATAATCCTCTTAAAGAGAGAATTGTCTGGAAGAAATGATTATTTTCATATTTGACAAATTTTCTGCTAGTCTACATGGTTTGCTGGTCTATTTTTAGACTCATAGTTTCCTGTTACTTCAGTGACTCAGTGTAGTGCTAAACAGATCACACCAGTCTGATGCCAGGTATCTCGAAACTGTTAGGTGATTCCTAAAGATGAAATGGATGAGTATGATTGTACGTGACACCTAAGGATAAAATGGATGGGTATGATTGTGACCATCATCATTTTTAATTGCTGATCAATGGTGTAAGGTACATTTCTTTCTCCTTGCTAATGTTCTTACTAAATACTTCTAACATTACTAACATTCATACCAAATACTTTTAGTTTGTCACTTCTACATGGAAGTCATTTCAGATGACCTAAGAAATAATTTTCTTTCTTCTTTAAATAATACTCAAATTGCTAAAGTCAAAAGATAAATTAAGGTCTGAAGCCAGTCTGGAATTCAGACTTTGCTGGACCAGTTTGTTAAAAATTGGAGATTCAAGATGGGATTTCTTTGCTCCAGTTTGGAAGCAGCAGGGTTTTAAACATTAGCTGATCTCAAACGCTCCGAAGAGGCAGAATGGATTCACTCTATTTTCTGCGTTGTTTTGGATTGACCTCAGCCAAAATTGTGGTAATAACTGTAGCGACCCTCAAGTCCTCCCCATTTATTTGCTGAATTTAAAATGTGGAGTTACTGTTGTCGGATCATTTCAAGATATTACTAATGCATAACCAGGTATTAAAAGTCATACAGGCAACAAACAAGTCAAAGTAAGATGACAATAGAAAATATCTCTCTTTCTTGAGCTTGTTGGTCTTGAAATAATCCATAGATTTTAACTACTGTCCTTAAAAGGTTTGCACATTCATTTAAAGAAATGAGTGCATTGATTTATGACATTTTAAAATTTCGAAAGATGTAACAAGAAAAAATGCTGACTTTGTTTAATGTGTTGTTTAGACTCATGAGAACCCTAAACTGATGTCTAGTAAAATTTGGTCTTGCAGACAAAATAAGCTGTATGAATAGCAGAAAATATCCTTTTATAAATAGGAATAAAGAGTTAGTGTAGTTGTGCCAGGAGGATTGTTTTTAATTACTTGTGAATATCTGTGTATTACAGGTAATTCAGAAGATCCTTTTTTCTTTTTAGCAGTATCCCTCATAATTTGTCTGCTGTTTATGGAGTACCGGTAGTATGATGAGCAAATGGATCCCTTATAAATGTTAACTTTTTCCCTTGTCAGACCATGTTTATACACTTTTATCTTGTAATTTCTTTCTTCCATGCATCCCTCCATGTACATGTGCTCAAGAAAAATAATATTTTTGTATATATGGGCACCTCCTTACTGAGGAAAGCTGCTCTTACGTGACTTTTCTTGAGATATTTTGGGTTACTTTGTTGGAAACCCATGTGATTTCTCTTTGCGATGACACACTGTGATGGTGGTGGTGGTGATGCTGTGGGGTTTTGGGGTTTTTCTTTGTTTGTTTGGAAGGTAGCAAATAAAATATTTTGTTGTAGTGACTTGGAGCTTGTCTGTCCTTTCTTGGCCAGCCCCAGTGTAGAATTGCAGTCTTTATTTCACAGTTGTAACACACATAGTGCCAAAGTGAGACTGATGGAGGGGCAAGCACATAAAGGTCTTAAAAGTGAGAAGCTTTCTTTCTGAGTTAGATTTTGGCATGCTTTCTTAATTTTATACTAGCTTAAATATATGGTAAGGTATATGTTGGAGGGGACCATATTTCTGCTTGTAAAATTTTTGCTGTTTTATTTGTTCTTTTTCCTGTGAAGTAGCTGTAGGCATCATTATGTAAAACTGTAGATGCTAAGATTGATTAAGGATATAAATCCTTTGTTTTAAAAAGCATTTTTATTATCATCAGTGCTGGTCACTGATATTGAACAGCAAATTATAGTAGGGAGCATGGTGAAATTAGTGTGCTGTAATGGAAATGCATTTTTGTGCTGTACTGTTGCTACAGTGATTGTGTGCAAAACTCATTTTACTATTGCGAGTGAAAGTCTTAAAAATATACTGCAGTATAGGTACAGTATTTACAGTGTATTCTCTCATGGGTTGCTTGATTAATCTTAGATAGCTTTTCTACTTTCGAATATTTCACAGATACAGGTTCATTCACTTACAATCGGTCTAGAAAAGGAAGGAGGTGATTAGCACGCAGTTAACTTTTGAATAGGTAACTTTTGAATACGTTGCCCAGACTGTGTTATCATTCCCTATTTAAGGAACTTGTATACCAATTGTACAAATGTTTGTGTTTACCTACATGGGAAAATGTATCAGTGTTACTATACCACTATTTTTAGACTTTTGTCATTATAGAGGCTGTACATTCCTGGCTGAACATTTGCTTTAAGTAATTTATCTAATATTAGGGTGTTTTAAGTCCAGTTACTTTGTTCTGAGGTAGGTGTAATGTAGATACGGTGTTTTATTGGTATAATAATGCTAGTAAGTCTTCCCATGTAAACAAGGATGTAGTTTTGAGTTTTACAGATCCTTTCTATGCATAGTTTCTCACAATGCACTGATGGTCAAGCGCTTGTCTTCATTCATTCTCTAAAATACATTCCCACCCCCCCCGG